>NC_138548.1:185663848-186253194 GCF_964273705.1 Natrix helvetica
TAAGCTTTACCTTTAATGTAAAACTCTACATATTTTACCCCTTCCCCAAATATGGAATGGGGAAATGTAACTTACTGCTCCCAAGTTTTAATGTTGATGAAAATGTAGGGACAAGTTTTGCTTTATTACCCCTTTTGGCTGCATATTAAAAAGCATGTGTAGCACAACAAGCAGATAAATATAGTTATTCTTAAGAGCAGCCCCACAACACTGAAGATCCTAAGCAATCCTTCCCAAGATTTCATGTAAAAATATCTCAGGTTAACAGCTTCTACTTTTTCCAACATATTGCATGCCTTCTTAGAGATACTGCAGGCTTAAGGAACCAGACTGATCTGGAGGAGGTATGTGTCAGGTTGTGTCTGTTGTGGAGTTACCCTGATCCTCCATATGGATTCTGATAGTTTGTCACTGAAGTATGGAATGGCCTGTTTGGAATAAGTGTTAGAGATGATGGTGGACAGCATTGAATTCTACCAAAAATTGCAGATACTGGTTTATTCAGGGTAATCTCTTTTTCTTCTGAAGAAGTGTTTCCATGAATGTGGAATTTCGCATTGACTTTTGATCAAGGATTCCAGCTGACTTTTCACAGTCATTTGGATAAAATCCAGGGTCAGAAGGTGGCTGCAATGAAATAGCTGGCAGTAGCAAAAGATCTGAAATCATATCTCATTAGCATCTTTTGGTGAAGGGGAATCCACGGATACTTTCTCTTAATGGACAGAAGGGCTGTGTTGTCTTGTTTTGTGTTCCAGTGATACATTCCTTGGAGATATTTGTGCTCTTTTCCTCTTTTAGACAAAAAGGCAGAAAAAAATCTCCCACAATAAGCAAATGTGAATTTATAGACAGTTATGCTTTCCATCATAACTAAGTTCTCTCTTCCCATTTCCATTGAGAGCAATATACTAAGGCCATGCCCTTTTCTAAGCCATAAAATAGCATGTTTGTATTTGGTTAAGTATCCATTGTCATGTGTAAACAGTTTCTTTCCATATCAAATACTACTACCAACTTTAATAGGAGTTTAGGACCACATTGGATACACCTCGTATTACCAAATAATGTCATGTCAAACTTAGACCAACAATATATATGGTATAGGGCAGCGATGGCAAACCTTTTTTGGCTCGTGTGCCACAAGTGGGGGGAGTGCAGGAGGGTCATGTGCAGGAGTGCCACACCCATAATGCAATGCGCAACCCCCCCAGTGCGCATGAGCGCACTACAAGCGCGACCCCCCATTTTTACATGCTTTTTTTCACCCTCCCAAGGCTCTAGAGGCTTTATAGGAGCCTGGGGAGGGCGAAAAGAGCCCCCCCACCCCCTTGGAGGCCCTCCGAAGGCTTCAGGGACCATCCGGAGGCTTCACTGATGCCTTCGGAGCGCTCAAAATGACTTTCTGAGCAAACTGGAAGTGACTTCCGGTTTGCTCGGAGGGTCGTTTGGAGCACTCGAAGGCTTCAGGGAAGCCTCCAGATGGTCCCTGAAGCCTTCGGAGGACCTCCAGGGGGGTGGGGGGCTCTTTTCGCCCTCCCCAGGCTCCTATAAAGCCTCTGGAGCCTGGGGAGGGCGAAAAATGGCTTTAAAAAAGGGTGAACTCAGCGGCCAGCTGACAGGGTAGCGCCTCGTGTGCCCTGACAAATGGCTCCACATGCCACCTGTGGCACGCGTGCCATAGGTTCGCCATCACTGGTATATGGTTTGGCCAGAACAGATTTCTCTGCTGTGAAGATTGAAAGTTTCACTAATGGTTACAATTGAAGGCACTGATTTATCCAGTCAGGTCTAGACAAGTTTTCTCCTTTTGTCTCATATAGTGAGTGCAGTGGCTCAACAAGTCTTATGGAACTGTCTCATTGAAGATCCGTCCACAGTTCTTCGACATTTCCTGGAGAAACTCACTATCAGTAATCGGCAGGTAAAGATTCTGCTTTTCATAAACACATGTATAAGAATTCAGTCAAAACCCTCTTCCAGGGGAGAGTAACTTGCAGTCCCAAGATATTGTTTGTTTGTTTGTTTGTATGACATATATTCCAAGCGCAATCTAATGGCTATCAGTTGTTTCTATAGTATATTATATAACAATCAAAACATCCATGATGTCTCTTAAAGATAGCATAAAACAAAAAAAAATAAAAGCAGCAGCAACATATGAAAAAAAGTTAAAAATGGCATAGTTTTTAGATTAGAAAAAAATCTTACTTTTTTTCAACATCTCCCTAAAGGTCAACAATAATGGCTCAGCCTAATATCCACAGGGAGGCTATTTCAAAGGAGTTTCTTCTAGTTTACTCTCCCTCATCTCTCAGAAGTGTGAGATCAAAAATAGTTTCTTCCTGGAGAAGCAGGAAGTTCTCCAGCTGAACAGACATGGGGGATGTGAGCTCTGAAGAGCCTCACATGAACCCTGTCTGACAAACCAATTCCAAGATCCTTTTTGGATCAGAACCCCTCTGGAGGGGGGGGCGAAGAAGGGGCAGCATCTAATCAGACCCAGAGGGTCCCTTGCAGATCAGAGATTTGCCCTCTGAAGGGGTGGCAGCATGGCAACATGGCTGCACAAGAAGCTGGCTTCCAGTCAAAGCAACTGAACAGGAGCATGAGGAATAGATGAAAGACTGGTAAGAAGATTCATTTAACCCACAGTCATAAATCAAAACTTGGAAAAGGCAAAGAATTTTGAGAATACAAATAATATTAATAGACAGATCTGGATTTTGGCAAAAGGAAAGAAAGAAAGGGAAAATGGAGGGTTGAAACACTAGCCCCCCCCAAAAAGCCATTTCAAACAATTTGGACAGAAAGGGAGAAAGCAGAGAAGTGATGAACCCACTCAAATACAAACTCTAAATTTGGTTTTAGATTTGAAATAGAAACCAAACATTCCGAGGTGATTTATTTTGTCTGAATTTCTTCTAACTAATATATTTTAAGCAACTCCAATTAATGAGAGGTGGAATGCAACAAGGGAGAAAAATCAAGGAAAAAGCACTATTTTCTCACTGATAACTAATAACCTAATCTTGCCAGTGCGGGAGATTTAATTAACCAACTGCCATAAATCAGAACTTGGAAAAGCAGGAGGCAAAGAGAAACATACCCAAGTTTGGCTGTACACAAGTTTGTTCCAATTAATATGTTTTGAGCAACCATAACCAACGAGAGGTGGAAGGTAGCAAGGGAAAAATAATAAAAAATCAAGAACTGGGAAAATACAAAGTTTTTTTTTCTTTGCAAAAGATCAAGATGGCTCCAGCTTCTCTTCCGTTTTCACATTAGCTAAATTTAAGGTGGACCAGAACTTTGAAATAAGAACTGTATAACATTAAGGAAGAACAAAACACCAATATGGTTTCCATCGCTCTTCTCCACAGCAGCTGAATTAGATAAATTTAAGGTGGAACAGAACTCTGAAATAAGAACTATATAACTAACTGTAACCTTGGAACTGGTTATGGAGAGGTGGGAATTTGAAGAACTACGTGAAATTATAAAAAATATGCATAAATAATTAAAATCAAGCCTAAATAGAGTTCTGAACACAGAGAAGCAGGAATTTAAAGAAGAAGGGAAGGAAGAAGGGGGGGAGGGATAACGAAGAGGTAGAAACGGTGGCAAATAAAAAGCAGACAAAAAACTTCTTTGGGTTTGGCAGTGGTATAGGGAAAATTGAGAAGGGAGGATGTGTCCCAACAAAAGGAAATAAAAAGCAGACAAAAGATTTTACAGAGGCTGACAGTTGCATAGGGAAAACTGAAGAACGAGGTTATGTCCCAACAAAGGGAAATATAAAAGATTTCTTTGACAGTGGCTTGGGGAAAATTGAAGAGGGTAGACATGTCAAAACAAAGAAAAGAAAAGGGAGAAGGCAGGAATAGAGAAGTGGGACAAAAGACTTACTAGGAAAAAATCAGACAAGTAGAAATGGTTATATGGGGAAATATAGAGCTGAGATAAAAGGGTTTACTCCTAAATATGACAATAAAATTCTGTTGCTAACTAATTGAATATGATAATGGAAAGATAATTAAATAAATGTTAAAATATATAGAATATGGACAAATATGAAACTGATATGGGGAGATTGTAAAGCCTAGGTTTGTGATTCACTTTTATACATGATAATTAAACTGAGTTGCTAATTGATTGAATAATGGAATTGACAATGGAAGGACTATTAAGCATGGGTTAAAATATATGAAACATGGGCATATATAGAACTTCTAAGATGATGAACAAAGTGAGATGTGTACTTCCTGTTATTCTATATAGTAGCTTAAGGGAATTGTAATGAACATTGAACAGCAAGGATTGTTATTTATAGACAAATAAGGGTAACCTAAACCAAAATATGGGAAAATGGAGAGGGAACATGAAATATACTTACAATGGGAAACTATTGAGATTTAAAGACAGACTCAGAAATTGGTGGCATGTGACTTCCGGTTCTGGCGGTTGACGGCGACGGGCAAGCTTTGCTCGTCCCGCGCTTTCCCGGTGAGCTCCCCACTCCTTGGGGGGCACAGGACGCCCCGTAGAGGCTCCTGCCGGAGGAGCGGCACCGCGGGGGATCCCCTGGATCGGCGGCGGCCGGAGGGCCCCCGCCTTGCTCTAGGCACCGGGGAGCATGATGGGGGACGCTCCGGCGTCTTCGCTGCGAGGCTGACGGAAGAAAAAGATGAGCAGAAGGACGTGGCTGCGGTGCGGTGAGGCGACAACTCCCTCTCATCCCCTTCATTAATTTGGAAAAATTGCCAGCAGTTTAAACTTTACTCTCGGCTTGGCTGGAGAAGCGCGACTGGAGGGAGGGGGATTTCCCCCCCCCCTCGGACAGGCGGCTTGAAACAATTTCGCTCTCAGCCCCAAGGGAAGGAGGAGGAGGGAGAGCCAACTAAGGATGTCACACTCCTATTAATGGCGAATTTTGAACTTAAATCTACAATGGAATGATGATCTGGAAAGTTTTGAAAACTTTGAAAACTTTGTTATGCCTCCAAACCCGAAGCTGGCAGGGCAAGATGGCACACTTCCGCTGTCTTTATGAACTGTGAAACCTGACTCCACCTTTAAAACTTCAGGCTTCCGGTCTTTGTCTCCGTGCTACTCAGACAAATCTCTTGTTGATTGCTACCTTTTGAACTCCCTGGAGTGAAAAACTTTACTCTATTGCCAGGGTGATTAGAAAAATCATCTTCTGCCTGGACCTTCTGTCTCCTGGACTCTCCTGGTTGTTCTACCTCTCTGACTGATCACTCTCTGTACTGACTGAACTCTTTATTCCACAAACAATGTCTCCTAAAAAACCACCTCCTGGAAAACCTGGCTTTGCTGCCTCTGCCCCGACATCTGCAACGTCCAGTCCTAGTACACAATCAACGATAACAGCTTTGATGCAACCTAAAACTACAGAGACTGAGTTTCAACAAATGTTTCAGCAACTTCTACAGGGACAAGAGGAAATAAAAAAACAACTAAAGGAGATGAAAGAAGAAATCAAAGAGAACCAGGCCCAAATTAATAAAAACTCACAGAGACTGGATCTTTTGGAGGGTGGGACGGCTGAGATGAGGGAGGGGATGGAAGGGGTGCAGAAGGGGAACAAAGAACTTGATACCCAACAGATGAAAATAGAATTTGAGAGAATGTCCTTTTATCTTAGATTTCAAAATGTGGTGGAAGCAGATGATGAAGATATAAGGGACATTATGACAAGTATTTTGGCTGAATGCATCCAGAGAGAGAAACAACAGATGGGGTGGGAAATAAATTTGGTTTATAGAGTGAATTCAGCGTATGTTAGAACACACAACGTACCCAGGGAGGTACACATTAAATTTCTCAGAAAAAGTACAAGAGATGAAATTCTGAGTGCACAAAGGGGGCAAAATTTGAAATACCAGGACAGGCATATAACCATTCTGAAACAGATCCCCAAGAAAGTGAGGGAAAAAAGAAAAAGCTATCCGCAGCTAGCAAAGAAATTATACCAGAAGGGGGTGTGGTTCAGATGGCTGATGCCTGAAAGTATGCTAGTATTCTGGGAGGACACAAGAGTTAGAATTAATACACCCATAGAGGCACAGGCCTTTATGGAAAAAAACAAAGCTCTCTTAGAAAAACCAGATGATCTTACACCAGATACACAGGACGCGGGAGGGGCCGGAGCTCTGCCAGCGGGGGGAGATGGGGCGACACCGAGAAAACTCAGATCACAAAAATGAATAAGAAAATCTGCTTGACATAAGTTGACCGAAATTATTAATTGAATTTATATGCTGACTATATGTTACTATTTAGTAATGGAATTTTCTGTAAATGTATACTTTGAGTATGGAGGGAGGGGGCACCTACCGCACATTGCAACCGCCAAAATTTGTACCTATCCACTACCTTTTTCCCTGTAAAATTTTAAAAAAACCAATAAAACTTTGTTTAAAAAAAAAAGAAATTGGTGGCATGTAAGGATGCATAACTATATAAATATAATGATGAGAATACCTGGGAATTGTAACCAGGTCTACATCTCGGCCAAAATTAGGCTTAGGGGGGAGGGATGTTTAAAAATACAATTACTATATATGTATACATTTTTTCCTCTCTCTTTTTTTAAAAAAGGAGGAAGATATATGTTAAAACTAAATATGTATATTGAAAAGGAATGATAAATACCATCAACATAAAATTGAGCTTGCTTAGAAGCTAAAATACACCAAGTAAATGAGATGAAGAGTGTGAAGTAGAGTAGAGAGGTAAGGGAAGAAGAGAGGGATAGGAGAGAGGGCAGGGGAAGGAAGAGGAGGAGAGAAAGAAGGAGTGGAAAGGGAAGAGCGGAGAAGGAGAGAGGAAGGGGAAGTAGAGAAGAGAAGGATGGCAGAGGGAAGAAAGGAGATAGGGAGGAGGAGGAGAGAGGGGGAAGAAAGTGACAAATATGGTGTATGGAGAGCAGAAGAGCCAAAAATTGTTTTTGGGAGTTGATGGTAAGATGAATTGATATAAACATTTAATAATACAATACGATGTTGGCTATGTAATAGTATACATGTGGTTATATGTTATGAAAATGAAAAAATAAAAAACTTTATACAAAAAATTATATTAGAAGATTGCTTTAAAAAAGTTTCTTCCTAAAGGAACTAATGGGTTAGATTTATTATAGCAGGAGCAGGCACTCTTGATGATACCCAGGTGCGATGCCATGAAGGGCTAAATAGTCATTACCAGCATTTTAAATTGTACCCAGGGACCAAATGACAACCAATGCAGAGTTTGCATTTGCCACTGCATTTTGGTCAATTGGCAATTTCTAAGTAATTCAGAAATTGAGGGTAGCTCATTTAAAGTACTGCATATTGCAGTAGTCCATCTGGCTGGTAATGAAGATGAGTCACTGTATACCAGATAGGATTGAAATTGATGCATCAGCCAAAGCTGGGCAAAATTTCCACCTTTTGTTCAAACAGGAGTCTAGAAGGATTCCTGAATTATTAATCAGTCTTAGTTAATGCCCATACAGAGATAATCCTGGTGTTGACAGAAAACCCTGATGTGCATACAGCAACTTCATCTCATTTGGATGGAAGAAAACAGCTTCAGTCTGTTCTTTTCCATTCAGACCCACACAGTCTTTAGACTCCAAGACATGACATTGACAACATCTCTCTCACAACACAGTGGCAATATAAAGTTGTTATAGTAATCATTATAGTTGTTAAAGTGGTGGTGAGAAGAGGATAGAACTGTGTGACACCCGCAATGCAAGACCACCAGTGTTTGTGGGTGTGTATCTTTAAAAAGTCCTAGAGAGACCTCTGTCACCCAGTTGTAATTTTTAATGTAACAAATGTGGAAATTATTAAAAAGACAAAAATTAATCCTGTGCTAAATAAATTGCATTTAATTCAAATTAAATTTTATCCTGGCCCTGTTCATATCGAAGCATGGCTTCTAACAGGTGGAATCTGGCCCTTGGCTTAAAAAAACCCCAATGTGTTCCTGTCTTAGTTGGAACTAATAATAAAATACAATTTATGAAGGCATAAATAGGTCTCAGATTTGTACTGTCTCCCTTCCTTCTGCTTCATCAGTATAGTTGTAAGGAAAAGATGAGGAAAATATATCTGTCTGAAATTCACTTTAGATTAATTTGACTGAATCAAAATAAAAAGCAGTGAATCTTTACTGTGTTTTATTGAAATAATCCAACTTTAAATTTATGACTTTTTAAAATAAATCATGTTTAATATTAACCAGATACAACTGAGAGACCTGTATTAGAATTCAGTGCATTCAATATAAAATGAAGGCAACATCTCCAGTCTCCTGCCAATGCCAGAGAAGGATGCTCAAGGTTCATTCAAGTTAGAGATAAACTAGTTAACATCTAATACAATAAAAGTACATAAGGAGATCCAACATTTTAAGATAAGACTAGAGACTAGTTACATCTCTCCTATGCAACTTGTAAGGATTTTAATTTTATGTCACCTTAGAGTATACTAATTGATCCCTGTGCAAGTTGTGAAATTGACTGCAATGCTATAACAAAATTGAAAAATTCTGCTCTGACTGCAGGATGAATTGATGTATATGCTGAGGAAACTTTTATTGAACATTGGAGACTTTCCTGCTCAGACATCCCATATCCTCTTCAATTACTTGGTATGTTCTTCTGAATCCTGGGCAGAACCCATACTGTAAGAATTAATTATGCCCTTATCTAAGGCATGGACAATTGTGAATTTTGAATGAAAGAAATACAGCCCCTGCACAGTTTTTCTTATAGTCAATATGTTTTCTAGGTATTTAGCTTTGATTTTCTGAAGATCAAAAATGTAACTGAATTTCTCTAGTGTATGCATCGAACTTCAGGCAGTTATATTCTGAAACATTAATGCTCAGCTCCATCCAGTCACCTTGACTCTACCCCGAATAGGGATTGCAGGACTGTAAAAAGGAAGGGTTTTAAAAAATTCAGCTATTTCTTTTTGCTGAAGAAGTTACTCCTTGTGGTGATCATATCTATGATGCATATTTCAGAGTTAGTAAGACCCTCTATGGACCTTTCCAAAAGATAAATTTTTTATGTGCTGTCACTCTTATTTCATTCTTAAAGTTAAGATCAAATTTGAAATGCTCAAAAGCGTATAATTATTTTTTTATCCTTACTTCTTCAAGAATTTGGAGGACAAATTAGATGTACAGAAAGCTTTCAAAGCTTACTGCCTTTTTCTGGTTTACTGCCTCTATTTGTCTCACAGAATCATAGAATTGGGAAGTTGGAAAGTAACATAGGGATCCAGCTCTCTGCAATGCACAGCAAAACCAATGAATCTACCGTAACCTTCAGCAGCATCTGTCCCAGAGGTGAGTTCCTACCTATTCGGTCCGGTTCGGCCAAATAGGTAGAAACTCCGGCAGACACGTGACCGTACCGGTTCTATCGTCATCGGCACCATCTTGATTTTCTGTTTTGCACATGCACAGAACAATTGTCATTGAAAAAATGCACAGGTACAGTATAGGTGATACCTTACTCAGTAGTAGTAACTGTGAAAGGGATCTTGGAGTCCTAGTGGACAACCATTTAAATATGAGCCAGCAGTGTGCAGCAGCTGCCAAAAAAGCCAACACAGTTCTAGGCTGCATCAACAGAGGGATAGAATCAAGATCACGTGAAGTGTTAATACCACTTTATAATGCCTTGGTAAGGCCACACTTGGAATACTGCATTCAGTTCTGGTCGCCACGATGTAAAAAAGATGTGGAGACTCTAGAAAGAGTGCAGAGAAGAGCAACAAAGATGATTAGGGGACTGGAGACTAAAACATATGAAGAACGGTTGCAGGAACTGGGTATGTTTAGCTTAAGAGAAAGAAGGACTAGGGGAGACATGATAGCATTATTCCAATATCTCAGAGGTTGCCACAAAGAAGAGGGAGTCAAACTATTCTCCAAAGCACCTGAGGGTAGAACAAGAAGCAATGGGTGGAAACTAATCAAGGAGAGAAGCAATTTAGAACTGAGGAGGAATTTCCTGACAGTGAGAACAATTAATCAGTGGAACAGCTTGCCTCCAGAAGTTGTGAATGCCCCAACACTGGAAGTCTTTAAGAAGATGTTGGATAGCTATTTGTCTGAAACGGTATAGGGTTTCCTGCCTAGGCAGGGGGTTGGACTAGAAGACCTCCAAGGTCCCTTCCAACTCTACTATTGTATTGTATTGTATTGTAAAATATAATTTTTATTCCTTTTTTAATGTGCACATGCACAGATCATTTTAAGTGCAAATGTACAAATGCACGTGTGGAGCACAAAATTTTTCAGGTGCCGAACCGGTAATAATGGCAGCCGGAACCCACCCCTGACCTGTCAGTTTCTTCTTTGAAACAATGAGGGGCAGCATATATATATTTAATAAATAAATAAATAATAGCTGTAATTTTTCATGTGGCACAGTTATATACCCTTGTTTTAGTAGAATGCTATAGTCTTACAATTGTCATATGATCAGACTACCTATCTTGCTTTCTTCACTCTTCTTTGAAAAATTAGCAATAGACACTGAGAAACTGGGGAACGTTCCTACTCTTCATTGAGTTCTATTTGATTGATGCAAATATTACTTTTCTCATTCTGCTGGGAGCCAAATAAAATGGCTTTTCACAAAAGTAACATGAGAGGAGTCTTTGAAGTAGTTCATTAAGCTAGAAAAAAGATGTGATTGTGTCAGTGATTTGAAGACAGGTGCTTTGTTCCCAAGTACAGCAGAGCATCTCTTTCAAAGGATTTGCACAAGCCTTAATGTTAACCTTGCCATAACATTTTCTGGCATTTTTTGCAGTGGGTTTTCTTCATTTGAACTTTATGGAGAATATAAAAGTGAGATTGATATTATAGATGTCTTATATTTATTTATTTTTTAATTCCATCATAGTATTTTAATTAAGTTTGTAAATTATTCCATATATTTCCTTTGGTAGGAATAGCCTCTCAGATTTTCAATGCACAAACTACAATTACTGACAGAGAAAGACTGGCTCAATCTTACACATGTTCATATTTATCACTGGCCATCTACTTAGCTGCTGCTATAGATTGGAATAAAGATTGTGTACTTTATGATTCATAGGTGGGACTGATCATGTATTTTGTGCGCACACCATGTGAATGGGGCATGGATGCCATTTCAGCCACTCTGACCTTTCTTTGGGAAGTGGTGGGCTATGTGGAAGGATTGTTCTTCAAGGATCTCAAACAAACTATGAAGAAAGAACAATGTGAGGTGAAGCTTCTGGTTACTGCCTCAATGCCAGGTATGGAAGGCATTGTTTTTATTTCCCTTTGCTGGCATTTGATCTTTATTTTGTAACTATAATAATAATATGTTTCTTCAAAATCATTTTCTAAACTCATCAACATAGCCTGAGTGAAAGGGGATGTAAATCTTAGACTCAGTATATGGATTTCTGCCTGTCATTGACATTCCTAAATGAAAGGGAAAATCTGAAAGGAAAGTCTGAAAGATATTTTTAAATGTGTGTAAAATCTTTGTTTTATTTTTGAATTTTTATTTTTGTCTACCTACTAACCAAAATAGTCATGATTTTTTTGGTGAGAAAGTGATGGTCAACTTCTTTGGCTGTCCTTTACTCCTTCCTCAAGTCTATTGGGCAAATGGACTATATCATCTATAATATGTTGTGACCTATGTTTATATAAAGAATTGACATCCTGTGTGATAGTCTTTGAGCCTTAATGAGACACAAATAGTCTAGGAAAATGGTTTGTGTTAATTGATACAATTTTGTAATTGGCCAGACTATAAGTGCTGGATTATCACCAAGAACAGTTTCACATAAAAAGCTCCATGAATTGCAATTCATATTTTGCATAGGTTCCTTAGCTTGAACAAAATAAAACTAATAGAAAGGCTTCCCTTACTTACTTTGATTTGAATGAGCAAGCCAAACAAACAACCCTTGTTCTGGAAAATTATATTTTGCATTAAGCCCCCATGATTATTATTTTTAAATCCCCTCTATATTAATAACAATAAAGAGTGTTATACATTTAGCAATTACAGCCTAAAGTGGATTACCTTTTCTTCTTAGCTATAGCCACATGCTTGAAGAAAAATGTCTGCACATGTATGAAAGCCAGCATTGCATAATATCATAATACTGGGCATGGTAAGAGAGAGGGAGAAATTCTCAGTGAGGCTTCTCTGAATATCCCTGTACAATACAGTCACTCTTTTTCAGCTGAACTATATTGTACAGAAGCAAAAATGGTAACGGAATAAGAAGCATCTAAAATGTTCTAAGCAACTCAGAAGGAGACTAAGACATAAAGTAATTTATTTTTATCTATCCAGGATTCCAAAAGTATATTTTTTGTAAACAAACATTTTACTATATCAATGCTTTTAAAGGTACCAAGACCCTAGTAGTTCATGGGCAGAATGAATGTGATATCCCAACCCAGCTACCAGTCCATGAAGACACCCAGTTTGAAGCTCTTTTAAAGGTTGGCAAATTATTAAAATAATATTGACAAAAAAGTTTTGTTGGTTGTATTTTCCAGCCTTCCAGTATTAAAGCTCCTTCATTAACCTTCTTAGCTTGTGGCAGAAAGATTGATCAGGAATAACATGCAGGCCTGTGCTCCTGTACCTATTTATGAATTAGGTCTTTACAAAATTATGTATTGAAAGTGTGATTTAGCAGCTTCTTTACATTTTAATATGTGAAAAGATCATCATACATATTTTTCTCCTATAATATAATATTCGTCTTACAAATTACCTCAGATGCATAGTAAACAAGGCAGTTACCGTATAAGAGTGACCTGTTATCAGTGACTTTGCTGGACATTTAATTGTTAGTTAGTTAGCTAGTTAGTTATTGCACTTTCAATTACTCAGAAGACTCATTTCCATAGTAGGCCTTCTATATGAAGTAAGCATATTATATCACTTTCCATTGTGATTTTGGAAATTAATTCAAGATGACAGTGGGTTTAAAAAATCATGTTACAATCATAAGTGGCATCACTAATTAACTAAAAACTGCCTTAGTAGCAGTGCAGGGCTTGACAGCTAATTTTTATTAAGATTCAGAGATATAGCCACAGTTACCTGAGGAAAATACATTTAAAATAAATATTTTTCTAAATTGAAGAACATGTGATCAACCAATATTACCTTATGCTTATGTCTTTATGTGCTAGGAATGTCTGGAATTTTTTAACATACCTGAATCCCAGTCTTCCAACTATTTTTTAATGGATAAACGGTGGAATCTTATTCATTATAATAAGGTGAGATAGTTTTATATTCCAATGTTACTTATTAATTGTAATTGAAAATCTTATCAACTAGTGACATTTTGGATATACTAATATGAAAGTTTAATAGGGACAGGGGTTGTTCCTCTGTCCTGGTCCTATTAAACCTCTCGGCGGCTTTCGATACCATCAACCATGGTATCTTACTGCGACGACCCGGGGGGTTGGGAGTGGGGGGGCACCATTTTGCGGTGATTCTCCTCCTACTTGTCAGATCCATCGCAGTTTGTGTTGACTGGAAGGCAGAGATCGACCCCGAGGCGCCTCACTTGTGGGGTGCCCCAGGGATCGGTTCTTTCACCCCTCCTGTTCAACATATACATGAAACCGCTGAGCGAGATCATCCGTGGTTTGGGGGTAAGGTATCATCAATACGCTGATGATACCCAACTTTTCATCTCTACCCCAAACCACCCAAACGATGCCCTCGGCGTGATGTTCCGATGCCTGGAGGCTGTACGGATCTGCATGGGGACGAAGAGGCTCAAGCTCAATCCCTCCAAGATCGAGTGGCTGTGGTTCCCGTCATCCAGATTTGTGCATCTTGAACCATCTTTGATGATAGGGGGAGAAATTTTAGCCCCCTCAGAGAGGGTCCGCAATCTGGGAGTCCTCCTGGATACGCGGCTTAGTTTAGAAGAACACCTGATGACCGTGACAAGGGGGGCCTTTTACCAGGTTCGCCTGGTATGTCAGTTGTGCCCCTTCCTGGATCAGGATGTCCTATGCACAGTCATTCACACCCTCATCCTTTCCCACCTGGACTACTGTAACGCTCTCTACGTGGGGCTGCCCTTGAAGAGCACCCGGAAGCTTCAGCTGGTCCAGAATGCGGCCGCGCAGGTTGTCTGGGTTACCTAGATGCTCCCATGTTACACCCCTTTTAGGGGCCTGCACTGGTTGCTGGTTGTTTTCCGAGTGCGATTCAAGGTGTTAATTATGATCTTTAAAGCGCTCCATGGCTTAGGCCCAGGGTACTTGTGAGATCACCTACTGCCACCGGTAGCCTCCCACTGTCCAGTACGATCCCACTGAGTTGGCCTTCTCAGGGTGCCGTCGGCCAGACAGTGTCAGCTGGCGACACCCAGGGGGAGAGCCTTCTCTGTGAGAGCGCCTTCCCTTTGGAATGAGCTGCCCCCGGAGCTTCGCATAATTCCCGACCTCCGGTCCTTCTGTCGCACCCTAAAAAGCTGGCTTTTCCAGCAAGCCGGCCTGGCCTGAATAAAATAAATTATTAATTTTAATTGTTAATTTTAATTTAATTTCTAAATTCATTGTAAATGTCTATTGGGTTTTTTGGATATTCTATTTAATCTTTCTTTTAACTTTTGTAATATGTGTTTTTATGTTGTACGCCGCCCTGAGTCCTTTGGGAGAAGGGCGGCATATAAGTCCAATAAACCTAAACCTAAACCTAATATAATCTAATAATAATATGTATGGGCCCTGAAATTGTGGGTGCATAATACTGGAAGTTTTAAAGAAGAGATTGGACAACCATTTGTCTGAAATAGTATAGAGTTTCCAGCCTGAGTGGGAGCTTGGACTAGAAGACCTCCAAGGTCCCTCCTGACAATGTTGTTCTGTCTACTGGAAGTAAGATCCATTGGACTCATTGGTGGTTATGTCTGGCAATGCATAAAACACTGTGAAAATATTTTCTTTCTTTCTTTCTTTCTTTCTTTCTTTCTTCTTTCTTTCTTTCTTTCTTTCTTTCTTTCTTTCTTTCTTTCTTTCTTTCTTTCCATGTATTTTCAAAATCTCTATGTTGTTTCAGTCATAGACTCTAAGGCTTACAAGTGCAACAATAATGCAAAAATAAGAAACAATGATGACCAAACTAGCAGATTGGTTATTAATATTAGAAAAGGTAACAATGAAACATAAACTCTCTGATAAAAGCTTACTGGGTAACCTACTTCTATGTTGGAAATAACATTTATTTCCCAAAGTACTTGTGGAATAGCAGTGTTTCAATTATCCTCCCAAATATTATAAGGGAGTGAACTCTCCCAATTTCAAGGGTGGGGCTAGAGAAGGATTACCACAGAAATGCTCATTTCTACTTCCAGAAATGCGGACGGACTTGCAGCGTCATTTCTTTTGGTTTGTATTGAATGAGCATATTCTCTATAGGATTTTGAAAGTATCCAAGCCCAAATCATATCTGGCTCTATAGATAATAACCGGCAGACTGTTGTTTGTTTGTTTAAATGATTAACATAACCTCCCATCTCACAGCAGGGACCCTGATGGCCCCAGAAGGCTTCTGAGAAATTGTAATAGGTCCTTGTGTGCAGAATTGGTTACTAAAAAATGCTGGCTCCATGGAGTAGAGCCCGTGATGGTCTGAGAGTAAGCCTATGGCTATCATGGCAGCTGTGAAATTCTAGGTCAACTCTTAATTGCTTGTCTCAGGTCATCTGGGTTGGACGAGCAGAGCAGATTTTATATACATATTCCTATTATGTTTCTACTTACTTTCTTATTCCAAGTTAAAAAGAAGCTCAAATTGTTGCATTCTTTCTTGGTAGGAAAGTTGTTTCAGACCCCTAATTATTTTGATTGTATGTTTCATATCTTTGTAATATCTCTAAGATGTGATGACCGAAACCATGTGCAATATTCCAAATATAATCTCACCACAGATTTATATAAGGGCATTATTATATTTTTATTTTCAACTTCTTTACAAAGAGTTACTAATAGTTCTTTACTAATAGTTCCAAGCATGAAATTGCATGCTTTTTGAAGACCTCTTTCTTGATCAATCACTAGCAATTCAGATCCCATTTATATTTCAATGAAGCTTGGATATTTTGGGCTAATATGCATAATTTTACATGTCATTTTGAAGCTCATTGCTTCAGTCTGGGAAGGTTTTTGGGAGGATTTTCACGGTCCCTTTTGTATTTTGCTGCTCTAAATATTATGGTATTATCAACACTGCTCAACTCTCACTTTTTATACCATTTCTGTATAATGGGGGGAAACCTATAGATTAAACTATACAATAACAGATTTGGATGGGAGCTTGGAAGTCTTCTAGTCTAATCCCTTACAAGCAGGAAATCCTATACCATTTCAGACAAATGGCTGTCCAGACTCTTCTTAAAAGACTCCAGTGATGGAGAGCACCCACAACTTCTGAAAGCAAGCTGTTCCACTGGCTGATTGTTCTCACTGTTAGGAAATTTCTCCTTAATTC
Organism: Natrix helvetica; assembly: GCF_964273705.1. Lineage (NCBI taxonomy): Eukaryota > Metazoa > Chordata > Lepidosauria > Squamata > Natricidae > Natrix > Natrix helvetica. Next base: position 185,680,410 of record NC_138548.1, read on the forward strand.
TAAATTGCTTCTCTTCTTGTTTAGTTTCTACCCAATGTTTCTTGATTTGCCTTTTGGTGCTTTGAAAAATAAACTAAACCCTCTTCTGAAACACTTCTATCATGTCATCCCTAGTCCTTCTTTTCACTAGACTAGACATACCCAATTTTTGCAACCATTCTTTATATGTTTTAGACTCCAGGGCCCTAATCACTCTTCTCTGGTTGCTCTTCTCTGCACTCTTTTCAGAATCTCAACATCTTTGTTTATATTGTGGTGACCAAAACTGGATGCAGTTTTCCAAGCGTGGTCTTACTAAGGCTTTATAAAGCAGTACTAATACTTCCCACGTTCTCGATTCTATCCTTCTATTAATGCAGCCTAGGACTGTATTGACTTTTTTGGTGGCTGCTGCACAATGCTGGCTCATATTTAAGTGTTGGTCCACTAGGACTCCAAGATCCCACTTGCAGTTACTGCTGTTGAGCCAGGTTTTACCTAATCTGTACTTACAACAGTTGGTTGACTCCCCCCCCCCCACTTCTTTTTCTTGCCTAAGTGTAAAACCTTGCTTTTCTCCACATTGGATTTCATTTTGTTAGGTAGGGCCTAGTGTTCAAGTCTGTAAAAATCCATCTGGAGTTTGAGCCTGTCTTCTAGGGTTTTGGCTATTCCTGCCAGCTTAGTCCCATCAGTCCCAATATTGATCCCTAGGAGTTCACACTATGCATATATCACCAGTATAAAAGTTGACCATTTATTCTTTTTCTCTCTCCTGTTTCTTAACCAGTTATCAACCTATGTAAAAGAGAAACCCAGAAAGGAGAGGTTTTTTTCCTTCACTATACCATTATGACTGAAAAGTATGACTATTTCTGAAAATACAATTGCTAATGTGCTAGAAGTATAATTCATTTATAAAATACAGGCTTTTTAAAATTATCCCACAGACCTATGTCCGTGACATTTACCCATTTCGTAGATCAGTGTCTCCACAACTGAATCTGGTACACATGCATCCAGAAAGGGGGCAAGAACTCATTCAAAAACAGGTATGTTTATAGTAAACATCACAATGATGCATCCTCACCAGATTATCATATTGGTATATGATTTGGGATTGTCTAAAAGATATTTTGTGGTGCAGAAGCCACAAGCTTATTCATTTCTATATGTTTGGTGCAAGATACTGTAAAAACACTATGCCTTAATAGCTATGAATTACAAAAATATTTGAATTGAATAAAGTATTGTCTTATCTAAGAAGCTAGTATTCTTAAACATAGATTCCTGGGACAGTCTCTTGGATTTGTGGGTGCATAATTTATGGTAGCTCAAAGCAGTTTTGTGGTGCATTGGTCCATTTACTTATTGATTTCTGCTTATTCCATTCAAAAATATGCTTAGAGTTAGGATGAATAAGCTTGTGCCTGATAAGTCATTCCCATCACTATGTAGAAATATTGCTTGGATATATGTTTTGTGCTAGTCTAAAGCTCTTTGTGAGATGTAGTTTAGATCCTGTTGCTGCAATATATATATATATATATTTGATAAATATATTCATATTCATATAGCCTTTTTCAAAACATGAATAAATAAATTAAAATGTGACACTGTAAATTAGATTAATTAAATTACATTAACATATTCAATCTAACTATGATAATTTATCCATTCTTTTTTCCACTCCAGATTATTTGCTTCTGATCCATGTTCTAGATGGAGAGTAGTTATTACTAATTATTTATTCATTCTGATAGTTCTTAGTGACGGTTCGTAGAGCATGGAACTAAAATTGGTTACTTATTCCCAGCTCTCAATTCCTTGAGCACTGTAGCACTGTGGCTCAATGGTTTAATGATGCTGGGGATGGTTCTGTTCCAACAGTTCACATCCTAGCACTGCATGACAATATGAGCTCCTATCATTCGCCCCAGCTTCTGTTGACCTAACAATTTGAAAGCATGTTATATGCAAGTAGATAAAAAGGTACCACTTCAGTAGGAAGACAAGTTGATGCTGTGTGCAGGCAATCAGATACCTGACTGTGCTGAACCTTCCCCATTTGAGAAGTAGCTCTGGGAAGGGAGGGGGCCTTGGGTAATGCTGCAGGAAGAGCCACTCGCCTTTCTCTCTGATGTGAAGCCAGCTCATTTTCCTATGGTGCACCTTGGGTGTAAGTGTGTCCTCCAACAAGGCTGGTATTTTGACAGACCAAACTACTACTATGCAATTGCACTGTGGTCTCCTGGCTACTTTAAAAATGCCATACGCTAATAAGAATAATCCCTTATTCCTCCAGTTTATGCCTCTCAGATATCTTTGTACTATGAACACTCTCCTCCTCATAAACAACTGTGGAGCACAATGCAGGATCAATTGATAACAATTATTTTTTTTTGGTTTTGGATCAACAATTATTTTAATCATTGTCTGGCTGTTTTTTTAGGTATTTACCCGTAAATTAGAAGAAGTGGGTCGAGTGTTGTTTCTCATTTCTCTGACTCAGAAGATTCCTGTGGCTCACAAGCAGTCTCATGTGTCTTTGTTGCAAGAAGACCTTCTTCGCTTGCCTTCATTTCCCCGTAGTGCCATTGATGCAGAATTCTCACTCTTCAATGATCCACAAGGTACCACTAAGTCTCCCTCTAGCTGAGCTTGACCCCACGTGGCTAAATAAACATTTTTTGACAGTAGTAAAGAATTGGTTTGCCATGATTCTCTTCTGTTTTTATCTTACTTTCCAATATAGGCTACTAGGATTTCCTGTCTTCATCACCTACAAGTAATAGCCAGGTCTAACTATATGGAAAACATAGTCTACTGAACCACCAAAATGAGACTGTAATTTGGTTGCTTAAAAACAATTAAATATTCATAGATAGCATCACTATAATTGTTTAATAGTACTGAATGGGTTTAATATGAGATCAGCAAAATGGAACAAGAATTTATGATCTCTTTATAACCAAAGTTAATTAATGCAGCAAGCCCTATTTTAATACATTGGCGTATGAATACCTCTGAAGATTTTTTAAGGAAACTCTGATATTTCTCTTTAAAATAAGCTGCTGCATTTTAACATGACATTGTTCTCCTTGTTCTCTTAGCTGGCAAGGAACTCTTTGGTCTGGATACACTTCAAAAAAGCCTATGGATTAAATTGCTAGAAGAGATGTTTCTGGGAATGCCCAGTGAATTTCCTTGGGGGGATGAAATTATGCTCTTCCTGAATGTATTTAATGGAGCCCTGATCCTACACCCAGAGGACAGTGCATTGTTGAGGCAGTATGCTGCTACTGTAATCAACACAGCTGTACATTTCAACCACCTCTTCTCTCTCAGTGGTTACCAGTGGATCCTTCCCACTATGCTGCAGGTAAGCTTCGTTTAAAAAGAAAATTGAAAGGCCTAAAGCAGCCATTAGGCTATCCTGCCAAGTCAAACTTTCCAAAGGATCCATTGATGATCTCCTTGTTCATTGCACCTCTTTAATTCTTTATCATGACTGCTTTGAATCACAATGTAGCTTTTGAAGATAACCCTTCAGCTTCTTGGTAACAAATGCAAACTCCTAAGGATTTTCTTGTTTCCCAGGTATACGCTGACTATGAAAGTAATCCACAGCTCCGTCAAGCAATTGAATTTGCCTGCCGTCAGTTTTACATTCTACATCGTAAGCCTTTTGTGCTGCAGTTGTTTGCTAGTGTTGCTCCACTTCTGGAATTTCCTGTGAGTGTCAACCAACAGCTGTATGAAAATTGTTTTCATTGTTTTCTGACCATGCTGAAATTGCAATTGAGGTTTGAGAATATCTTTTAAGAATTGCAATGCTCTGGGCAATTCATTGACCCTTGTGTTTCTGCTCAGAAACAGAAGCTGCTGGAAAATCAGTTCATGAGTTTAGGATTATTGATCTTGACAACCACACTAAGACCACTGTCAACATTACTTGTAACCTCCTAAGGAGCTACAGGCCATAGCTTGAGAACACCCAGATAACAACAACAACAACAACAAAGTCCTTCAGTGGGTGGGAAAAATGATACATGGTTTATACTGGCTTATCCTATATCAATCCTGCATGCTCTTTTTCTACTGACTTTCTTATGCAGAGAAGTTTTAGCTTTCCTTTTCTAAACCCACCTTAACTTATTTCTTGAAGGCTTGCTCACATTTTTAGCAATTCTGTCTCCTATCTAGAAAATTCTCTCCTCCAAGGTTGACATTCTCCCATTAACAGAACATTGATATTGCCCTGCACATTCAGCCTTTTGTGTCTACATGGAGAGACACATCAGTGCCAGAGGTGGTGTTCAACAGGTTCTGACCAGTTCTGGAGAACTGGTAACGGAAACTTTGAGTAGTTCAGAGAACTGGTAAATACCACCTCTGACTGGCCCTGCCCCCATCTATTCTCTGCCTCCCGAGTCCCAGCTGATTGAGAGGGAATGGGGATTTTACAATATCCTTCCCCTGCCACACCCACCAAGCCATGTCCACCAAGCCACACCATACCCACCAAGCCACGGCCACAGAACTGGTAGTAAAAAAATTTGAATCCACCACTGATCTGTGCATAATTTAAATGGTATTATACATAAATAAAAATCTTCTAATGCTGTCATTTTTGCCTAAGCATGCACTAGTTAAAGTGAATATTTGGACATGACAGAAAAAGCATAGTTCTGAGTAAATGGGAGTAGATTGATGACTCTGTCACCAATAATACCTTCATTATTACAGCAAAGAGTATCTTCAGTGTCTAGAAAGATGGTAGCTGGCAATTAAATAGAAGAATATTTAAAACAATACAAAATGAAATAATTTGTTCCATCCACCATCAAGGTTACCCACTCATCACCTTGATTTCACAAAATCAGACCACCTTGGGATTTCTTAGATTTTATTATATAACCTTCTGAATATAGGGATTTGTAACTCTTGTATAAAATTTTCACGTATCCAAAAGTGGTATTGCTTACTTCAGTTGACAAAAATGTATGAATGGGATATAAGTGGGTTTTACTGGATATTGATGTTCCTTTTTAAAAAAACATTGTGCATCCTTTTAAAGGTTGTAAGACACCCAGGGTCTTTTTGGAGTAGGGCAGACTTGAAATCCAGTACATAAACAAACAAGTGAATAGAACAACACTGCTTTCTTCACTGCAGGATGGTGCATACAATGGACCCAGCAAGGGAGTATCTGCTCAGTGCCTGTTTGATCTCCTACAGTCCTTAGAAGGAGATACTTCTGACAACCTAGATATTCTAGAATTGGTAAAAGCAGAAAAGCCCCTGAAATCACTAGGTATTTTAAATTTGTTTTTTTTAATTGCCATTTTTCTTGTGAAATAAATGTATTTCTGCTTTCTTTTTTCCAATAACATAAACACTAAAATGTTGAATAAAAAACTAATTTAAACAAGTTTTTTTTAATGGTCAGGATCATACTACATTACTTACACTATGCAGGATCTTCTGATCTGCCCCTATTCACTAAATGAAAAGCCAATCATTGCTTTAAATCCTATGATTTTCCTCTACAAAAAAATACTTTTTACAGGTGGTCCTCAACTTACAACAGTTTATTTGGTGACCGTTCAAAGTTACCACAGCATTGAAAAAGTGACTTATGACCGTTTTTTACACTTATGACCATTGCAGCATCCCCATGTTCACGTGATCAAAATTCAGACGATTGGCAACTGACTTATATTTCTGATGGTGGCAGTGTCCCAAGGTCATGTGATCACCTTTTGCGACCTTCTGATAAGCAAAGTCAATGGGAAAGCCAGTTTCACTTAACAGCGATGTCACTAACTTAACAATTGCAGTCATTCAACCGTGGCAAGAAAGATTGTAAAATGGGGAAAAATGCCTCACTTAGTAACAGAAATTCTGGGCTCAATTATGGTTATAAGTTGAAGGCTACCTATGTTTTAATTTTTAAAGAAACAAAATTCTAAAGAGGTCCAAACAGACTTAAAATTGTAGTATATAAAATGTTTCTATCTATATTCTTGGCCTTTTTATTCTTGTATTGTATCTTGTTCTCTATATTTTCTAATGTTAAAAGTTTTCTTGGAAGTAATTCTCACTATGTTTTAATGAATTTTCCTAGTTAATTTTACTGCACAGTCACATAATAACATGTTTTCTCAAACTACAATCTTCAGTGGAGTTAAATGCCAGATAAATTGTCATAGGGCCAGCCTGATCAGGTAATCCCATCAATACTTATTTAGAAGTGCTAACTTTTTTTAAGATGAATGTCTATGCAAAATAGGGACGTGGTGGCTCAGTGGATAAGACACTGAGCTTGTCGATCAGAAAGGTCGGCAGTTTGGTGGTTCGAATCCCTAGCACAGCATAATGGAGTGAGTTCCCAATACTTGTCCCTGCTTCTGCCCACCTAGCAGTTCGAAAGCATGTAAAAATACAAGTAGAAAAATAGGAACCACCTTTGGTGGGAAGGTAACAGTGTACTGTGCACCTTCGGCGTTTAGTCATGCCGGCCACATGACCACGGAGTCGTCTTCGGACAGTGCTGGCTCTTTGGCTTTGAAACAGAGATTAACACCACCCCCTAGAGTCAGGAACGACTAGCACATATGTGCGAGGGGAACCTTTACCCTTACGTATGCAAAATGCAGCCTTAAATTCTAAAGTGAAATGAATTTTAATAGAATTCATAATATATCACTTGTGATCAATTCTACTTTGATACAATGTATAGGTATTGTATAAATGTAAAGCAGGAGATTGAACGGGAATTAGTTGCCTAAAGCAAAAAAACATAGATGTTTATTTATTTTATCTCTCATGACACAATATTTCCATATTGTTGATACTCTGTTATGTTCTATTTTGTATCTATTTCAGATTTCTGTTATGGCAATGAGGACCTGACATTTTCAATCAGTGAAGCCATCAAGTTATGTGTAACAGTTGTGGCATATGCACCTGAATCTTTCAGAAGGTAACAACTATTTCTTGGTTAATTCCCAATTGCATTTTCAAACAAGTATGATAACAATCTATCATTCAAATTTATATTTTTAACTTTGCACAGTTAATTTATTAAACTGTTTAAAACATTCCTCTTGATTCAAGGATTATTCTTTTTCTTTTATTTATTCTTTCCCTGAAATTCAAGAAGTTTGTCTCTTTGTCTAATGATTGAAAGGTCATTACTATTTCCAGGTATAAAGCTTATTCTATCTGGCCTTTAAACTGCTATCTATGTTTGTGGTCTCCTCAATGCTTATCCTTTCTAAGGCTTAGCTATAGAACCTAGTTAGATGATACATGGCTTCTCTGAATAACAGAGAAAAATCATTTATTGCTGGTTGCTTGAACCATATCACACTGGAAGCAAACATCTCCTTCTTTTTGCCTTCTCAAACTGTCTTGTCCTTTAACATTTTTTTCAGTTATTTTCTGTTTCATTTTATTACATTTTTTGGAAGAAGTTGTTATTGTTAAAAAAAAATACCAAGATTTTTTTGCAGGTCCAAATTTGTTCTGGCTGTGATGGTGTCCTAATATTTACAAGAACTAGTCACAAAGTACTGTACACAGTCCTTTTTCCTGCAGACAAAAATGGGTTTCTCTTGAATGGAGGGGTATTGTACTTCTGGATATAACCTCACATTGATAGCATTGTTACCTGATCTACATTGCTTCAGTCTTCAGATGCTGATGGTCCTTGAAGCGCTAGTGCCCTGTTACTTGCAGAAACTTAAGAGGCAAACCTCCCAAGTGGAAACTGTGACAGCTGCTCGAGAAGAGATTGCTGCTACAGCTGCTCTTGCGACATCCTTGCAAGCGCTTTTGTACAGTGTGGAAGTTCTTACTCGGTAAGTTATATCACTTACTTGCTATGACCTTGGCAAGGGTCCAAGGAGAAAAAAGATGAAAATTTTATGTTCCTGCCCATGGTGAAAACAATTGTATGCCATTATACGTTTGTATAATGTATGTACGTACAAGAACAAGAATTTAAATGAGCAATATTCACATCTGCATTATAAAATATAGAAGGCTGCATTTATTTATTTGAAAATTAAGTCCTCACCAAATCTATTTCACTGAAAATTAGGCCAGAGGTGAGGGGGAGTATCAAAGCAGGATCTATCTCATGGGTTTTAATCACAGATTAATTAATTCAGATTCAGTATTTACCATCCAGAATTTATTTTTCTCCTTTTCCGGAAAGTAATACAATGACATTTAATAAAAGTAAATGCACATAAAGATAAACAGTTTCCTAAGTTGAGCTTGACTCTTGAGACATGTATGAGTATTGTCATTTTGGAATTGCCTATTTATAGCGTGATTATTCATTTGTTTGTTTACTTATTTAGTTCAAACTATGTCCTGTATCGCCAGTTTCCTGAAGTTCTCCTTTCAAAGTCTGTCCCTCTTAGATTTTTCAAGATCAGCCAAAAAGACTTCTATAACACAAAAAGACCAATGAGGGTACATCAATAAAAACAAAGTTTCCACATCAAAAGAAATAATAGTTCTACTTTATTATTTTATTTATATAGTCAGATGGTATTGTGAGTTTTATGTTGATTCTGGAGGCCTTACTGAGAAAGAATGTGATAATTAATAATTAAGACCTATGCAGAGAGATTGAAGGAACTGAGACTGTTAAGTTTGAGAAAATTGAGAGTAAGGACTTGATCATCCTCTTCAAATAACTGAAAAAGATTACATTTAAAAAGACCTGTTTTCTGTTGCTTCTGAAGGCAGGACAACAAATAATAGATTTAAGACATAGGTTGGCTAATTCCAGTTGAATCTTAGAATAATTTCCCAGCTCTAAGAACAATCTGGCAGTGAGGTCAGTTGATGAGTAAGTAACTCCTCTTTGCTGGATGTGCTGGAGGCTCGACAAGTTGAACCTTTCATTTTAATTTAAGCAGAGGCAAATAGCTTTTCCAATACTAAGATTCTTCTATTACTGCTACTTCTACTAATTACTGTACTGCTGCTACTACTGCCATTAACAGGCCAATGACTGCACCTCAGATGAGTCGCGGTGATCAAGGCCATAAAGGAACAACTACTGCTAACCATACTATGTCATCTGGAACAAGTACCAGGTATTTAACAGAGGCTGCCCTGCAACGTATTATTGAAACCTTACTAATACTAATGTTGTTGTTTTTTGCATAATCTGTACATTGTACAATATTGCATAAGAAGATGAATGTTGGGATAGATAGGGACAGGATATAAGACTTACCTTATTAGATCAAACCAGCAAATGATTATTCGTTTTGTTTTTGTTTTTAGCAGAAGCCAATTCAAAACTCACAAGAATTTGACACATAATACATGATAGAAAAGACAGTCATATGTCAAAATTTATTTCTATCATTTAGTAACCTGAAGTGAAATTCCTTAAAATATATCTCCCCATGAAAATAGGCTTATATCCAGAGTTTAGTAATCTCACTGCCCTGGGGTGAGAAGAATCAGATTACTATTCATCATGACAAATGAAGTTAGTCTGAAACTGGAACCAGAGTTGGAACTTGCAGCTGCCTGAGGAATGGTCTGAGTCCTTCTCAATACACATCATGACATATTAAACTGGGGCAGAAGACAGAAGTAGGGGAACTGTCAGGGCAGCCTCCATCAGTAACCAAGAAAGAAACCACTCAACTCCATTTTTCAGAATTAAGAGCATTTTTACTGGTTATGAGTAGATAGCAGCTAGGCAAAGCAAGATCTGAGGCAAAAGCGTGCGTAATCATAGATATCAATATGTGACCCAACTCCCTCCCCCTAGTAACCCCATCACCCAGTCCAATCCGCACACCCCACAGGTGTCACGTGGGCTGCATCTTCAAAACCCATCATCAGGTTGGTATGCCGGACGGTTGGCCTTGGCGGCAATTACACTATCTGCAGCATGCACAGTAGAAGGTGAGAAAAACACTCCCTTCTTCATTCACTCCTGTGCTGAAGCTTCCCCTCCCAAATACCATGTCATCCCCCCCTCCCCGTTTCAATGGCAGCCGAAAGCAAGCAGCAAAGCAGAGAATGTTATTTTTATAGATGTGATGGCAGAATATGCATACATTCTCTACGTCTTCCTGTCCACTTCCCACTGTCCAGGTTGAAGAGGGAATCATTTTATTTTGCCTTCACCTCTCTAGTTCTGAGTAGCTAGAGTAGGAGCTTCTCAATTGACCTTGTGATGTGTTTGAGACATAGGGTTTCTTTCACAGAGTGGGTACCATTCTGGCAATACTAAACTTCAGGTCATCCACCCAGGTCTGCCCTAACACATCAATAATTGTACATAGAGTTATTCTCATTGTGAAGGAGTTGTTCGAGCTTGTAAAATATGGAGAACATTCTTTTTTATTATTCTACCACAAGCTTTTGCTCTAAGCTGAAACAGATCATGGAATTGCACAGGAAGAAATATGTGAAATTTCTCTCCTTTTCCATCTGCCTATTGGAAATTGGAAATTACATGGAAATTTACACTAGTTTGAACAATATATGATAATTGGATAACATTCATGAACTAAAGTACTGTCTTTAATTACAGTGGTTGAAAAGCCACTGCGAGACTTTATTCTTTATGATTTTGTCTAGACTTTTAAATAACTTATGCCTACCCTGGTAGCTAATGAATATTTATACATATGAGGCAATCAATTTAATAATTTCTACATAGTAACCTTAAATATAGTATCTGAAAGAAAGCCCTCATATCTTTTCTTCTGCTGAAATTTTATTTGGACTTTCTTCCAAGTATGTGTGGTTCGATCAGTGACATGCTGATGTTTGTACAGAAATGTTTCTCCATTAGAAAGCAAAGCTCTTCTGGTGAACAGACTGAGATACTGTTTTCCTCTGTGCTCACTAGATATGTCTATACTCACAGCTAATCATTGGCAAAAATAGATAATACTATGTGTTTATTAAGTCTAAAATATGTAGGTTTAAACAGAACTATTGCTATCTCAAAGAAATGTGCAGAAAGCAATCTAGTATGGGGTTGGTGCATTGGATTTCATACAATACCACATCCAAATATGACTCTTGTATAAGAGGAAGTGGCAGGTTATATGTTCCTGACATGATATATAGATCAGGTGTTATCAGGAGGATGGACATGAAGAGGAAAGCATCCCCTTATTCTTCCATTGCTACTCCATGTATTGTGAGTATTTGATCTAGATCAGAGGTGGGTTTCTGCCGGATTGTGCGAAACGGTAGTGGCAGTAGCAGGAGGCTCCACCCACCCACCCAGATGCTTCTGTGCATGCATGAACATGCGAACCGGTAGTAAAATAAATTTAAACCCACCACTGATCTAAAAGTGTACCTTGCCTTATGATTTTTGAATTCCTCTGTCCTTGTTTTTCTCTTCTAAATTCTAGGTATCCAGAGCAAGGAGCCAAACTGCATTTTATCAGGTATGGGAATATTGCCGCCAGCCTCTTTCTTTAGAATTTGTAATGCATTCCTTTACTACAATCTTCCCAAAGTGGACTTTATTTTGAATGGTTTTATACCAGAGATTCCATACTAGGAGAAAAACAGCCAAAAGTCACTTAAGTAACAGCTTCTGCCTTCTCTGGCTGCTTCTCTTATGAGAAATATCAAGTAATGATTTCCCTGCAAAGGTACATTTCCTCTAAAGATACGTTCCATCAGCAGGGAGGATTCATGACAATGATATCACATATCAGCCAATTCTTGTCTCTTGATTTCCATATTCTGCATTTCCCCTGCTATTCAGAGAAAATCTTCATTTGCTAGAGGAAGGCCAAGGCATCCAGCGGGAGGAGCTGGATGAACGTATTGCTAGAGAAGAGTTTCGGCGACCTCGTGAGTCCCTGTTGAATATATGCACTGAGTTCTACAAACACTGTGGCCCCCGACTGAAGATTTTACAGAACCTGGCCGGAGAGCCCAGGGTGACTTCTTTAGAGCTGCTTGATGTTAAGTCTCATATGAGGTATTATTTTTGAATGTCCATAAATATTTGACTATCCATTAGCAATGTGTGTATGACAAGTATGCACTATAATATACAAAACAGAATTTTAAGCTTCTTTAAACTGTAAGTAGAATGAGATTTTTTCTTTTTCAAATTATTTCAGGTGATATCATTAAAAGGGAAAGGGAAATCTGATCTAAACACTTCAAATATTGTAGATACTAAGAAATAGAGTAAAATCACAACAATGGAAAAGCTGCTGTGGTGTAAACACCATCATTAGCTGAAATGTAATGTATAATTATAAATCTTGTCATTTCTGTGTGTAAAACCCAGCTATTTTCAGGAAATCATTCAGCATGTATTTTTTGTTATTGCGTCGTCAGCCTGGTTGGCATTTATATTTATGACTTTTCTTATCCCTGAAGACAGATTGTTGGAAGGTTGTCAGGAACATATAACCTGCCACTCCTGAGATATAGATAAATTTTTGCAGAAATATATTTAGATATAGAAATTTTTGTTAAAGAAAATAAATAAAGTCAATATGGTTTTCATTTCAGCAGCAATGATCCTTCCCCTTTCCTTCATAGCTATAGGAAATAAGAACCATCAGTCTTGATTCTGCCTTCTGGGACAACCGAGGCTTCCTATCAGTTTCAGAACTCTTGTGCTGATTAAAAAAAAGGAGGGGGGAGTATTTCTTCCCTTGATTCCATCCATCTTCAGATTATGCATTTTCAATCAGTCCTATCTCTGAGTGGAGCCTTCAGTGGCAGTGAATCTGTGTCAGATGAATCTTATTTACATCATCCCTTAAAAAGCCAGGAAGCCAGGAGGCCACCAAGAGCTTGGGTGACTACTCTCTTGTTTGTAGGAAACCTCCAGGCCCACAATCCTATCCTCCACCAGGTAGACTTTAACTTTAGAGAGCTGAGAAATCAAAGAACAGAAATTTATCAGGTGGCAGTGCATCCAGTGATCCCAATACATGGAGCATCTAGCTTGTCCCACCCACCATTCTGCAGCATGGATCTGCCACTCTTTCTGTAAAAGAATATGAGCTGACTTTGGGGAAGGAAGAAATGAGCTTTTGTTTGATATAGAATTGGACAGAGAGAATCTCTAGTGGGTTTTCAAGATTTTCTTATTATAGCCTACAGCAGAGGTGTCAAACTCAAGGACCAGGGGCCAGATCTGGCCCGCGGGGTGCTTAGATCTGGCCCGTGAGGCTGCCTTGGAAACAATAAGGGACTGATCCTTGGTGCCTCTACCAGCAAAAACAGAAATCGTGAGGGCTGCATGTAGCCCTCCCAGGCTCCATTTTTGCTGACAGAAGGTTGCAGGAGGTCATTGCAACTGAAAACAGAACTCACAAGGACTGCATACAGCCCTCCTGAGCTCCGTTTTAGCTGGCAGAGGGTTGCAGGAGGCCATTGCAGCCAGAAACGAAACTTGGGAGCCCATTTTCTCTGGCAGAGCACTTGGGCCACCAAAAGCACCCCCAACACAAATGATGTTGAGTTGGCCATGCCCATCCTAGCCACACCCACCCCGGCCCCCTGAATTGAAACACAACCCTGATGTGGCCCTCAATGAAATCAAGTTTGACACCCCTGGCCTACACTGATCAAGTAGTGTTGGATCAGGTAAAGGAAAGGCACACTCAGGCTTAGGCAGCAACAGCTCTTTATTGCAACAGAACAACTATGTACAATCCAGCGAAGGTTCAGTCTGACAGCAGCCCCTTTATAGGGAGCTGTCAGACCCTTCGACCAATCAGGTTGAATCTCTGTTCCCGCCGGAACAGAGGACCTTGGTGAAAACCATTGGTACTGTTTCTGATATCTAACACCCCTCCCCTCTTAGATGGGATCAACTGACTTGTGACGTAGTCATGCAGGTAGGCAGGCTTTCTGGTGGCTCGCCCAGACCTGCGCAGTTCAGTTGGTGGGTGTTCTTCAGTCAGGTCAGACTGACCTGTTGACTCTGCGGTTTCGCCTGGTGGAAGCTCCTGGAACTTTTCCCAGGCTGTGGCTGGAGTTTCTGGAGCCAGTTCACTCGGAACTCACTGCGGGCCTGCAACAATTTCAGATAAGTGCCCCGGTACCTTCGGGATTGAGTTATCTGCAGAAGGAGTGAATTTGTGCTCTTTTTGGGTAGGGCTTTGGTTAACCCGTGCAGGAGTTACCTTTGGTTGCCTAAGATTGGAGTTGGAGAGGCGGCCGTCTCCAATTCTGACCGTCCTCAAGTTCTACTAGGTAAGAGCGAGGTCCAGTGATGCCTATTACTGTGGCAGGAATCCACAGTTCCCCCAGCGTAGTTGTGGGCGTAAACTGAATCCCCTACGCTAAAGTTCCTTATTTTGCTTGTCGAATCTGGGGGTGATGTGGCAGAGTAATTTGGGTGTAGCTGGTCTAAGTGGGACCTTAGCCGGCAACCCATTAGAAGCTTGGAAGGGCTTCTCCCAGTGGTAGCATTTGGCGTGATGTGCTGTATGAGGAGGAATTGATCAATCCGTGTTTGCCAATCTCTTGGGCCCATCCTGGATAGGGCCTCTTTTCCTGATCTTATCATTCTCTTTGCCTGACCATTCGAGGCTGGATGGAATGGAGCGATCAGGGCATGTCTGATTCCCTGCGCTGCTAAGTAGGTCTCGAATTGCATGGTTATAAATTGGGGCCCGTTGTCAGAGACCAAGACATCGGGCAGGCTGTCAGTGGAGAAAAGTCTCAGTAGTGCCTTGATGACCGCTTCTGCCATGGTAGAGGTCATCAGGATTACTTCTAGCCATTTCGAGTAGGCGTCCACAACTACCATGAAAGTCTGGCCATGAACTGGGCCAGCGAAATCTATGTGTACCCTAGACCATGGTGCTTGAGGTTGCTCCCACTCCTTAGTGGGCACCTCTGGGGGAGCTGGTCTGGACTCCTGGCATGGTGTGCAGGTAGTCACCCATTCTTCTATCTTCCTGTCCATGTTAGGCCACTACACGTAACTCCTGGCCAAAGACTTCATCCTGACAATTCCAGGATGCCCTACGTGCAAAGCCTCTAATACTGCAATGCGCAGTTTGGGTGGAACAATGACCCGGTCCCCCCCCCCCCAGTAAGCAACTGTTTATTACAGACAGTTCATTGTATTTGCAGTAAAACATTTTAAATTCAGACCAGACAGGCCCCTTGGGTCACCCCCTCCACACCCAGTTCAAAATCTGTTTGAGAGTGGAGTCTTTTGCCGAATGGCGGGCAACGTAACTAGACAAGACAGGACCAGTCTCTAGGCAGTCCATGAGGAGGACTGGCATCTCAGGGGTAGGGTCTGCAAGCAGTTCAGGCAATGGGCATAGACTCAAGGCATCGGCATGCCCCAATGTAGAGCCAGGTCGATGGACGAGGCGATAACTGTAGGCTGCGAGGAAGATTGTCCATCTGGTCATTTGTGGTGACAAAGAAGCAGGAGTAGGCCGGTTCCCAGCCAGCAAGCCCAGTAGTGGTTTGTGGCCTGTGATGAGTTCAAAGTCAGGGCCATAGAGGTACTCATGGAACCTTTTAATGCCAGCGACTGCAGCCAGAGGCTCATGGTCCAGTTGGCTGTAGTTCCGTTCGGCAGCAGACAAGGTTCACGAGTAATAGGCGATGGCCGCCTCGTTTCCATTGCGCATGCGGTGGCTGAGGATGGCTCCGACGCCAAATGGGGAAGTGTCGCACGTTAGAACAAGTGGCAGGGTCTGGCTGTATTGGACCAAAAACGTGTCCGCTGACAGCAGTCTCTTCACCGTGGTAAATGCGGCTGCTTCGGCTTTTTCCCAGGACCACTTTGTGTTCTTTGCAAGAAGCCGATGTAAAGGTTCAGCAACTGTGGCTTTCTGTTTGAGAAAGGCACTGTAGAACTTAAGGAGCCGGAGAAACGCCTGCAGCTGGGTCTGATTGCGAGGTGTAGGGGCATCCTGGACTGCCTTAATTTTTTTGTCGGTCGGGTGAATCCCAGAGCCGTCGATGAGGTACGCTAGGAATTCAACCCTAAGCACGTTAATTTGGCATTTTTCCTTTTTGAGGCGGAGGCCTTTGTCTCTGATTCTGGCCAGAACAGATCTCAATCTTTTAAATAATTGTGCTTTATTTGCAGCTGATATCAAGATGTCATCAAAATAGGGGATGACTCCTGGAATCCCCTGCAAAAGCCGTTCCATGACACTTTGGAACAGTCCAGGGGCGATACTAACTCTGAATTGCAGGCGGTTGCATTTGAAGAGAAAACCTAAACTTTTCCCTTATGGTAATAATGTCCATAGGGAATCTATCTCTACAGTTGCCACTGCCTCTTTGTATTCCAAGGAAAATATTGCCTCTGTCTTCCCAGAAAGGGGAAATGAAGATCCTGGGAACAAGCTGTCATTGAAACTTGAGAAGATTGTACTATAGAGCAGTTATAATGCATATGCATTTCTATTATTAGAATAAGCTTTCTTGATTTGGATAATAGTAGAATAATTGCTCGGATTAAAATTAACTTTATGATTCCTTCAGTTTTCCTAAGGGGAAAACATTCTTTTGTTTTATTAACAGATTGGTGGATAACATTGATTTTGTCTTCTAATACTAAAAATAACAGAACTGTCTGAAAACTAGACAAATATATTTAATTATTCTTAAGATAATACTAAATCACATGTATATCATTAAACAATACAATATATTAAAACTAGATTAAGTAGGGATCAGTACTATGGCAACACATTAATATTCTGTTTTAAAACTTGGTGCTATTGCACTCCTCTAGTATTTTTCCCATCCTTTAGATTATATTTTTATATAGCATTGCATAAAATATATAATACTAAGAAATGAATACAGGTAGTCTTCAACTTCCAACCATTCACTTAGTGAGCATTTAAACATTACAACAACACTGAAAAAGTGATTTATTACTATTTTTCACACCATTGCAGCTTCCCCATGGTCACATGATCAAAATTTGGATGCTAGGCAACCACATGTATTTATAACAGTTGCACTGTCCCAGAGTTTTGTGATCACCTTCTGACAAGCAAAATAAATGGAGAAGCCAGTTTCACTTAACAACTGTGTTGCTAACTTAACAATGTCAGTGATTCACTTAATAACTGTGGCAAAAAGGTCATAAAATAGGGGAAAACTCACTTAACAACTATCTTGCTTAGAATTTCTGGGCTCATTTGTGGTTGTAAATGGAGAACTACCTATAATATGGTTCCTCTATCTAGTAGATCTACTATGTAACAAAATTATTAAGAATGCAGTATGGATATAAAAATATCATTATTTATTTAAGCCATTATACTACATAGGTACATATGTGTATGGTTCATTTAAATAAATATTTTTACATTTCAGAAAAATATTTAATATAGAAAAATATTTAATAATAAATATTTAAGGTCAGACTCCCTTAGCCCATTGTGTTCTCCTGATATCAAATTCCTATATTATTTTACTATCATAGTCTTTAGGTGGCCACATTTCTAGTGTGCATCAGAATGAAAAGGCTGCACCAGACAGTGAGAATCACCAGTGTGATGATCAGTTATCTTTTGGGACTTATAGCATTTATTTACTGAGAGTTAGTTTTTCCATTAAACAATATTTCATCACTTTCTCAAAAGAGCTCCTGTGACAAAATCCAGATTTTCCTCTTAATGAGCAATGGTTTTAGATTGGCAGAGATTGCACATTCCCTTTTGAAGCTGGCACCTTATGATACCCAAACAATGGAGAGCCGAGGGCTCCGCCGGTACATCATGGAAATGCTGCCCATCACTGACTGGACAGCTGAGGCAGTGAGGCCTGCCCTTATCCTCATCTTGAAAAGACTGGATCGTATGTTCAATAAAATTCACAAGATGCCTACTTTGAGGTAAGTGTGTTTGTCAGAAAACTATGGGATCTGTTTCTGAATTTCCAAGCTATGAAGAAAAGGATATTGTTGTTGTTGTTGTTGTTGTTGTTGTTGTTGTTGTTGTTGTTGTTATTATTTCTTTTATTCATTAAGCATGAAACTCAGTCAAGTGAACATTTAAAGATGTGTCACAAATATCATTGACTGGTTGATACGGGTTGCTGCCAGCGTCCTAGGTATCAACTAAGTATCTTTGATGATGATGATGATGATGATGATGATGATGATGATGATGATGATGATTATTATTATTATTATTATTGATAATGCTCGCTACACTGAATTCTAACAGTAAATACTTAAACATATATTTCTTCTATTGGCATATGGGCCAGTGATCATATTGGGAAACCATGGTAGCAGAAATGCACCTTTTGTGAAGAGTCGCAAGAATCTGATATAGACATTTTTTTTGCTTTGGTAAATTCTAAAATTATATCAAATGACCCAATGTGATTTTAATTAAAGATATATATATACAGTAAGTTCTATATGTCATGTCATGAAACTTTATAAAGACGTGTGTGTACAGATGGCAGATAGGAAATGGTTATTTGTAATAATGTTTTCTGTAGTATACTTCTGTCTCCATAAAACAAGCTTTAAATGAATCAAGGAACACTCTTTTGCTTCCAAAAATAATTCCTAAAGACTTTTTATAGAAGTTTTTTATGCCATGGTTCTCAGTTGAGGCCAGTATCCATGAGTAGCACAATCAACAGCCTTCCTTGTAGTTAATTGTGTGATCCAAATTCCTAGCATGTTTGAGCTATATTAGCTTACTTTCACCACAGATTAATCACTTGATTCTGCAAAAACTCTAGCAAGTTCTTTAGATATTTCCTACAAAAGTATACAACAGATATATACTAGAAAGACAAACAACTTGGAAGAGGCTATGTAAAATTTAAGGTAGCCTTTGATGTTTGTTTCACAAGACTGAACTAGGCCCATGAAAATGTGCATTACTACATATTTTTTAGACTTTAAGGGTTTAGAATCCTGTTTGATACTCTCTGGGTTTTTTAATTAATTAAGAGAATGCATTCTTTGGTCTTTGCATATTAAGTAAAATAAACAACATTCTTTTTTCTCATTTTATTTCCTGAAAACATTTTCATAGGTCAAAATAAATTGTTGACAGAAAGAGTTTTATATTCTTGCTTGCTGTCTGTCTAATTCTAAATCAATTTTCCAGCCCTTGGAAATTTTTTAATTGTTCATTTCCTCTCTACTTTTAGAAAATGCTGTCTCATTAGCAGGACAAACCTAATTTCTAATTGCCAATTCAACAAATCTGCTCACTACAATGATTTTTTTTTATCATAGGAAAGAACTAAGATATACAGATATTTGCTCAAGCAGGTAATCATTCCTAGCTTCATAAAACTTGGCTTAAAAATAAGCATCAGGGTCTGAGTCTTCCTTCTCTTCAGTCCACACAAACTTGAATATGCATGAAGTCTGAACTGCCTATGCTTTGCCCAGGATAATCTTGTTTGCAATTTCTTATCATTATTGCTTTTCAAGGTCAATTCCACATTAATGTTTCTATGAAAGTTCCTTGAGAATTTTAGATTTGTCTCTATTTCCAAATCTATTAGCAAACCTTTGGTTTTTCTCTATGATCAGCTTGATTTCAGAATGGTAGCTACATGAATGAATTCTGGAACAAATAAACAGATTTTTGATACTTCAAATTTCCTGATTTCTTTTTAAGCATTGATGTGAGAAGGAATTCAACTAATGGTGAACAAGGGCTAAAATTGCAATAGAAAAGCAAGTGTAATTATGTTTTCTCTTCATATCACTGAATATGAAACACTAATATTGTCTTGACATTCACAAAATTGTGGTGTATTAATTTATTTGTAGAATATCACAAATACCACATTGATCTTCAAATTTAAGAATGTTTCCAGAACTGTCCTATGGAATTTGCCACATTATCATCCCTAAAGAAAAATATTTTGCATCACACTCATACAGTGTTCTCAGTCTACTTTCCATTTTAAAACTATCCTGTAAGGTGAATGCATTTTATGATTCGTCATCCAGTGATAATCCCATACTCTTGTCTAATCTAGTATGTTGAATATCTGTACCCAACACGTGTACAAGTAGTAAAGAATTTGCTGAATCTTAAGGTAAATATTTCAAAATTCCATAGGATATCTGTTATCTTTCCCTGGATAAGCAAAATTCATCATCATTTTTTTCCAAAGAGAAAAGAATTTAGATCTATGTGTCAGAAAGCAAATAGAGGTAAAGTGCTTAAGAGCTGGAGCAATTATTCTAAATTCATTTTCATATACTGCTTCTCCGCATATTCTTTGCTAATATTTTAAAAAGTTGAATTCAATAAAGCAGAAGTAAATCATGGATCATTCAGCCAAGGTGTCCATCAGTATTCAATGAAGAACTGTACTGTATTCTCTTGGGTGACCTAAAGAGATGGAAGTGATGCACAACCACATGCAACCACTGAATCCATGAGTCTTTGATAGCATGCAAGTAATTCAACAAAACATAAAAAAAAAATATCCTGCTATGAACAAATGTGAAAGTCTGTTTTGAGTCTCAAAGAGCTTTATTTAGCAAACACTGGAGTTCAATTATTTATTATAAACAGTGATATTGTTGAGAGAATAAAACCTGTACACCTTGAATTGAATTTCTCAGAATGTTCAGAGCTTTTCTCAGTACAGAAAGACTGATTGTAAACACTTATCTCCTAGACATTAGAAATTTGCTTCATTTGCAAGGCTTTATCTTTATAAAAGTAAGGAGTGTGATATGATCATGTTCATTTTTTCCTCACTCATTTATGTTTTGCTGGTTATTTCAGCATTTTACAGAGTCACTTTTTTCTACAGTGTTTTTTTATTCCACTATCCACCAACAGATAAAAAGATCACACTGAGATACAGGTTATTGTCATCTGAGATCTTTATCTTGAACTTTCCTTGGTGTTCCTATTTCTCAGTCGCCTTTTTCTAGGCTAACCATTTAATACCATCTACTGTTGTGTTCTAGGAGACAGGTTGAATGGGAGCCTGCCAGCAATTTGATTGAAGGGGTTTGTTTGACACTTCAGAGGCAGCCAATCATATCCTTCCTGCCTCATCTTAGGTCATTGATCAATGTCTGTGTCAATCTGGTGAGTAAATAAAATGGCAATCTCCTACACATTTGCCAAGCTGCCTTCTACAATACAAACTCCCTGTTCAGCACGCCTAGAAAGAACTTCCTTGAATAACACCAGACATAATGAAGTACATTTTCAAAGTGCTGCATGGGGAGAGAATGAAAAAGAAACCCATAGTCCAATGACTGGTTTTGGCTACTTTCTACGCATCACTCTGAAAATCCACTTCTGCATGTTGCGCTGAGAGTTGAGGGCTGCAAGTTGGAGATTGGGGTGGTGGATACTGCACACGCCTGCATACACCTGGCAGAGGAGTTGGAAAGAAGTGTGGGACCCTGGAGACATTATTCAGCCTCACCTTGTAAAAATAATGCAAAAGGACATTAACTCTTATCTCAACAAATTATTAGAATGAAATTGTTTTGCCATTTATAACATTCATAGTTTAAAGAAAGTTTGTGGTGTCTTTGTATGATGTTCAGATCCTTCTGACTCTTTAACATGGATGTTTCTAGATTGCATTAAGGAACATCAGTTTGACCTGGTGTGCCCTTGGCATGCATAAAACTGATATAATTACAGCTGACTTGAAAGACAATTCAACAATAGATAAATCTTTCACGAGCGTGATACCTCTTCAGTAAAAAAAGAAAGAAGCTAGAGTACTTAATTGTCATTTAAGTAGGAACTCAATGGATAAAAATATTGAGTTTTTATAAGGTTAACATGAAAGTTAATAAATTGGAATACATTCCCTATATACAGTAAATTAGTTGACATTTTCATTGATCTTTTGAAATGATTTTGATTACAGTCTGGAGGATCGTAGAATGCAGGAAATTCAGAAAACTCAACTTAAGTCAGACAAATAGTAAAAACAAGATGTTGACCTATACTGACCTTTGGTCTGATACATCAGGAACTTTATTATGCTCGGAGTCAAGAGTATATAACTTTCATCAGCTCAGATCATACTGAGATTTGTGGCACATATCAATAATTAAATTCAAGAACTAAATGTCCCAAGATCCAAGTTGGGCAAGCTTAGGGATGGAATGATGTGTTAAAGAGTACAGTGTTGTTTCCCATTTTGGGCCTTAATTCGTCCAAGCTTCTAAATAAATCAGGTCAGCTTTTCCGAACCCACCCCTTCTGGGGTCTGCAAAAGAAGATGTTGATAAAGCACATATCTTTTCGCTCTACTCTAAATAGCTTGAAAGTTATCATAAGGTGTCTACCTACTGGAATAAGATTCTCCCTGAAATATGATTGTCCATGTCCCTGTTATTGTTTTGAAGATCTGACTTTTTTGTCCAGGCCTTTGGTGAGTGTGATTGAAGCCCCTTTTAGGTTGGTTGGGCTTGTAATTTCTCCTGTCCACCTGGCCATCTTTTATTCCTTTGTTCTTGTTTGTTCTTGTATTCTTTTATTTCTTCTTATGTTGCAACTTATTGTTGTCCCTCACCCAGAATGTTAGGGGGTTGGGTGGTCTATAAACCTAGTAAAAATAATTAAGAAAGGAAATTAGTGGATATCCACTCCTTCAAAATGAAACTGTTGTTTTCTTTTCTAAGATCTTCCTTTGTAAGATCTAGTTATTGAAATACAAACAGAACTGATGGAAAGCAGACTGGAAGAAATGAATGCTTCAATACAAATGAGCATTTCCGAACAATATTAATAATCAATCCAGCATTTAAAATTGACCAGAACAAGATGCTTGTGTTAGCTGTGGTCTTGGGTGGAGGAGATGTCAAAAAGTGCCCAGGATCTTGTAGTTATGCCAAAATGATGCCCAGGATCATGTAACTGAAGTCCTGCCATTTTTATCATATGTCATATGCATGTGATTCATGTAAAAAAGAATCAGAGCCCTTTATGCTGTCTTTACAACTTTTTGAATTCCCCTTCTGTGCACACACATGTTCAAGGCAAAAACTTAAAAAATCACTACCAAATTCCTGACAAAATTCCTACACTTACACCAAGCAATTAGGTCACAATATAAGTTTCAATTGTTTTGAGTAGCCATTAAACTGTTTGATTCTTGGCATAAATTCTATGTTAAAATCTTACGTACACTACATACATCAAAATCCTCCCTCTATTCCCATGCAAGTTTAATTCTTATACAAGAGAAGAATCTGAACATTATATACAAAGGAGTCTGAATATTGTGTTAAACTCAATCTGGATCAGACTCAGGACATTATCCTGACATAAGGAGATATTAACTCAAGCCAACTAGTACAATATTGATTATTTCAAGTACATGTTTCCATTGAGTACAATAACTACATGGCATACCCTCCAACTTCACCTATTCTACCAGTACAGTGCTGGTTATTCAGGGCTAGTACTGGGTACATTCTTAACTACGCTGATTTTCCTTGTGCCTTCCGTCCAGTCCTCCTGCTAACCCTGTAGTAGCGCCTTTTCCTTCCCATCCATCTCCTGCTAGAACCACTCCATTCCCTTTTTGACCCCAGCTACCGCAAGGCATGTGGAGGGCCCTGAGCATCCCAGTCTTGCGCTATCTGAAGTGTGTACCTCATTAACATTGGAGGGTATGGCATGGATGGAATTGAAATAGTTGGTCAAGGTGATGTGCTGTGTTTGTATTGCAGGTGATGGGAGTAGTAGGACCTTCCAGTGTGGCCGATGGATTACCCCTTCTTCATCTCAGCCCTTATCTCTCGCCACCTCTACCCTTCAGCACAGCTGTTGTCCGGCTTGTAGCATTGCAGATTCAGGTGTGACTGCCTTGCCTGTTAGACAGGCTTTGCTTCTTATGTGGTTGAGACACCAGTTCACTGGTGTTCTTTCGTTTTCTGCGAAAGCTGGGCAAAAACTGTGAGGCAAAGTTCATACTTCCCCTTACTTAATGCTGAAGTTTTATAACATAGCACTTAGCAACTCTCCAAGTCTTTGGTGGGTGTCAATTTAGCATAATTCCATTGAGTCACATTGGAATTGTGCAGATTGAAGCCAACCAAAGACCTGACATGAGCGACAACTATATTTCCTGACAATATAGATTAGCATTATTTATTTTTGCTTCTTAGATGAATAATAAGAGCTATAAAAGTGCTGAAGCAATAAGTCTTTTGTAGGTTGTGAACTTGAAAACCTAAAGCTAATTTCACAGAAATGCTTTATATGAATCTGAAGATCAGGTATTTTTCCATCTGTCCTCTGAAATATTCTATATAATTTCCACTTTGCAAACCCATTCATTAATTCTAGAAGATATTGCTTATCAATTTACTATCCCAGATTTCCAGAATTTAATTGACAGCTTCTCTCTCTCTCCTTCCCTCCATCTTTTACCCTTTCAATTACTTAAATATTAAATATTTCTGTCAAATAAATGAAGATAATCTAGGCTTTATATCTGTTAATGATTTTTAAAATTGTTCATTATCAAGTATACTCTTTTAATAGCCTAAACTCTGTGAAATAACTTGGGATGCTACATTGCATTGCTCCTACTTGGAAAATGCAAATTTTGTGCTTTGTTTGTGGGGAGGGATGAGTTCTTCATTGATGCTAAAATAAGGTGAGAAGGAAGAAGATATGACATTTTTTTCCAGATGTAGGCTTTCTGCTCCGGTTCCCTATCTGTCCAATCTTTGGCATTTGGCAGAATCAGGATCAAAACAAAATGATAGGTATGGTCTTCCAAATGTACATTTTTAGAGAGATGTAGTGAATTCTTAAAAATGGCTGAAATACTTTTCCTTGATTTTTTTCTAGATGTTTTTTTATTTCAGAACTTTTGGTTTGAGTTGGCATAGGTAATTATCAGTATACTATCTGCATTGTTTAGACAAAAACAAATAGGTCAATGAGCCCCAAATCTTGAATGTTTAATCAATTGATTATGTTGAAGCTAAAAATCTAAGGTGATGAGCCTATCCTGTGATATATTAAGTGAACTAAGTATCTTTGGATCCAACTTTTTAAAAATTTGCTGTTTTAATCTACCAGTTTTAATTAATATTTAATCTTTTTTTTATTATCACTGCACAGGCTTTAAAAGAAGATTTCCCCTTAAGCCATGTGATCTCCCCATTCACCAATCAGGAGAGAAGGGAAGGGATGCTTTTAAATCTACTGATTCCATTTGTGCTCACAGTAGGATCAGGAAGCAAAGGTCTGATTAACAGAAAGAATGTTTTGTTTCCCCCCTCCTGCCTGCCTCTCTGAAACATCAATTTTGTGCATTGTTACACCTTCATGTTTCTTTTGGCACAAACATTCTTTCTGGTGTATTGTCTGTAGGGTTTGTTGAGGACTTGGATGAGAACATTGGTGTGTTGTAGTGTCCTCTCATTTCAGCTGTGTTTTCTGAATTAAATCTTTGACACAGGAACTCCCCTTTTTGAAATCACCACAATGACAGAGCAGGCTGTACAAAGCAAAAAGTCACCTATATGTAAGAAAAAAAATGGGGGCAAACAAGCAAAACACACAGCTTCTATAGACGCTACTCTTCCTATATGGTTTAAACTCTCTTATTTAACATGATCATGTCTGCAGTGCATCAGATTTTGTTCCAAAGGTTTCATTCACACTTTCGGCTGGGAGCTGATCTGCCACCTGACACTTTGTGTGGGAGGGTACAGCTTAGTCCTTAGGGCTAAGGCTCGTGTATGTCTCTTTGGTTAGCAAGCCCAGGGAGAATACGGTGAAGTTCAGTATGAGCCTCAATTCTTAAAGAATCAAAACCAAATATAATATAGTATAGGAATGCCAAGAACGAGCATGATTCCTTTCCCTTGTTTTGTTGTGTTTGTTCTTGAATCATTTTGTCTTTCGCTTACAGAAGGAAAAGGTAGGGAAGCTGATTGTGGTTTACAAAACATATATGTATCATCATGTGCTGTTTGAATCTCTTATAGGAATCAACGTCTGATCTGCTCTTTGTCTTTTCCTTTTGATATCATGCAGACAGCCCTTGGCTGGAGCAGCCTGAAGTTCTCCTGCTGCTCCAGACAGTCATTAACATTTTACTGCCACCTCGCATTATTAGCACTTCACGTAGTAAGAACTTCATGCTGGAGAGCTCCCCTGCCCACTGCTCCACTCCAGGAGATGCAGGAAAGGATCTGCGTAAGGAAGGGCTAGCTGAATCCACTAGTCAAGCAGCCTACTTGGGTGAGTGAGAATTTCTATCTGGCAATGAAAATTGAGATCAAGCTGACAGGATGACAATGTTTTCCTCCCAAAAATAGTCTATTCCAAATCTTGAATATGCAAGTATGCATGGGTAGTTATCACTATACTGTTGTTTAATTTTTTTTGGACTTATTTGTCTCATTTTTTAGCTTTGAAGGTGATCCTTGTTTGTTTTGAGCGGCAACTTGGTAGCCAATGGTATTGGCTGAGTCTGCAAGTCAAAGAAATGGCTTTGCGAAAAGTTGGAGGGCTGGCCCTATGGGATTTCCTGGATTTCATTGTACGCACTCGAATTCCTATTTTTGTACTTCTTCGACCCTTTATTCAATGCAAGGTAATTCACTATGCTATTAGTCAGAATTTTTAAAAAAAATGATATACAGGATTTATTCTTGTTCCGATAGGGACAAGACATTTCTTTGTGATAAGGTGCTTTTGCAAGCAAAACCCCTCAAATTCAGAAATTCAGTTTCAAAAGTATTGGTTTGCAAATTAATATGCCTAATTCATTCTGGATTTGTAAAAGACAGGCCTCATGATAAATGGCTGAGAATAGTTGTTTTGTATGTGCATTAATAGCAAGGAAAATGTTCCAGTCTTCATGGCTGTCCCCTGCCATTGTCATCCTCAGTTGCTAGCCCAGCCAGCTGAGAATCATGAGGAACTAACTGCCCGACAACACATTGCTGACCAGCTGGAGCGGCGCTTCATCCCCCGCCCTCTCTGTAAGAGCTCTCTCATTGCAGAATTCAATAATGAACTGAAGATCCTCAAGGAGGCTGTGCATAGTGGATCAGGTGAGGATACTGGTAGAAAAGGGAGGTTGAAGATGAGGAAACAGGAAAGTACATCAATACCAGCATCAGGCTGAACACCAAGTGTTTTTTCTTCTCATCAAACACATATTATAGAATGAGAACTACGAACGTTGATAAATAATGTAGGAATTCTCATTCAAAATTATAAGCAGTTGTAAACTTGAATTGTGATTGTGATTGAGAGATTGTTTACTAAAAAGTAGAGTTTAATTTATGACACTGGGAGAAAAACGTGTGATGGTTACTAATGGTTATAATTTCCAGTGAGGCATTCTTAAGCATAGTGAAATGTTTCTTGCTATTTCATAGGAGCATGAAATTAAACTAAGTGCATTTCAAAAGAAAGTTGCTCCTTTCTTTATCCACACTGTTAATCCTTCACACACTTCAACTGATGGCTCAGAATCATATGCCTTTCCTTTGGCTTTGATAACATTATTCCACCAGCATAATTGTCACTCGTGCTTTAGCTTACCAAGGGAAGACCTCCATCAGCACTGTGGGAACCTCCACCTCTGCTTATCGACTGAGCCTTGCCACTATGTCCCGCTCCAATACTGGCACTGGAACCGTTTGGGAACAGGATAGTGAGCCTTCTCAGCAAGCCTCCCAGGATACTTTAAGCAGGACAGATGAAGAAGATGAGGAAAGTAAGTATTCACTAACTTAGACATGAATTGATTTATTTCATTAATTTCTGTAGTTGCCCATCTCAATCCAATTGACTCTGATAGAGTTACAATAGTCTTGAAGAAAGTGACTTACGATCTATACCCACTCTTACGATCATCCCACCACTCCCACATCATTTGCTTGCAATTTGGGTGCTTAGCAACCGGCTCACATTTATGGCTGGCTGCGGTGTCTGCAATCACATGATTGCAATTTCTGACCTTTTTTTGCCAATTTCCATTCAAAAACACCCATTAGGGAAGCTGGATCCCCTTAATGACCATGTAATTGGTTTAACAACTATGATTAAACAACCATTATGAAAATTGCTGTAAAATTGGGTTACAACAGAAATCCCCCTCCCAATGATGGTCTTGTTGAAGATGATGTGTAGTACGCATTTTGGCCTTGCAATTCAGCCTCCTGCTCAGACAGGAATCTTGATGCTGAACTGGAGTGTTACTCTTGTCCTATATTTCCCTTGGCAGCAGACTTCCTGCTTATTTTTCTTTCGATAGAACTTTCCCCACCATTGAGCTCCTGTGAATCTAGCTAAAAGATAAGAGCTGGGGACAGGGATTTCAGGGCATTACGTTACAGCAGGAGTGTCCAAACTTGGGAACTTTAAGACTTGTAGACTTCAACTCCCAGAATTCCCCAGCCAGCATGGCTGGCTGGGGAATTCTGGGAGTTGAAGTCCACAAGTCTTAAAGTTCCCAAGTTTGGGCACTCCTGTGTTACAGGATGGTGGAAATCAAAGGAGTTCTGTAGTCCTCTCTCATATATCAACTCTTTCCCTTAAATCAGACCCTGACTCTTCATTCTTTAGGTGACTGGCCCAAGTAAGTGTGTATCCATATACAGTACAAGTACTCCTTGACTTATGATCACAATTGAGCCCAACATTTCTGTTCCTGAGTGACATTTCTAAGTGAATTTTGCCCCATTTTATGATCTTTCTTGCCACCATTGTTAAGTGAATCACTGCATTAAATTAGTAACAGGGTTATTAAGTGAATCGGGCTTCCCCATTGATTTTGCTTGTCAGAAGGTCGCAAAAGGGAATCACACGACCCCAGGACACTGAAACGTTATAAAGAAGAGTCAGTTGCCAAGCATCTGATCACATGATCATGGGGTTGCACCAACAGTCATAAGTGTGAAAAACGGTCATAAGTTACTTTTTTCATTGCCATTGTAACTTCAAACGATTACTAAACTAACTGTTGTAAGTTAAGGACTACCTGTACCATCTGATCTTGTTCGGTATATATTCTTAAATTTCCTTAAGTTTAAAAAGCATCAAATGGTCAGGTTTTTCTGACGTATTTTTAGCATTTTTTTTCTTTCTGAAGTCTTTCTGGATTTTGTATTAATTAGGAAAGCTTTTGGAACTGTTGTAGAATAAGGATTAAGGAGTTGACATCAGCCAAGGAGACTCAAGTTTAGGTCTCCATTCAACAAACATGAAAACCTGGGGCTAGTCTTAACATTGCCTAACCCAGGGGTGTCCAAACTTGGGAACTTTTAAGACTTATGGACTTCAACTCCCAGAATTCCCCAGCCAGCATGGCTGGCTGGGGAATTCTGGGAGTTGAAGTCTACAAGTCTTAAAGTTCCCAAGTTTGGACACCCCTGGCCTAACCCATAATGGTGTTGTTCGGGAATCATTAGGGGAGACTCTATGTACATTGCCTTAAGCTCAGGGAGAAAAAGGGAAAGAGTTTTTATTCTCTCACACACACATCTGCCAAAGCTTGCAGGGCAAGCAACTATAAATAGGATGCAGATATTGCACTCACTTATTGATGACGTTTCCTAGTTCGGTAATAAAACATCTGCAAACAACAAACCAAGATCAGCCTAGATGCTAAATAAATGGCAAGTTAAAAGAGAGATGGAGAGTGCCTCTTGAGTCTTGGCAGCCATGACAAGCCTGGCATTGTTAGCCAAAGAAATACCTATAGAAGAAGTTTTCATCCCGACAGGCTGACCCTTGAAGCCCCAAATGAAGCACTTTCATTCTTCCTTCTGTATTCCTTTCAGATGATTCAGTGAGTATGCCCAGTGTGGTAAGTGAACAGGAAGCATACCTTATGGGTACCATTGGGAGGAGGCGATTCTCCAGCCATCTCTCCAGCATATCTGCACCTCAGCCTGAAGTGGGGATGTTACCCAGTCAAAGGTAACAAAATGGCCTACTTTTCATTTCCTGTTATTTTCCTCAAGAACAGAAATTACAAAGGTGTAATATAGCGTGTAAATCAGAGATGTTGGGGTGAAGAGCAGACAAAATAAAGCAGATCCAGGATTTTAACAAGTGTTTGCAAAAGAGATGTATTTAGTTATTCTCATTTTTAAAATTCAGGCTTTCTTAGGTACTTCTCACCAACTGCAAAAAGAGCTGTATTAGTTAATGTTGCTTTTCCATGACTTACTAGGTTCAGAAGCCTAGTGCTGAAATATATCTCTGTCTCAAATGTTTGCAAATGCATTATTAAAAACCGAAAGCAAACATATTTGGTTTGAAGGCAAGATCCATGAAAGGCTGAACTATTTCTATAATTCCACATTGAACAAACTGCCTTCCAAGCAAATGTATTCTTGTAATAAATCTTTGAAAATATCCTTATGAAAAGCAGAGACAAACAGAAATGGAGGAATACAGGAATAGTTATACACAAACTAGTAAAGCAACAGCTTTGGACTGCAATGATTTATATTCACAATCATTTTGCAAGTATTAGAGATAAACCCACCTACCCCCAAACCTAATTAAGGTAACTAACTGACATGGATTTAATCTGGTAATATATACCTAACAGTGCTTAGGTAGTTTTTTCTTAGATAAGTCTGGACAGTGAAAACACAACACAGGAGATGAAACTTTATAAACCTAGGCTACCAACTGGAAAACAAATTTGTCTGAATTCACTCTGTAGGCTCTTGTGATTGCTTTTCTCATTGCTTAAAAACAATTTTATTAAAGTTTAAAAATATCACAGAAGAGCCAAAGATCTTCTGTTCCTCATCTATGGCTACTTTAATTAGTCACAGAAAGCTGCTCCCTGCATTCTGGAGGCCTCTTCCACGTCAAATCTACTAACACTGCTAGCTGTTGTCAATTTTTTCAAATAATTTTGGCTTTAATACAAAAGAAATCACATTTATCTTGCCTTTAATATTTTTAAAAAACCAGTAAAATTCTGCTATGTATTCTACTTATAAGCTGAAAAAAACATTTTCCTTATCATATTGAGGTGGGGGGAATCAATAGAATTATAAGCATTTATCTGTTTAATTAAAGAGTTTTTGATTCCCAACAACTGAGAAGTGAAATAGATAAGGTTTGAATATTTTTTGTCATTACTTTAGTTGCAATGTGCTATTGTATTACAAACCAGAAAAAAAAAGATAGCATTGCACTTTGGGGCATAATATTCCCAAAGTTATATGAATAATGTTATTAAACAGTGGATGACTATTTAGACAGCTGGATGGCTTGAAGATCCCATTCATCATAAGAGAGCATTGACTTGTCTGCTACTGAGGATATTTTAATTATCTTTCCAAATATACAGTTGGGAGATCAGAGGACTGGAAGTTCTTCTAAGCCCTAGCGTTGGATAAGTGTACTCAATATATCCTCTCCAAATAAGTCTTTTTAGCATCTCCCACCTCAGTAGTTCAGTTCAATGGCTGGGAAGCATAGGAAAATGGGAAGCTCAAATGCCTTTTATGCCTATGAAAAGTAAGATGGTTTACTACTGTGAATTTGTATTTTTCACTGAGACTAGATGGAAGTTAGCCTTCAAATGTTTTGTGTAAATGTGGAGATTCCTTGCGTCACATCTTCTCTATGCAGAAAGCTCTTTAGACTGGAGGAAAATTCGTCTTTCAGTTTTTTATTTGCTTCTCTTCAGTGAATTAGTGTTGAGGCCAATTTGCTCTCCTTTATTTTCTTTACTATCCTTCTGATACTTAATTTCTTTGAACACAGAGACAATTGCATGCTTTAAAAACATATTTTCTTCCTTAAATGCTTCACCTCCTTGCCCATCCTGCAGTGAACCCAATGTCCTCGATGACTCCCAGGGCCTGGCCGCTGAGGGCAGCCTCTCTAGGTACCGTGTTTACCCTACTGTATGTCGGTGTCTGTGCTGGGAACAATCTGCTCCCTGTCTTCACTGTCTTTCTTCCATCCTGATTCTCTTTTCCTCCATTTCAGTTTCTTGTTCTTCACTGATGGTTAGGCCTGCAAGACAAAGGTGTAGCAACCTTGAGCAAGCTGTGAGCTCTTGCTCAACCTTTATTGGCAAAATAGAATTCAAAAAGCAGTGTGGAGCAAAGCTGCCAAACCATCTAGATTATCTGTTGGAGCAGTTCTCTTCTCTCATTCCCATTGTATGTTTGACCATAGGAATATATGAAACATTACTAACACCCATTACTAACAAATATATTTCAAGTACATGCTGGAGGCTTTTAAAAATAAAGATGCTCCTTCAATTTGTTCCTACTATGTTAATCTTGTATATGCATTTGGTTAGTGTCCATATAGATTAATCATAATGATATGGTTGTACAGAGTTAGCAGTTTGTGCTTGTCAGAATTATATCAGCTTTTTTTGTAAATGGCTTGATTACAATGTTTTTTATATTACAGCTAGTCCTCAACCCACTATCAGTTCCGCCAGTTCTATCTTGGGGTTACTTACAACCCAGATTCAAAGTTCCAATTTGGCAACGTGGCCTATTTACAGCCATTTGCAGGGTCCCAGGGTCCCGTGGCCACATTAGGACAATTATGCCAAAAACTGCCATTTACTTCCAGTTTTCAAATCGCACTCATAGCAAACCATTGTTTCATTAACAACCACAGTCTTTCCTTAACTGTGGTGCTCACTTAATGACTATCATGACTTATGACCGTGATGGGCAGGCTCCATTACAGTTGTAAATTGAGGACTACCTGTATGAAAGTGGATTATCTGGATTTTATTTTCACCTTCTAAAGAAGACAATTATTTATTCTCAAGAAAGTGAAGGGGGGGAGGGGAAACCCAAGAGAAACCTTATTTTCAGCTCTTGTTCCTCCCCCCCCCCCCATAACTAGTTATAAATATAATGCTTCTGGATACTAAAGAGAGATTGCAGAAATAAGTGGATGCCATTGATTAGTGTAATATCCTTATTGTGATTACAGTTCAAGCATTAATCAAATCTTAACCCCTTTTCCCAGCGAAAAAAGAAAATGTTTTCTTGAAATTTGACATCTGGCAAATTAAAATACCCTCCCCGTGCAAGGAATAAGAGAGACATAATGCCTTTAAAGTTTATTATTTTTAAGACATAATGGGCTGACTGACCTTTAACATTCAGTTCAGTCATTTGAATCATAGTTACTGTTCTACTGTGCTAATGACACTCAACTGAACCACTCTAGCTAGGAAGACTCCTGTTTTTCCCCATAGAAAACTATTATAGAAAATTGTATCAGCTGTGTGAAGACTGCTGCCTTCTTTAATATTGGACCAGTCAGGCAATATTAAGCGGGATTATTGGGAATTACTTCTTTGCTTTAATTTGTCAATGTTTTTAGATATTAAAAACAGGAGATTACATATCATTGGGTTTGCCACATTGATTATTCTTACAATTCACAAAGATCGATGTATTTATGTTAATTTGCCCCAGCCACATGAATCAATCTTATGGTCATGATGTGATAAGATATGTGGGAGAGAAAAATACACTTTTGTGTATAGAAAGTAGGAATTTAAAATATGAATCAAATATGTCTGAACAAGAATTAAATGAAAAAATTAAATAAAATCAACTTATCTGATGCCACCATTGACTTCAGTAGCATACCTTTCTGGACAAATATGTAAGGTGTTCCAGAAATAATAGGGCTGTCAAAATTTGGGAATAAATCTGAAAAAAATATTTTTTTAATTAGTAACTTTGTGCAGGAGATTATGATAATGAATTTATTTACTTTGTAACTGCTATATTATTTCTGTGAAATCCAATAGGTAGGATTGCATTTGAAGATTTTTTTTCCCAAAGGCAACTTAACTCAAAATAAATATGAACATTTTTTTTCAATTTTTCAATTTTATTAACAAACATGTAAAATACACACACACAAAAATTAGACGTACAACTCATTTACACAATGCAATACAAACAGGAGCTTCCTGTTCTTTCTAGTAGCAATTATCAATTGATAGCGCTCACCTTATATTATTTCCCATTCAATTGTATTTCATTTCGTTTCACCATTCTTTCTTATTTCACCATTCTTTCTTATTTTACTCATAACTATTATTTTTGAGTTTTGTTACATTCCTTCATTGATTCTTGTTTCTTTCCTCCATCCACCTATACCATTTATCCCATATCTGGTAGAATTCTGACTCTTCTTTTCCCTGAATTTCTTTAGTTAGTTTGTCTATTTCAGCACAATCCATAACCTTTCTTATTATTTCATCTTCACTTGGAGTTAGTTTGTTTTTTCATTTCTAGGCAAAGGCAATCCTTGCCGCCGTAATTATATGTAGTATTAAATACTGGATTTCTTTTTTGTATTTTGCAGACATTATTCCTACTAAAAAAATTTCAGGTCTTCATTCTATTTTAACCCCCGTTATTGCCTCCAGCCAATTTTTGATCTTTTTCCAAAAATTTTTAGCCTCCTCACAGGTGCACCATAAATGGTAATATGTTCCATGTATCGATTCGCATTTCCAACATTTGTTGAGATTTTAACTAACCTTGTTGGTGCCAGGTGCCATCTATAAAACATTTTGTATTGGTTTTCCTTGTATGCAACTGATAGTGTCATTTTTCAATTTGTTCCCCAAATTTTTTCCCATTTGTCTAATTCAATATTATAGCCAAAGTTCTGTGCCCATTTTATCATTTGTTCTTTCACAATTTCCTCTTCCATTTTATACTTCAGGAGAAATGTGAACTACATTTTCTATATAGTGGACAACATGCATAGGATTAATTAGAATTGATTTTTTTTACCATCAGGCAATAGTAGACATTGCATAGATGACTAAATAATAAAAAGTACTTAGTACTTATAAATTAGTAATATTTTATTGTATTATTAAGTCAGTATGCCTAGGAATAGTACCCCCCACTTATATAGAAGGTAACCACTTACTAGGCTGCTTATGTTTACTTTCCATCTTTCAATTTTTAAAATGAAATAACCTGGTGAGAATTTTAAAACATTAATTTTAAAATATTAAATGAAAGAGAGCAAATAGATGACAAAAAGTATTAATTTTTTTCATCTGAATTTGGGTAGAATTAGCTGTGGGAATTTTTTCTAGACAAAAATCTATTCCCTCTAAACTTGTTTGAAAGTTGATAATGCTAGGAAAATTAAAAGGACAATGTAAAGAGTCCTCTATGTTTCCATTGGAATGGCTTATGTATGGAGTAGCACCTAAGGATATATTCAACAGAGCATCCTTATATTATTGCTATTCTTAGCATCATTTATTATACCATTATCTGCTTAAATTCAATTTAGAAACAAAACAAATGGCTTGCAAAGACCACTCAGTGATTGAATCTGAATAAGTATCTGAAGGTATCATTCTACTATAGAACACTAGTTTGATAATCTTCTATAAGTATCATTGTGTGGGATTTTTCACAGTTGGTGCCTGGCTATGAAACTGCTCTCTTATAAATAACTTGTCTTCCTTAGAAACTTAAGCTTGGGAAACTATCAAGTGACAGTCATTTGCACTGTCATAAGGAGGAGTTGTTAGTCCAGTTAAGGTGTTAATAGAGTGGAACAGGAGCAGTTTTCTGCTATTCATAGCTGGTTTTCAGGTTCAGCTCTGGTGTAGAAAAAGGATCATGCCACTTAGCCAGTTTATGTATTAAATTCTTTGCATTTCAAGTTCATTCAAATTCACATCATGACAATTAATCATCAGATATATCAGTATCAATATGTTTTCCCATTCCTACCATCTGTGGAATTGCGGGCAGTACTAGAATTAGTCAGAAGAGCAAATATAAACAAATCTGGTTTGATTGGGGTATTGCTTACTTGAGTGTTGATCTGAAGTTGATCTTGGAGTTAATCTGTGCTGATCTGAGTGCTGATTATTGGTGGACAGGTGCTGGAGTCTTTTTCTCTTTAAGGGCTGGTTGACTGTCTCTTTTGCATAGTCTATAGATGTTGTTAATGTCACAAAGAGTATGCCTTGAAAGTCAGAAGGATCTGCTATCAAGGCAATGATCAGATAAACAATACTTGAGCCCAGGCCAAGAAAGTAATTTGGGATAACACCTCAGACACAAACAGCCCCACCCACCCCCAATTCTCATGAAGGTAAAAGAGGGAGGAAAGGTAGTATTCAGACTTGCAAGATTGGTGGCAACCGTATCAGCTCCATCAGACTAAGAAGCATATACCATGCAGATCTAACCTACTTTTATTACTGCTTTATTACTTTTATTATAACAGCTATGGTATCAGAATTCTGCAGCTCTGGTCAGGTATCTAATACCTGTACATCAATTAATTTTTTTCCATACAGTGAGTGCAATATTACTACTACTATGCACTTTAATCATAGGTATTATTTTTAGTTAGTATAGGGCTGTGATGGCAAACCTATGACACGGATACTGGAAGTGGCATGCAGAGCTATCTCTCTGGGCAATCAACCATCACCCGTTGCTCTTCCAGGTTCCAGTGTGCACATGTGCATCAGGCAGCTGGTCTTTGCGTGTGCGGGAGCACTGGAAACTGGAAGAGCAGCTCCCTGGTGTGCATACGTGTGCCGGGAAGCTGAGCTTCCTGTGTCTGGTGCATGCATGCATGCCAGCCAGCTGATCTTTGTGCATGCATGCGCGCCAGAAACTGGAAAACCATGTGACCAGCGTGCATGCACACGCTGGAAACTGGAAGCTCAGCTTCCCATTGTGCACATGTGTTCTGGGGAACTGCTCTTCTGGTTTCTGCTGCTCCCACATGTGCGTACCAGGAAGCTGCTCTTCTGATTTCTGGTGCTCCCCCGCACACACGCGCACTCCTGTTTTGAAAGTTGGTGCAGAAAAGGTTCGCCAACACTGGTATAGGGTATTTTTAGCTGATTGCTACTACCAGTATAGAATTTAAAATCTTGGAAAAATTTGTATCAGTTTGTATGTTCTGATACACATTTGACTTTCATAATAGTCTGTTTTCAGGTTTTCATATTGCTGTTTTGTATACTGAAGAAATATGGCTTAGCTGACTAATTTTGTTCTAAGGCTATTTGTCACATTCAGCCCAGATTTCTCTTAGAATTGATTAACACTTATGAATTAGTGTTCACCTATAGAGGAGACCTATCTTAAAGCAAGGAGACCAGTGACGTGCAGTCAGGGGAGGCAGGGGAGGCAGAGCCTCACCGCTCTCATCATGAAAATAAAAAAAAATACTCTGGAAAGCCGCGAAAGTGGCTGGGAGAGGCGCGTGGCTTGGTTTAGCCTCCCTGGACATCTCAGCAGCAGCCCCAAGTGTGCCGATCTCGCCATTTTTTGCATCGGGCGAGCCCGGGATCCTTGCAAGGGGAATGGGACCACGTGTGCAAGAGGCTCCTCAGCTCCAGCCTCAATCAGCGCAGCCGCGGTCCCCTTCATGTTGGCTCAGGAAGAAGGGGAATGGGACCACGTGTGCAGGGGAAGGGGATCGCGGCTGCGCTAATCTGAGGCTGTGCGCTGCTGAGGAGCCGCCTGCACATGTTGTCCCATTCCCCTTGCAAGGATCCCGGGCTCGCCCGATGCAAAAAATGCCTAGGTAACATCATCAGTGCTAGAAGGGGGGGAGGAAGGAGGAGAAAGGAGAAGTTTCTCTTCTCAGAAATGTCTTCTTAGTGGAGCTGCGTCAGCCTGCCTGCCTCTTTCTGACATTTCTGAGAAGAGAAACTTCTCCGTTTGGGCTGCGCCCGTGCGATCGGAGCAACCATGCGGTTTGATGATGTCACCAGCCTCACCAGTCATAAACCTTACCGCACGTCACTGAAGGAGACATAGATTTAGAATTCCTCATGGGCCTTATGCATTGACTAACCACATCATGTTTATGGAACAGAGACTGCCAAAATATTGCAAAATGTTGGCATTTTAAATTTTTCTCATTTTCTTAAAAGCAATAAATAAAACATCTGATAATAAGCCAGATTGTTCAAAATATTGAGCCATCAGGCTAGAAACCAGGAAACTATGAATGCTAATCCTGCCTTAGACATGAAAGATAACTAGGTGACTTTATGTCAGTCATTCTCTCTGTCCAGCTCACATGCATAAGGTACCATTCTCTGCATTCATACTTTTCTGCTTATTAAATTTTTACATTACAATTAGGGTGTCAGCGTTCTAAATACCATGCAGGTGTTGAGGTGCGGAGACAAAAGATGACCTTGAGCTTCTAGAAAAGAATCACAACAATACATTCCACAATCCTACTCCTTTCTATTCCCCCCTCTCAACTACTACACTAATGAAACAGCATAGGAAAATATTAGAAAGTGTGGCAGGCCAAAGATCCTAAAAGGAACATAACTACAGGCCTGACATAGGGATAGTTAGGGATAGTTTAACTAAAGAGGCCAAAAGCATAAAAATAATGCATGCCATCATATGAATTTGTTGTGAAGAATGTTAAATTGTATATAGGCTTACTAATGGCATATGTAAAGGTTGAGTGATATGCATTTAGCCGCTAAAAAGCAATCTTCTGGTTTACTATGAGGATAGGAATTGGTTGTCTTCCTAATATCAGTGTCTTCCACTAAAATGCTGGTAAGAAACCAAATAGATTATGGTTCTAGTTTTTAATATACATGAAGATTAAAAATAATTGCTGTAGTAAGATGTTCCTGCCTATTTCATTATGAAAGTATACAGACTCCTTTTATAATTTGGTACATCCATTTTTTTAAAGAATCCAAAAATGCCAATTGCTTTTTGTGCCTAATTTGTATTGGTATTGATCATGAAAGCTCTATATAGTTTAGGACCTCACTATTTAAGGGAAGTTTTTGGAAACCCTGTCACCTTTTTAATTCCTTCACACAGTTTAAAAGTGGAATATAAATAAGATGATAAATAAATAAATTCCAATTACTTGTTTTGAAGTGTGCTTATTTAATGTGAGTTGAAATTGCAAGTATACTGTATGTTCAGTGTGGTAACTTTTTCCCTAAGTCCTGTGCCAATGCTGTAAGTTAAACCTTTGTCAACTGTGCTCATCATTCATTTTGTTGTGTATTGAAATCCAATTATTAAAAACTATGGCATAC
This sequence comes from Natrix helvetica, assembly GCF_964273705.1. NCBI lineage: Eukaryota > Metazoa > Chordata > Lepidosauria > Squamata > Natricidae > Natrix > Natrix helvetica. Next base: position 185,719,461 of record NC_138548.1, read on the forward strand.
CTATCAAATCTAATTACAAAGAAAATATGTTTCAATTTAATATTTAACATTTTCAATATAGTGTTTAAAGCTAAGGCTTTAAAATGGCATCCTCATTGTTGTCTTCCCTTGAACTGTTATGTCAAAGAAGGGGGGAAATTGTAAAATAGAAGGCATCATTCCTTGGCTAAAAATAAACTTCGGACAATGATAGGATCTTCAGTGCCATAACTCTTCCTATATAACTTAAATAGTCTCTCATAACCTTCAAAGATGGTACTGTATCTTTGAAGTGACTGTGTCATATTGTTTAACAACATTTGCAAAGAAAATCTTTCTCTGTCCTGTGTTATTCTGTGGTCATGCTCATATTCTTGACACTTACACAGGGTAGCAAGTGTGCAGAGTGAACCTGGACACCACAATCTCCTTGTTCAGCAACCATTAGGGAGAAAAAGAGGTCTACGACAGGTGAGTTCAGAACAAGGTTGTACTCAATTGGATGAAAAAAGTCAATGTAACTTGTTAAGGGACTTCGTTAAGAGATTTTAAGGAATCTTGTGGACTTTCTGAAACAAGAATGATTTCTGAATTAGGGCATAATATGAATAGATGGGAGGAAAATACGGATGTAAGTATTTGCAAATCTCAGAATTTCCTTATCTAATTCAATTGCATCCATGCTTTCTAGCTAAGGAGGCCTCTTTTATCACGCCAGAAAACCCAAACTGAACCTCACAGCCGTCATGCAGCACGACTTTCAACAACATGTAGAAGCATACAGCCCAAAACAAAACCAACTGGTGAGGAAACAGTCATAGTATTCTAAGAAGTTACTGGTTTCCACCTATATGTCCCCTGTTGGGATGCAGCCATTCTGATGGAGGAGTTGGGGGGGGAGGCTATCAGGGTTGTATTCTCTGCAAGCTTTCGCTTTTGCTGCAACAGCCTAGGATTTGAGGGGGAGGCTATCTTGATGACAGATGGGCTTCCTCCCAGCTGGTTCCAGCCTGACACCAAGGTTGCTGCATCCTGGGGATGGACTGCTATCAAGCTAATGTCAAAACACCCATATGGTATTGTATTGGCTACTGGTGTACTGGTGAAGGGGGGGGGGTGGGGGTTGAATTGGGAAGAATAGCTTATTGCTTTGCACAGGAACTTCAGATTCTGCCTGACTTCTCTGGAATCACTTTCTCTCAGTAAAAGTTTCTTTTGATCCCCAATTGTTTGAAGAGTCATGCTTTCCTGAGGGAGTAGCTGAGGCCGGTCCTTACAATTAATGTATCAGTCATTTGATTAATTAATGGCTATGAAACATCTTTGTTAGCATGATCTTAACTCTGTGTAAAAGCCTAGGTCAAAAATCATAACTTCATTATATGACAAAAATACTTTATACTAGGAAGGAAAGTCTTCTCTGTTTCGAATTAACCTATAACTAAATGTATATTATTTATAATATAATAAATTAGTTATTGATTCATGAAGTGCCAATAATGTGCCCCACATCCACATTAAGCCTCTTCTAAAACTTATTTTCTACAGGTAGTTCTCACAACAAAGCACTGATCTGCACAAGCTTCACCCAACAAAAGTATAGGCTTATTGAGAGTATCTCAAAGCAGAAACATGCCCTTTTGTACTCTTCCTGCACCCAGTCCACCAGGGAGGCAACTTCTGCCTGATTTTATTTTTCTGTTCTGAGTTAAAAGTAGCTTTCTGACTTATGTCAGTTCAAGTGATGCTATTGGGTTCACCTATTGGCTCTTTCTTTACAAAGTGATTGATGGAACAGTGAAACCATGAACCTATCTTTGTTTCCAAGTTGTTTTAATCAAGTGATGTTAACAAGAATTCTGTCACTTGCCCCTTCTACGCAAGTGACAGAAAAAACGGTTGTGGTGTTTTCCTTTTTTCCCCTTTAACTTTTACAAGGATAGGTAAAGAAACAAAATAATCCACCAACCACAAGAGCTATGGTAACCATTATCCAGACAGAATACTAGGCCATTACCAGCACCTAAATAGAGTAAAGGGATGAAATCTAAAAAGGACTTTCTGAAATTGGCAACATTTCTAGCTGGCTTATGCACTTTAGACAAGCAGTGTAGAAATGCCCAGAGAGAGGAATCTATCTCAGATGGGATTTATATGCCTCACCTTCCCACCATTTTTGCAAATGAAATAAACCTTTCTCTACCTGAGTTGTAAATTTTCCAGCATTATCAACTTCAGCTATCGTTCTGCAGTCTTCACAAATCAGAAGAGCTCAGAATCCACTAGCAGCCAGCAAGATATTAACTGGAAATATTTTGAGGCTATTTATTTACTGTACATATTTTAGAGTTTGTGTTGCTTTTTCTCATAATATCTGGATTTTGTAAATTACCATACAAAAATAAATGGGTTATAGGGAGCTAGTGATGCATTTTATTTGGATGAAAAGTATAATGGGTTGTTATTTTGGTTGTTGCTATTTTGATTGGTAGCTACTCAGGGCAGGCTGTACCCCTACTGTCCAGTCCTATAAAAGAAAGAGTAAGTGTAAGTGTAAGTGTAATTAACTGACAGTGTTTTGTGAAAGCTGTAAACTCAAAAAGTGTAGACATACATATGCTAAGAGTATTTTAATATTTAATAGATCTGCAGTATGGAAGATAATCTTGAAAATTAAATTTGCTTAAAGTGTGTTGTGGAGGATTACATGACAGAAAAGCTGGTTGCGGCTTTATTTTATTTGAAGTAGGGTGCCCACTGGAAAGTGGCACAAACATAGAAGTACGATTTTAAGGATGATTTATTAAATGGGCAAGCAAATGTCTGAGAGAACATCTCTTAGAACATCTCTTATTCTTAATCTTTATTTTGAATGTTTGCCTTTTCCTAATGGCCTATCTGTAGCCTTAATGTTGCTATTTTCCTCCACTCTTCCCTTAAATCTCATTTGGCTGCAGCCCATCTAATCCCTTGGGGCCTGTGAGCCCTCTCAAATTTAAAAAAAAAAAGCAATATGATGAAATGAAAATGTCTATATCATAAAAAGAGGGAGATACAATGACAATAAAACAATGTGATACAGTAACAAAACATCAGTTTCAGTTTTTTTAAAGCATCTCTTTGCTCCCTCCTCAATTTCTCACAATCTCCTTGTTATTCTTCATTGCTGTTACTAGTTTTCATTCACAGAATCATCATCTCTGCTGGCCACAGCCTCTCCTTTCTGAGAATATTCTAGGGAAGGGAAAGCTTTGGCATCTGAGGGGCTATTATTTTCCAGCTAGCTAAATAAAAAATGTTTCTGTATTTTTAAAAATGAGAAAAAACAAAAAAAGGTTTGTTAAAAATGCAGATGACAAAAAACTCTGAGATGTGCCAAGCAGATTATCCCTAATTATTTGTTTCTTTAATTGTATTTTTATTTATAATTTCTGTTCATGTGCTCTCTCTCTCTCTCTCTGTCTCTCTCTCTCTCTCTCTCTAATAAATTATGTTCACAGATTGCACAAAAATATTTCCACAATGATTTTAAATATAGACATAATTATGCATAAATAAATATAATAGAAAACACAGTATCAGCAGATAGTGGCAGTGCTGTATGTAATTCTGTACTCTGGCCTTCCAGACCACTGATGTCAAGCAATTGTAGACAGACGATGCATAGAGACTTGTTGCTGTGAACAGGTGTGAGCCTTAAAGTTCTGTCAAGTCGCCAAAGTCCAAAATATGCCAACCTCTAGTTCTAAATGTACCTATTGGTTTCAAGGAAGTTCCTGGTATCAGTTTCAATTTGGGATGCGAGGTTTGATGTACCAGTAAATCTATTTAGGCAGTAGTTTCAGGAGCACCCTTTTAAGATTAGCAACTATTTTTGTTAATATAATGATGATACATATTCAGATTATTTTTTGATCCTTGTGTATCTATTGCTGCTTATTACTTGCAGTGGATCAAAAACGATCTGTAACCTTCACTGAAGCTCAGTCAGAGGCATCATCTTCAAAACCTATTACAGCCCAGCAGCTACAGTGCAGCAAAAAGAACAGCCCCGCAGAAGGTAGCAAGCAAGCAACCAATAAATCTGTTGTGAAGTCATCACCTACTATTATTGTGGCAGATCTCCATAGTCAAATATCTTCTCACCAGGTAATTTAATAAAGCAGAAAAACATGCTTGCTATTTTCAATGAAATATGTGCGCTAATGATTGCAACTACAGTTTGTACCATATTATTCTTTGCATGTTAGCTTTGGTTTCTCATACAGTATTAAGCATAGTGTATCTTTCTAATCTCTTAGTCCAGCTGTAGATAAGTTGCTGCTATCTGGATGTTCTATCTTTACAGTTCCCACAATCACATCACTTTATGGAGACATAGGAATTGAATTGTCTTCTGGAAAACTCTGGTGGCAGTTTATAGTTTCTATTCCACAAATAACTGTACTGTATGTGTAGCCTTATTTGTTAGTTGGGTACGAAGGACAAATTGAGAATGCTGGTGCTGTACTGATCTCCCTGCTGTTCAGTAGTAGCAGTTACTCAACCTCATTTCTGGATCAGCAGTGCATTTTAAACATGTTTTTAATGGGGATGGAATCAGAGGTTATGTAAGAGGCCATATGCTAGATCTAGTTTCCGGTTCAGGACAGATGTAATGTGAGATCTTGCAATCTGTCTCTTATCATGATCAGATCACTCTGTGTTGTGTCCATAGCTACTAAACCCTGCAGGCAGAATGGGTCTGTTCAACCAGTCCATCAAATGGGATAGCTATTCTTGACTTCCAGAGGCACTTGTGATGTTGCTTGGGCTGTAATGGGAGTTCCACAGAGATACGATTTGCCTGCTAGACTAGGTAAAAACCTAGGTAGGTTTTGGACTGAACTGAGCAACCTTTCCTAGTTTACAGTGCAAAGGAGCTCTTGGAGATGAAGTAAATCAGGAGACGCCTAGAACAGAATGAATCAGGCTGAAAATGTATAAGAACTCAGGTTCCAGCCCAGGGCTTCCCAAACCTGGTTAAATTATCCCAAATTTTTTCTTTGAGTAACAGCACAAATGATGCTGGAAAGTATAGAAAGTAAATCTCATTTTACTAATTTGTGAGCATTTTACTAATACCTAATCTGAATGTTGTTTTGGTGCAGATATAATAAACTTATTACATGTATTGAATGTAATTTGGTGTTTATGCATACCAAAGCAGATGTATGAAAACAAAATTTCTTTATCTGCTACTCATATTTACATGACATAACATTACCATACTGCAGATTTCCTTTCTTTTCAAATATAAGGAATCATTTTCTTATATGGAAAAAAGAAGGGAAAACTCAAATAGAATTATTTTGTATTAAATGTTCAATGTGCCTTGATTATATTTATAGCCCACCTTTTCTTCAGGAGCTCAAGAAAGTATACCTGGCTCCATCCTATCAGAATAACAGCCCTGTGAGGTAGATTATTGGCTAGGGAGTTGAATCTGTGTCTCCCAGGGTAGTTTTTTAAAAAAGCATAAGCATGAGAAACATGTACTAAGTGTATAAAGCCAGTATTCTTATATGAGCCAAGATAAAAGAATGGGGATACCATTTTAAAAAAAAAATCAGAACAGATTGGAATTTTCAGAGTATTAGAACATTATTCATAAAATGATAAAAGAGTTTCTGAATTACATATCTTTAAAATCTGTTTTGTAAAGTGACTATAACTTCTTTTGCTTTTTGCCATAAAGTATTTTTGGAAGGCTAAATGACTATTAAGTGATAAGTATGTCAAATTAAATCAAAATTGGAGAGGGTACACCTTTATTTCTTTTGCACCTTTAAATTCTGATGTTATTATGTCATTTTTGTAAGAAAATATTCTGTAAAATATAACATTCTGCTTTGCAGGTAATGACATTTGAGGCAAAAGTTGTTCATACATTGAGAAATATCTGTGACAAATTTGGGGCAGATAGAGTTGTATGCAAGAGATTGTGGTAACAAGTAATGGAGTGGTGAAAGGCAGGAGAAAGTGTATTTTAAGTCAGTCAGGGAAACAAGAGAAGATAATTTTAATAATGGGAAATGGGAAATAATAATGTGAGCTAATGCTTAAAGAAAGGAGTCCCTTGTATTTTTTAAAAAAATAATATTTTTATTAAACATTTTTAAAAGGAAAAAAATAATACTAAGAAGAATAAAAAAGAATAGAAAAGAAGAAAAATACAAAGACAAAGAAATCTTTTTAAAAGTTTTAAGTACAATCATAAATTACCTCTTACTCTGATTACAACATAACTCTCTTCTTTCTGTAGTCTATAACTTCCTAATCATCAAAACTATAAATCACAAATTCAGTTTTTTCTGTTTCACACAGACAAGTCTATAAGGATTTTCCAGTTAGCAATAAATGTAGCTATTGTCTTATCTCTGATCTAAGTTAATTTAGCTATCTTGGCAGGTAGTCCCAAATGAATAAGTAGGGAAGAAGGGGAAGCTGCTGGCTTTCCCATGGGGAGACTCCATCTCATGGCACAACTTGAGTTTGTATCTATTTTATATTCTCAGTATGGCAGATATAACATAATGATTTTTAAAATCCATATTTGTCAAATCACAAATATCCATGCCACCCAAATCTCAAGTCATGTCCTAACACCGAAAAACTCACTCTTTCATCCAAAGAAAACACAAGCAAACACAAGCTAAAAATACAGTTTCAAGCTAGTAAACTAAATCCTCCTATTTCCTATATATCTTGTAACACCTTATATTTAATTTGTGGTTTTTCACCCTACCACACAATTTTCTAAATCCTGCCACTGTTTAAATGGTATATCTGTTGTCAAGAAACATACATTGTTTGAAACAACAAAAAAAGAGAAGAATTAAAAAATAATTAAAAGAAAAAAGAATTAAATAAGTTTCCAGAGATGTATTTCTTAACAAATTGAGCTTTTATAACAATTATCTATGCTAACAGTAAGAGAAATGGAAATAAAAATGAATTAACTAAAGCAAGCCCCCCATTCCCCTAACAATAAGAAAAGAAAAAGGGAAATATATTGAGACTATACGATTTAGATACTATATTAAAGGACAATGTGGACATATAAAAATTTTTTCCATTAATATATTCCAATTTATATAACAGAAATGACATCTCACTAAAGAAATAGATTAATATCTAAAGAAATAAAAATTACCAAGGATTACAGAGACACAGAGACAGTTAATGAATGGACCTATAACAATAAGGGAAATTTCGGAAGCTATTTAAAAAAAGATCAAACTAGGAAAAATGACTGGGGTTCTTATTAAAAATATTTGAGGATGAACTCAAATCTTTTAGATCTTTACAAAATATGATCAATTATATACTATAGAGCAAGGGTGTCAAACTCAAAGCCCGGGGGCCGGACATGGCCCATGGGGTGCTTAGATCTGATCCGCAGGGCCACTCTGGAAATAGCCCATTTTCACTGGTAGAGCTCTTGGGCCACCACAGGCACCCCTGACACAAGTGACGTATAGCTGGCCACATCCACCCCACCTCCTGAGGTGAAACGCAATGCTGATGCGGCCCTCAATGAAATTGAGTTTGACACCCTGCTGTAGAGGAAAGGTGCCAAAAAGTTGGGAAAAGGCGAATATACTACTAATACCTAAAGAGAGACAATATTTGACTTTAATGAGAAACTATAGGCAATCATTGACTTATAAGCATTTGTTTAATGATTGTTTGAAGTTACAACAGTACTGAAAAAAGTGATTTACAACCAGTCCTCACATTTATGACCACTGCAGTGTCCCCACAGTAATCTGATCAAAATATGGATACTTGGCAACTTGCGTGTATTTACAACAGTTGTAGTGTCCTTGAGACATGTGATTGCCATCTGTGACTTTCCTTAGGGATTTCTGCTTAATGACTGTGTGATTTCCTTAATGACTGCAGCAATTTGCTTAGCATCCATGGCAAAAAGGTAATAAAATTGGGCGCATTTACATAGCAACCACATTCTTTAGGAATAAAAGTTCCAGTCCTAATTGTGTTTATAAGTTGAAGACTACCTGTATAGGCTAATAAGATTATTGAATAATGTATGCAAGTTGTTCAATACTATGCTAATGCTGATGATATTACCTAGTTTGGGCAATGAAACATCTGCAAGAAAACAGCCAAGCTCAGAAAACACTAAGGAGCCCTCATTTCAAAAATAACTAAATTACGTTAAGACATGAAGTTAAAAAAGATTATGTTAAGATGGGAGAAATTGCAACTATCATTGCTGGGGAGAATTTATATGATTAAAAAATGAATGTCTTGCTTGAATGATATCAGACAATGTCTTCCAAATATTCTCCATCCCATCCCTGAAGATGTTTTAGTAGTCTGATGATGACGAATAATTATATCCATCCTTCCATTCCTCCTATCCCACCAAAACAGCAAGTGCCTAAATCTAGTATTTTAAATTCCCAATCTTTGTGCCAGAGGGAACTGCCATAAAGGACTTTGAATTGAGAACAGGGCATGTTTAGATATCTCTGGCCTGAGTGAACTTAAATGGCCTCTGGGCTATTTGTCCTATGGGTTCAAGACTCATGCCAAGTTGCAGCATAGTTCTCAATATAGGACAAGTATGAGATCATCTAAATGTTTTAAATCCAGAATTCCCCTGTGGTAAGATGAGAGGCCAATAAATTTAATCAATCAATAAATAAATAAATACATCCATTTCTATTAATTGCAGATTGAAACACTTGCTACTGGAAAGGATACAAAAAAGGAGGCGGATTCAGAGCAAAAGCCAGCACTTGCTCATAGTACTTCTCCAACTACACAGCTTTCTGATGCTGAGGACTTCACAGGCTTAGAAACAACCAGTTTATTGCAGCATGAAGATACTGTGCTTCATATAAGTGAAGACAATGGGATGGAGAATCCCCTTCTTTCCAGCCAGTTCAACTTCACACAAGTTGAGATGGGGCAAACTGATGTTGGCCTGGATGAATCACATGTTTGACTTGAAAGAAACATAAGTACAGTAGAGAAAGCAGAGACTTTCCTCTAATCTTCTTAGCTCTCTATAAGTAATGTAAGTAAAGAAAGAGCACTTTATAAACAATGAGAGATATCTCATATCCTATTGGCGGGTTAATATATTTCATAATTCATAAGTTATGCCTTTGGAAGATCTAGTTAGACTCAGGACACAATATATGATTGAGGAATAACTTGGAATGTTCTTAGACACAGAACTTAATCATGACATAGGAATCTTCTGCTTCTTAGACTCTCCAATAAAATATTACATTAAACATGACAGGCAGAAAATGAGTATAAACTTTTAGAAGGCAGGCCACATAAGATCTTAAAAGTTTATTTTTGTAATTTCAGATGGGAAACAGATACAGAGAGTATATTTATCGCAAACATTAATAGAAATCATGCTACAGGAAAATTTCATGACTATATATTTCAGTCAACATAGGATACAATTTATTTTCACACTTATATAAATCTGCAGGTGTTTGTGAATCTGTGAAAAAACATAACATATATGCATTATGTCTCTGTTTGAACTATATATCCAATGGATGATTTGCAATCTAAATAAATATGAATGTAATCATTAATGTTGAAGTAGATAATAACCCTTATATTCTGATGTCATGTTGCTATAAATTAATTTTTAGTTAATATTTAAAGGGTTCTAAATTGGATATAGTTTCAGCCATACATATAGCCTATCATAAGAAGCAAATAGCTGAGGGTGGTCTTTTGAAGCTATGCAGCAAAAGGATTTGGCAAAATTAAAGTTTTTACTGTTCTCATTAACTCCCATTGCTTTAAACCAATCTAACCTCAACATGTTGGGGTATACTGCTTTCACTGTTGTTGTTGTTAAAATATAACTGTATACCCCTTTTTAAATATTGCTAAATCTATTATTTGATTTACTTCTATGTTGAGGTTCTCATTGACTTCAGAAGATTGAAGAATCATCTATTCAGATGAATTTTGTAAATTTATATCCCTTATTTACTGAATGGTTGTGTATAAAGTGAATAAGAGTATGATGATAGTCAAAAAGTATTTTATGTTTAAGTGCATTATGTAAATATACATATACATACATACATACATACATACATACATACATACATACGTGTGTGTGTATGTGGTTTAATGCAGCCTTCCCTAACTTGGGGCCATCTAAAGATATTGAGGCAATTCCCATAGTTCCCAGTCCATGAAACACTACTGGGTTGGGGAAGGCAGGTTTAAATATGTCCACATGATGATAGAAAAAGGTTTTACTACTTTTTTTTATCTCAAACTCACAGTAGTTCTTTCTGTTTGTAATAGAAATGTGTTGGATACACTTGTCCCTTGGGAAACCTCTGTGAATTTTTTTTCTTAAAAAGAAAATTTATTTTTATTTTTCTGTTTATTTTGTCTGTGTGTCAGTTTTTGGTTTTCTGCCTGTGGTGAAGGTTTCAGATTAACTGGTGAACACTGAATATCTATAAGGAGGTGACATTGCAGCTATCAAATGTATATGTGTACTAACATTTTACATAAATACTTTTCAGTAACAACTATTTTTTGAAGGAAATAAACATTGATTACTATATGTGCATTTATACATATGTCGATGTAGCTGAATAGAGTTCATGTTGAAAACTTTTAGAGTTGAGGGAGAAGGTTTTTTTTTTTAGATAGGACATGCATTTTCTAGCATGCATGCTCCAATTTTGGTTATTTTCTTTGAAATGACCTTGAAAACAGATAATAGAATAACAGAGTTGGAAGGGACCTCAGAGGTCTTCTAGTCCAGATAAAGTGACATAAGCAACTCCTTTCATCAAATGTGTGAGGTCCATCAATCCAGCTATGTGCATTTTTTCATGGGATGAAAAAAAAGCTATGCTGGGTGTGGGGGAATCATTCAAATTCTGGGAGAGGGAAAGATTGATGTTGTGGCTACTATATATATATATATATATATAACTATATATAACTATATATAACTATATATAACTATATATAACTATATATAACTATATATAACTATATATAACTATATATAACTATATATAACTATATATAACTATATATATAACTATATATATATATAACTATATATAACTATATATAACTATATATAACTATATATATATAACTATATATATATAACTATATATATATAACTATATATATAACTATACAGAAGCATGAATCATCATTAATATAGCACTATCTGTGCTTCATTAAAGCAGCTGCATGTTTTTGTAAAAAGTTACACAGCTGCTTTAATAGACAGATGCCATATTTACATCCTCACATATTCTGAAATGCCTCTTCTACACTCAATCTGAAACTCCACACAGCCTTAGTGTTTTTTAAATAGTTCTCTGGATAGCATACGTCCTGCTATATGGAAGAATGAAACATGTCATGATCCAGTAGAATAGGCTTTTTCCCTGCCTTTTCAAATAATTTATTTTCATTAGGAAAAATTGGAATATACCGTATTAAATGAAAACTAAGATGAATGTTGATTCTACTATTAAAACAGTCAAAAGGAAATGGGCAGAGGCTATACTGAGGAATAAACACACTAAAGACTTTTCACTTAAACATCCTTCAAAGCTTTAGAAATCTCTTTTGACTACTGTAGAAGGTACATCTCATATATGTATGAATGCACAGAACACAAATAAGACAACTTGAAAATCATATTTTAGGAACAATGACGACTTGTGAATCTCTGTATCAAAGTCAGTTATTATATTTCATTTTTAGTGTGACCCAGAGTAAAGTACTGAATCCATTTTGGCAAGCCATAATAAAACCTCAAAAATATGCCTATTGTAATTTTGTTTAAGTTGCAATTTAAAATCACGTGTTATTTTTTTAAAAAAATATTTTTTAAAAAATAGCCTAAATAGCTATGGCTGCTCAAGCAATTTATTGTGATACAAGTGGGTTTTTTTTGTATTTCTTAGTTGCATTGTACTAACTAAAGGCACATAGAATTGTACTCTAACAAGTATTTATTGCTTTCGTCCATTGCTATACTGAGAAGTAATAAGTATGTATCTGCTGTGAAGAAACTTAATTTTGCTTAGTGTTAGAGGCCTTATGTGTGAATACTGGTGTTTTTTAAAAAAAAATATGTGTTGTTTTAGATTTTTATATTAACATATTATTGGCATTATTAAAATGATATGTCCCTTTCTAAAAAAAAAGCTGTGATACCAAGTTATGAAATTACAGCCATACTCCCAAGTTTCCTGTAAATTCCTCCTTCAACATGTGCCTCCCAATATTTTTTCAAGCAGTGCCCAATCCTTGTCCTGTTTTATAGAAAGGGAACATTATTGTTTTGCTAATCTATATGATCTCAGAATATATATGTGTGTTTTTCTTCAGGTGACCATAGCTGTGCTGAATGTTGCAGTATTCATGTTTATATGTACATGCATAAGAATGCCATCATATATGTTTGAAGAATGCTGCTGTAGGATTCCCTAGAAATATTAAAGCTTGGTTTGATTATAATGTCTGTAGAATTTTACAGTTTTAAAAGGAAGAATTGGCATTCAAAAGTAAAAATTAGTACTGTCTTCAGAAACAAGTTATTTTAAATATCCAAAAGAAGCTTTCTCTGCAAAGATTTCAATTTAGTGAATACTTTGCCAAAGAAATTCCGTATTTCAAAATATTTATCAAGGGATAAGGTATAAAATGTTTCAATTGTTTATAGCAGCAATCAATATGGTTAATAAATGATCTCAGGATAATCAGAGGAATGTTATCTTTGCATTGATATATGCTATATTTAAGAAATGAAAGGGCTATTTTGCCATATTAACTATTGAAATTGAGAAAATATTTATTTATATAAACCTTAAAATCAATCTGTACACATTACAGCTAATTTTTAATTAAAAATGGAAATGAAACCCCACTTGAAAGTTAAAATAAAATTATGTTTAAAACTATGAGATCAAAAGATATAGAATTAAAATGTTAACAGATCTGTAAAGTGCACCAGATGACCAAAGATGAAGGGTAAAATAAACTATAGAAATGTCTGAATTAAATTTATGAGAGATTATGTTTGAAAATGATAAATAAATTATCTATAAATACATCATTTGCCTGAAGGTGTTTTGTACTTAAGACGATGGTGATAAATAATTTTGACTTTTATGTGATTCTGCTTAAGGAAAGGTATTTTATGTGTAATTCAGATAGTTCCTATTTTATTGGATTAATTCATTAAAAAAATAGATTTTAATATATTATCAGCTGAAGAGAACAAATCAGAATGAACAAAAATCAGAAGGAAAAATAGAGCATAAATTTAAAAATTGTGAAGAATTTCATAATACATTTTTCACTTTCCTTCTTTTTCTCCAGCTACTAAGCATAAATTAAATATTTATGCTATGCGTTTAGTATTTAATATAAAATATTGGAGATCTTTTTTCTGTTTAAATCATTTACTGTTGTTTTTAATTATTTCTTGACTCTTCCTAGAAACTGATTCTAAATGTTTAAATCTGCCTTGTAAATATATTCTTCATAAGGGAGCAATTTCTGAATCAGTTTTGCCACTGTTGCATTTTAAACTATTTTGCTCTCCCAATCTTGTTTTTTCAGCAGTTTCACTTTTCCAGCATTGGGCTCTATCAGCATTTACTTTAATCAGTTGCTTAGCCAAAATATTGTGATACTTTTCATTTATAATTTTTGGAATTATTCCCAATTTTAAAATTGTTTTGGTTCAAATTTTAAATTTTTCTGAAGATTATCATGTATTTCATTTCAATATTTCTGAATTTTTATGAAAGAATTTTTTTTTGACAAAACACCCCATAATCATGTGGGCTGATCTGGACTACAGTGATCTGAAACAGTGCATTTTGATGTTGATAGAAGTACCGTACTTCATATGTTTTTTCCTATTCAGATGCTGGAAACAGTTTGCAATTGTACAGAAGACCATCTTGGAACCAGATGAAGTCTTTTGGTTGCTAATGTTTGAATCTATGCAAAAACACCAAAACATCACCCCCCCCCAGTAGATTTCTTGGAACAGACACAATTACTGGTGATTTTGTAACTGCACATAAACCAGCAAGATACCCATTATATCCCATCGCGCAATTCCTTTCTCTATTCTAACGGAGAAGGCAAGTAAGGTGGGGAAAGAGTCAGTCGATTCGTCCTCCCTTCTGTGGCTTCCCGAGGTCTAAACAGTTTGAAAGGCCTAGCAATAACTGGCTCCACATAAGACGTTGATCCAGAAATCAAGATGATTAATTTTCGGGATTCCCCAGCCGAACCAAGTAGACTAATTCACAGTAAACGTTTTGCAGGTGAGCTCCCGTGGCGCCTAAGCGGCCATTTTCAAAGCCACACCTTCAACGAAAAGGAAAACTACATTTCCCACAAAACTGCTTTCCGCGGATTGGCGAAGCCCGAGTTGCTTCCGGTTCGGAGGGAGTTCCGCTTCTGGGCTTCCGAAAGAAATAGTTATGGCGTCGGGGTGCCGGATAGGTCCTTCCATTCTGAACAGCGACCTGGCGGCTCTGGGAGCCGAATGCAGGCGCATGATGGACTGCGGCGCAGACTACCTGCACCTGGATGTAATGGACGGGTAACTCGCCCGAGCGCCTGGGACAGACAGGGTCCCTCCCTTCCTCGCGGGGGCGGCCGACTCCTGTCATTCGGCTCTTTTGTAGTAGATGACGGTCGTGGTGGGCGGGGGGGAGGGGGCAATAAGAATCGCCCTTCTGATTGGCTCGGGGCGGCTTTCCTTTCCCGGAATAGAACGGAAGGAGGGATGTTCTTGTGCAATATTTAATAGCAACAGCTCTTAAATACCGCTCCATAGTGCTTTACAGCACTCTCTGTCAGTCAAACGTCATTTTTACTGTTTTGTGAAACAAAAAGCAAATTCCGGGCATGTTTAGTGGCAGCAGGTTTATGCTGGGATGGGTGGGCAGCTGCTTGTACCGTAACAGCCCTCAGTCACGTGAAGGGCTGCGTAAAGAATGGGGATCTTGCCAACTGGCCGTTAGCCATAGCAGTCGATACTATCACTTTGTTTGGCTACTTTATTTCCAGGAAAGCAATGTTTTGTTAGCAATGCTTTGTTATGGTGCCTGCAACTTGAGGGAAGATAACGCAGACTACTTCCTGGAAGCATTTTTGCCTTAGCAATACAGGTAGCCCTCTGTTACAAGCCCTCATTCAGCAACTGTTCAATTATGACAACCCTGAACAAGGGGGACTTAATGCAACTAAGTTGCAACCATTGCAGCATCCTCCAGTCTTGAGGTCATCATTTGCAACCTTCCTTGATGGCTTGCCACAAAGTCAATAGAGAAGCTGTCAGGATGTTCCATTGCTTTTTCATCCACCCACCTGTAACACCCGGATATGTTCCCTAATGCCTGCCCATGGCACTCATCTATAGCTCTCACCTGCTGGATTATTTTTCTGGGACTCCCCCCTCTTCCCATGTCATGATCATGTGAAGTGCTTGATTAACAATCTGCATGGTCCTGGATTATGATGGCAAGCAGGACTGCTGGATTGTTGTGGCTAAGCGAAACAGTCATGTGATATTTAACTTTATGGCCACTGCAGTTGGCATATAAAAATTTAAACCATTTCTAAGTCAACCAATCATAGGAAAGAAAGACTGTAAATGGGCTACAGTACATCTTTGTACTTGAATGAGCTAGAGTAAAGCAGAACTTTTAGGATCTTTGCTCTTTGGTCATTACAGGAATTTTACTAATATTTAATCAGTAAAATTAAGTACTAGTCAATTATTGAAAATTGTGCATATACTAAAATAGTTCAGCAAAAATTGTTTCACAATGGATTTTTCCCCCCATTTGGATAGACATTTTGTTCCAAACATAACTTTTGGCCATCCTGTTGTAGAGAGCCTTCGGAAGCAGCTGGGTCAGCAATCCTTTTTTGGTAAGCTCTTATTCTTTATTAATATTAGGTTAATTTTAGACTTGAAATGAGATACATTTCAATTATTCTCTTCTTGTTTTGGCATTGTTTTGAGCTGTAGAATTGTGCATAAGATGTGGAAGAAATGCCATCTGAAGGTGGCTTAAAGCTTCCAACAGGCTGTTTTGCAGAATGTGTTAACATAACTGAAGAACCTCTCCTCAAGACCTTACAGGAGCCGTGTTATTTATAAGACTCGGAGCAGAGGTGGTATTCAGCAGGTTCTGACCAGTTCTGGAGAAGCAGTAGCAGAATTTTTGAGTAGTTCAGAGAACCAGTAAATACTACCTCTGACTGCCCCTGCCCCCATCTAGTCTCTGCCTTCTGAGTCCCAGCTGATAAGGAGGAAATGGAGATTTTACAGTATCCTTCCCTTGGAGTGGGGAGGGAATGGAGATTTTACAGTATCCTTCCCCTGCCACGCCCACAAAAACCACACCCACAAAACCAGTAGCAAACATTTTTGAATCCCACTACTGATTCGAAGGTTGCCTCTGTCTTTTCTTGTATATGTCTTTGTTTCATGAGGGCACAGGGGCTTTTCCCCATATAGCAACATAAGCAGAAATACATGAGGCAGCCTTCAAGGAAGCTATTTAAGTCTTGCAGCAGATGTGCTTCCTTTTGGTACTCTAAAAATAGGTGATTCACTCATTCTAGCACTCCTTTGAATGTTTTGCATGTAAGAAAAATGGTGACATTGCAATTTATTCCTTTGGAACATTAGTGTATATTAGAGCTCTTGGCTAATATGTGTTACTGTATATATGTTCTTTAAAATATGGTGCACATATCAGAGTTTTTTCTTTGTTACTATGGTATGAAATTGTACATGACAGAGAAGGCTCAAACTGCAAATTTTTCTTGAAGTGAAAAAAAGCCAAATGATTTGGATTTAGGGTTTTGCTGTTTATAATCAATATTGTATTTAATATTTTATTCTGTTAAATATTACTCTGAGGTAAGTAGTATGGTACAAGTGCATACTTACACACACATGCACATAAGTACTTTTTTAAAAAAATGTGTTTTAGGAAAGCAGCATTGCTGCAGCTTCTGGCATCCCAGTCTTTTTAGCTTTCTTTTTCCTAGTTGTTTCTGGAGTCCATTTTAAAACAGACTTAAAAGAGGGACAAGTAACTTTTTTTTTCAAGGAATAGAATTTTACTGTTTTTTTTTTAATTTGGGCTGCTTTCAGCTCTATTTTTATTTTCCATGGATGTGCAAAAATTAAATGAGAATACTAATATGGTGGTTAAAACCCAGCCTTTCTTTATTTAGTGAATAATGATTATAGCAACAATTGTTGAATCATGATTAATCATATAATTATTTGTTTAAAGTCCACATATTAAAACACTTCTTGCAGAGCCAGCCTTGCTGCTCTAGTGGGTCTGGGGTTCTTCATTGGTCAGGACTGCTTGGACAAGAGGAAGAGGCCATCAGCTGAAGTAGTAAAGGGTTCCCCTCACTAGATGGCATGCCAGTGGCACAAGCAAGGGTTGTGAGCAGCTCCAATAGCAACAAAACAGGGTATCCAGGTGAATAGCTGCTTTAAGGGTCAATGAGATATAGCCAAGGCCTTCTGAAGGATAGGTGAAAAGCATATTAACAAGGTTTTTCTTGAATTTAAGGTATTAGCAATCCCCAAAACAGATTGATGTGTTAGTATTTACTAGATATGTACTTGAGTACTGAGTGCTAAAAACATACCTCTGGTTCCTATCCTTATATCTTTTATATCCTAAAACCAAGACAGACAATGTTTTATAAATATGCAGTCCAGTAATTTGTGTTTCTGATCTTATTTTATTCTTTCTAGATATGCATATGATGGTTGCTAAACCAGAACAGTGGGTAAAGCCTATGGCTGTAGCCGGTGCAAATCAATATACCTTTCATATAGAAGCTACCAATAATCCAGGGGCCCTCATCAAAGATATAAGAGAAAATGGAATGAAGGTGAGAGGTTTGGAATCTTTATAATTTAGTAAACTCCTCTTTTCAACTAATGGTTAGCATCCACTTTGGGTTAGATTAAGGGTCAGAGGAGTTCAAGGGAAGAGGGGCTGGACTTCTGTTGTGGTTATGTAAGGCTCCTATGCTGATCCCTCTTTTAATTCCACTCCCAGGTTCTGTCACTCCTTTTCCTACATTGTATCGCTATTAATACCCTTATTCCTTTAAAATACCAAATATACATTGTATTACAAAAATCTGTTTGTCCCCCTTCTAGGACAATGTTTGCTGTATCTGATAGATGAGGCACTTTATTTGTCTAGTTGCCTTCATTATGTTAATGTGGGAATTACTGTTCTAAACATTTTCTAATTGATAAGTATCAATGCTCAGACCAGGAACCATGCAGAAAAAAAATACTACACTCTGCCCCAAGAAAGTAATTCAGCATTTTTGTATTTGGTGTGATTGAATTCTTAGATACATCTGTTTGCAAAAAAGGAGCAGAATAGCTTGAATCTTAGAGGCTGCGCTTAAAAGGAGACATGGCAGAGTGAGACATGTTGGGTGCTTAGTACTTACGGGTGCTTTCCAGCATTTTTCTGGTAACAATAGGAATTTTTGTGTTCCATTGTTTAAAAAATATTGTAAAGAATATATTCATGAATATAATTAGGAGATGGTCATATGCATGCATGTGGGTGGACCTGTTCCCCTACTTCTAACGCTATCAGCTCAACTACATTTGATAAGGTAGATTATCTCCTATATTCATTGTGCTATTTACTTGTTTCTGGCTTGCTAATTTTTGTTTCTTTGGAACAAAAGAGCTCCATTCAAAATGTTCCATTAGGCACTTTTAACTGTCAGTTTTCCTGCAGAAAATTTCTCAAAAAGTTCTGAGTGTTTTCTGTTTGAATGGAACAAACACTTGAAACTTTTCAATGTCCCAACATTCATAATAACTCAAAACAAGCCTTTTACTTTGGTCCCCAGTTGGTTATCTTAGGCCACAAATGTTAAGCGAACAGCAGTCCCTGCTTGCTGCTATTTACCATCTGACCTATAAAAAGTTGGAAGACAATGATTTTGCATGCCTCATTAAAAGCCACAGAATTAAATCCAACAGAGCAGATAGCACTAGAATCTCTTTAACACAGCTCATGAGTAACTTGGCAACTGCAAAAGTACAGTTCTCTACCTGTGAAAAGTATACATCAGTGTAATTCTGCATTTGTACCATCACAGCAGTACCTGTAACACATATGTTACATATTGTATACTTCGGAATCTGAATTTCTGCAATAGAAATCTCAACAAGAGTACTTTAGAATGCTACATCTGCTTAAACAAAACATTTCAACCTGATTCCAATTCTCCTCTTAGCTAGCTCCAGTCCATAGCAGCAAAGATGAAACCAATTTATTTCATGTCTATATGGTCTGAACAGTTTAGAAGTACTCCCCTTCACAAATGTCAAGATACTCAAAGCAACATGTACTAACCTCCCCCCCCCCCCTCCAATTAAATTTAGAACAGTGGTTTTTCTTCTTTGAGCCCAAAAACTAAAATACTTGGAAATCAGGCACTTTATATATACCGGTATATACCAATCACTATAATGAGTGCTTAATGAATGCTGTTTAATCACAAGTTTAAGACCAATGCATCCATATAATTCTGAACTCCTGAGCACGTTAAACAAACATTACCTTAGTAGTTGTACATTGGAAGTAATCTACTTTTTTCTTTGCCATTCGAAAGTTTATTTGTCAGGGCTTTTTACTACTATCTGGTAGGAATAAGTGAATCTTTTTGTTTCTTTTCTAAAAGATTCAGGATACAAGTTGTTTTAATATTTTGGTCCTTTTCTTCTTTAGGTTGGTTTGGCTATCAAACCAGGAACCACAGTAGATTTTTTAGCACCATGGGCCAATCAGATAGACATGGCTTTAGTTATGACAGTGGAACCTGGTTTTGGTGGACAAAAGTTCATGGAAGATATGATGCCAAAGGTAAGTTTGCCAATTATTTCAAAAATCCCAGCTTTATGAAAAACTAATGGGAACAATTTTGAACATTTTAATTGAGAATGTTCATTCTATACATTGATGTCTAATTTTTGGATATTATAAGAAAAATAATTACTGCTCCTATTAATTGATGATGTTCTTTCTGCATTGTAACTAGGTTCACTGGCTGAGAACCCAGTTTCCTTCTTTGGATATTGAAGTAGATGGTGGTGTAGGGCCAGATACTATACATAAATGTGCAGAGGTAAGACTAAGAAACAGTCCATATTAAATGAAAAATTTCAATTATTGGAACTTGTTATGTCTAGGTAATCCAGTTTTTAAAATCTCAGTTTAATATTAAACTTTTTTCATTCTGATTAAATATAGAAGTAACTTTTTCGCAAAACATTTGAATATTCATTTGGTACTTTTGACAAACCTTGATGCTTCTTGCTGATTAGGAGTAACAAGGAAAGTATAATTAAAGGTGCTGATCTGCCTAACTGCTGTTTGTTTTTCTGTTAGAATGTATACGTTACATTTCACAATTTTCTATAATTCATTATTGCACATTTATTTTAAAAATTCTTATGCAGTCATGTGATTTGCTTTTAGGCAGGTGCAAATATGATTGTGTCTGGGAGTGCTATAATGAAGAGTGACGATCCTAGAACTGTGATTAACCTTCTGAGGAATGTCTGTTGTGAAGCTGCTCAAAAGCGTTCTCTTGATCGGTAAAATCAAGCTGCAGCCAAATGGGTTGCGTTTTACTGTTTCTCATTATGGGTGGGGTTGGATACCATTGTGGAATAAACAAGACATCAACTTCGGAGGCTCATTTTATGACCAAAAACCCAAGCACAATACATAGTAAGAGTGTCTTGTGATATTGGAGAAAATGCTCCTTGCTTGCTCCTTGATTTCATGCAGCAGTTTGTCATGGGAAAGGTTTTTTTTAAAATTTTTAAATGCAAATGTGATGATTCCTTAAAATGCTAAATAATAAACCCTTGAATTGGAAAAGTTTGAAGGGTGGCTTCGCCCTGATGAACAATTGTGGGTCTAATCCACTTTAAGAATAAAAATGGAAGGGTAAATATGAGAAATGGAAGGATGGAAATAAATAGAGCAGGAAATCTGCTTCAATGTTCTGAATATGAAAATAACAACAGCAAAAATTGCAAACCATTAAAAAGTTAAGATCATGGGTATATAATCTGTAAGACTTTTTAAAATTGCCATCAGTTGTAACTGTTAACATGACAGAAGGAAAAACTATTAAATACTTGGAAAGTAATTTACATTAAATGTTTTAATTTAAATGTACTTCTTTTCCTAGAATCCAAGCAATTCTTGGTTGTGCCCTCAGTCTGAAAAAGAATGCATACCTGAGCTTTGAGGCAATATTAATTATCATTCAGCTTGTATAAGTTACTTGCAAATTGAAAATAATTTGGTTTTTTTAATGCACATATGCACACCCTTTTGGTTCCCAATTGATGCAGATGTTTCAGCAATTTCATTGCAGATATACAGTTTATACTATAAAAGTAGTTAGGAAATATTATGATTTGGTGCCTGTCAAATGCCTTATGAACAAAAAAAGTCTTCTCTTCCACTCAAAATTGGCACATCAAATTACAACATTTATATCATTTTCTTAAGAAAAATATGATAATGAAGACAAACATTGCAATTCTCTTTTCAGTGGACTCTGACATTAATCTCTTTAATTGGCTTTATTGAGAATATATTTTGAAATTTAAAAAAATAACTTCATCCATTTCCTACCCTTTCTATGCTGAAAAAAACAGTGGGAGACAGTGTTAGACAACAGGGATAAACAGATTTTTTTTTAAAAAAAATGTTAATCCTTGTATCTCGATTTGTATAAAGAGTAAGATGAAGATCATAAAAGCAAGAAAATATATAGAGCCTTTTTCTGTTGTTCAATTGTATTAAAATAAATGATTTTACTCCAGGCTGGGCAGATGAGGTAGTTAAATGCATACTTTTTGTCATTTTTGGAACTGATAGAAACTTTTAAGGGATCTGGTTTTGGTCAGGACGTCTATTTAATCTGCAAAGGCTGCCATCCTGTACAAATTTGGCTAAGAGTAAGCCCTATTGAATTCAACAAAATATTTGATAAAACATAATAAATTTGACTAGGACATTTTGCATACGTTAAAAATAATACAATGTAATTATTTACATAGGTATTTAAATTCATTTAAAATAACTAAGTAGAAGTTAGCACACATACAACAGGCATCTATATTAGACCAAGCAATGCATAATATGTAAGAATTGCATCTCCTTTACCTGTCAGCAATTGTAAGAACAGAAGATGTTCACAAGAAATTT
This sequence comes from Natrix helvetica, assembly GCF_964273705.1. Lineage (NCBI taxonomy): Eukaryota > Metazoa > Chordata > Lepidosauria > Squamata > Natricidae > Natrix > Natrix helvetica. The sequence goes on from NC_138548.1 coordinate 185,741,828, forward strand.
ATTACTATGAAAAAAATAACTTACCAGAAAAAAGAATTTCATCTTTCAAATGATCAAAACCCACCTTTTAGCTAATTTTAATAAAGATGTAAATTGGAATTAACTCTGTTTTAAGAGTGAGAATCAAATCAACAAAATAAAAATCCTTTTTTAAAGAATGCATGTTTTCATTTTTCATATTCTGGCTGGATATTCGTATATTAGAAGTCATAATAATTTATATATTAAGAAGAAATGTGAGGAAGATGATAAACCAGAAATTTGACCAACAAAAATACAGACTTCGGCTTTGGAAAGCAAATCAGGGGGGAAAATGTCATTCCATATTCATCACAATTATGTAAAACATTTGTTGCCAAGCCAACAGTATCTCCCAATCATGATTTGTCATAGTTAAATACAAAATACTAAAGGGATTCAATCCATTAACATCACACTGTAGTAATAGAGAAATAACTTTTAATTTTAAAACCTTGGATTGAAAATTGGTGTATCAGAGGCAAGATTCAAAGTTAATTTCCTGGACAAAATATTTAAAAAGCTAAAACCAAAATGTATAGGAAACTACAATCTAACATAGGCTGTAGTGTGAAAAGGCAACTTAACATTTTTATATTAGCCAGTGTACTTCTAATCCGCTGGGGACAATGGAACACTAAAATTTGGCCATCTACCCATTAAAGCTTCCTTTGGGAAATGGCAGTTTTAAAAAGCATACTTAATAATAGTATGTTAATAAAAGCCATCAACAGTTCCTCACAGAAGAACTATCCTCTTGAATTGGTAGCAGTAAATACACATAACAGTCCTGTGCAATATCTATTCACCTAGCATTCCCTGGTGGATACAAATAACATTGCAATGCAGCATTTTGGAATTTGAAAGAGAACTTTTTCATTTGTCTTATTATCTAAGAGCTATTGTCTTGCTCATAATGCTTATATTTAAATGTCCTTTTTTCCATATATTTTTAACATTTCTAAGATACAAAAATGGATGCTCATAATCCACTGATTGTAACACACACATAGTGTTTGTAGGGATACAAGAGTTAAATAAGTAAAAATACTGCTAAGTGCAGTAGAAATAGATTCAATTACTTCAGAAATCTGAACTTCTCAGATACTTCTAGTACTTACCTTTAAAATAATTGGGGGGGGAATCCATTGAAGTATAGAAAATTAAATAATTTAAACTGACTTTATCTCATCTGTAGTTTTAACTTGCGTAGCCGAATGAATTCAAGTATGTGTTCCATTTTTGCATTTATAGATTGCTTTTTTTACCACTTGCTAAATGCAAAGATATATTTTGCTGCATTGTAATAACTAGATACTTTGCATATTTGATCAAGATGGGGCAATGATTTGAGGTTACAGTTTAAGAGCATCCACTTTTCATAACAAAAATATTAGTCTACCGGACAGACATTCTTCTTGGAATTCAGATAAATATAAATAGCTCTTGCATTCTCATTCTGCCTGTAAAAAAAAGTCAAAAAATTATATTGTAAATATTAATATGAAGAAAATTATTGCTTGCATGAGCATGAAAATATATTACCTTACATCTTCCTTCAGCTTGATTTACTTTCCTAATTCAGCAACTTTACTCTCTGTCACGTCTGTTTTTTCCCCAAGTAAATTGGGTGGTGGTCTTCCACTTCAGAGATAGAACTCTCCTTTTGTGGCCAGTTATCGTTCAGAAAACTAAAGGTCGTGTATGGATTATGGTCAGAGTCTCTAAGAACAGACATATCTGAACATTCTTGATGAACTGGGTGATGTTGGGGTATTAAAGTTTCTACTTCTTCATTTTTTAATGGAAAAGCCCGGCGTTCCCAGAGGAGAGTCTGGCAGAGATGAAAGAAAATAAAAGGCACTGAAAATAAACTTTTGGCAAAGCATGTGTCTTACCACTATTTTTAAGATTAGTCACTCAAACCCACCCCGCCCACTACTTGCAAATAGGAAGGGGGAATCATGTTAATTTTTCAACAGATGTTGGAAAGAAAAGAAAAAGAAATGCGTATAATGTATATAAAAGTTATGATTATTAACAATTTATGTCTTCCCCTTTCCTATTTGCATCCAATCTCTTTCTCTCTCTTTTCTGTACTCTTCACTTCACCCCATTCCCATTCCATTATCCCCACCTCATCTCCTTTTTCTATGTCTGCCAGAATAGAAAGGAAGATGTGCTTGTGTATGTAAAAGAAAGAGGAAAAATATGGCTACATACACTGGAGCGCAATTCATTTTGTAAGTGTGGTAATTTTTCTACAGGCCATTAATTTAATTAGAAACAAATTGTGATTGTTTTATTAGTTCTAGGGGGCTGTAGCTTCAAGCCCATGTTCATATTCAAGTTTTTCATATATGCACATTATGAAGGAAGAAAGGAATCGCCAAAAATGATTTCAACTGGAATTGGTTGCTTGCTGACAAGGAAGAAAGCTGGGCACTGAGGTGTTTTTTTTAACATAGTCTTTTTAAGTGAAAGAAGTTCAAGATTATCTTTGGAGTAGATATGCTATATATCTTGTACAAACTATTTGCAATGATTCTTAATTCTGATATTGGAAGCTCTAAATTCTCATCATTTATATCAACTGTTAAAATTTACACAATGACAAAATCGGCCTGTTTTTTTTGGTTTAATTAAACAGCTTGGGGAAGCCTCATACAGTATAGTCTAACACTACCCCCAAATAAATAAATCATTGCAATGAAATAAATAGGTATTGAATTGCACTTCTCCAATGCAATACTGTCTACTGAAAATTAATCTCACTGTTTTCACCTGGATAGTATGCATGTGTGTGTGTTTTCCCAACTAAGTCCATTGTAGCTTTAAAAAAAGTATGATAAAGGACACACATAAAAACTAAATAAAGTGTTCTGGTATATTAAAAATGCTTTAATGAACGACAACACACACTTTATAACACAAATGATTTAAACAGGATGTTTTTTTAAAGGAAATTGTTAAGTAGCTCACTTTGGTCCGCTTAACTGCTCTTCAGTAAACTCAACAATAATGAAACCCTTATATTTAAATGGCATATTCATTAATGTGTGCTGTACCATTGATAGTTTTTTTCCTGAAGACTCTGACGTTGCCAAATATTGAGAATTATAGGCTTCTGAAGTTATGCCTGCAGTGTTTTCCGAAATGTAGGTTATTAAATTCGAATTTGCTTGTTTTTCTTTCAGTGATGCATCTTGTTCCTCAAAATTTCTGCTATATGATCTATAATGAAATAAAATAAGCTCTAATTTCTTTCAGTAACAATGACCTGATGAACAATAAGATGATGGAAGAAGAATCTCTAAAATCTCTAATAACAAATTTAATTCTAAAGGGAACTTTTAGGTAACAAAAACATACTCTTTCCACTGTATACAAAGTTTTAAATATTTTTAATCAGTCTTTTTAATGTTTCATTTGTGGAACAATCCATAATCTTCTGTGATTCTATCTGTCATACATCTTCTAAAAATAATTTCACTTTAATAATAAAGTATGAATATGAAAGGAGATTGCTGAAAATGATGAAAGAGAAGAAAGCAAAGATTGTATTCTTTTTGAATTCTTGGAATCACAATATGAGAAAGGTGCCAAATAATCCAGTATTATAGTTAATACCCATGCGATCAAGTCTATGGAGCATATTTTTCATAACTTTCCCATTTCATTTGATGCTATTGACTATATTATTGCTAAAAGGAGATGGAGGAGCTCAGTTATAATATCAAAGACATGGCTAGATATGACTGGAATACATCACGAACTGCTCCTATGCAAGCTTCAAGTTAAGCTAAAAAAGAATGCCAGTCAGTTTATATGATATAATCTTGAATATATATATACATTATTTTAAAGAAGAACATCAGGAATAGCTTGTAAGTCCTGAACCACATTAATAGATAATTATGGAATGAAATTTAAAAAATTGTTAAGAATAAATGTGAAAGGAAACTGCTGAAAATGACAGAAGAAGAGAAAGCAAACTGGATGTTAGAATAAAACTGGAAATTGGCAAGAGAAGAGAAGCAAAAGCCAAGAAAGAGAGAAAAACAATCTCCTAAAAGAATTTAACAAAAGAGCTTTTAGAAAAGACAAAAAGCAGTATTGCAATATCTTTAAAGATACTGAAGATGTAAACAAATGTGGGGAAAAAAGGAAAACTTTTGAACTAATGAATAAAATATGCAGTAAAAATGTTTGTATCTAAGATATCTTAGAATATATTCCTTACTTATAAGAACCTCTGGTACTAAAATATGAAGTCAAAACAGCACTCCAGTCATCATCAAGTTTAGAAATTATATGAATTGATGGAATACCCATGATGAAATATGGCAATCAAAAGAACATAAACTAGACAATTCTAATGAAGCTATGCCAGCAAATCTGGAGAATGACATGGGTGGAAGCAAGTGGAAGAAGTCAATCTAGATTCCAATACTAAAAGAAAGACTTAACAGAGTGTGCAAATTATCATACAATATCCTTAATTTCACATGCATCACCCAACACAGATTAAAGCCCTACATGGGAAAGGAAATACCAGATGTTCAGGCTGACTTTAGAAAAGACCAAAAAACATGAAACGTTACTGCCAATGCATGCTGAATAATTGAAAAACAAAAAATACTAATCCTAAAAGTCGTCAGTATGTGCTTCATTAATTATGGAAACGTCTATTGGAGAGGATTTGATAAAAATAAATGTTTTGCCATGATTTTATTTCAGCCAATACCGCTTTTGACCACAAGGTTACCATTTAAACAATGCCACGAAGATGTATCTAAATTTTTATGGCAAATGGGAAAAAAACACAAATTAAATATAAAGTTGTGGATTCAAAGGAATGAGAATGATTGGGTTTACCAAATTTGGAATTATAATTTGCTGCTTGTTGTTTAGTCTTGGATGAAAGAATGGATGTGGCTGAGAAAACAAGAGACCTTTACAGTTAGAAAGTCACAACCTGAGGATTCAGATGGTATGGATATTTATGGTATGCTAAAGTTAAAATTGATGTGGATTTTAAAAATCATTTTATTAGGCATGCCATATTGAGAATATAGAATACATATAAATCCAGGTTGTGATTGAAAGTGTCTTTATGATCTCAGTTCAAGAAACATTACGGAAGACAATTGCCAGACAAAGATAGATGGCTGATGTATTGGGACTTACTGGAAAAATATCAAGTGTAATTTAAAATTAAATTAAGGGCAATTAATAGCAGAAGGATATACAGTAGGTGCCCATGATGTTTCTCTTTACAGTTATTTGAAAGATTTAAGATTCTTACTGATAATAACCTTGGTTCTAGCATTTAACTGGACACCGTCCTGCTTAGGAGAGGGTGTCCACACCATTACTTATCCGTCAGCTATGGGAAATCAGTTGATTTCTTTACACTCGGAATAGTCTTATTGCAGTTATTTGACTGCAATTAATGTTGGTTACAATGTTTATTCATCCTAAATTATTGACAACTTAAATTTTCAGTTCATTTATTATGAGACATATTCCTTGTTTCCTTCTTTGATTCCTCCTGTAAATGATCTTTTTTGTTTTCCTGATTTTTCACCCAATTTAAGAAATGCTAGGAATTAAACAAAAAGCAAAATCTCAGGACTTGGCTTGAATTGTATTTAGCATCTCAATTGAACTGCAAGGTTATCAAACAGTCAGTCCTAGAATAGATCAACCCTGACAGCTCTTTAGAAGGCCAGATCCTGAAGATGAAACTCAAATACTTTGGCCACCAAATGAAAAAGGATTCACTGGAGAAGAGCCTAATGCCTGGAAAGATTGAGGACAAAAGTAGAAGGGGACAACAGATAATGAGGTGGCTGGATGGAGTCACTGAAGCAGTGGGAGTGAGCTTAAATGGACTCCAAAGGATGGTAGAGAACAGAAAGGCATGGAGGAACCTTGTCCATGCGGTCACGATGGGTTGGACATGACTTTGCAACTAACAACAACAATCTCAATTTTGTTTAACATAATGTAAAGTTCCAGAGTTTTTACTACAGGTAGCCCTTGATTTACAACAGTTTTAGTGACCATTCAAAATTATGACACTGAAAAGAAGTGACTTTAAAGTCCTTAATAAAGGACTACCTCTATTTTGTGACCATTCAAAGTTATAATAGCAGTGAAAAAAGTGACATGACCGTTTTTCATATGTTCAACCATTGTAACAGCCCCATGGTCAGGTGGATGCTTGGCAACCATATTTATGACAGTTGCACTGTCCTAGGGTCATGTGATCACCATTTTAAACCTTCCCAGACAGCTTCTGACAAGCAAAGGCAATAGGGGGAGGAAGCTGGATTCACTTAAAACTGTGATTCACTTAACAACCAGTGATTCAATTAACTGTGGCAAAAGGTCATAAAATGGGGCAAAATCCACTTAAGAACTGCCTGGCTTAGCAATGGAAATTTTAGTTCAATTGTGGTCATAGGTCAAAGACTACTTGTAGTTTACCAAGATTATATTATTGAGTTCACTGCTAAATTTCTTTTGGGAAATTGCTCTACATCATTGCTCTACAACTTCTATGCTCTGAACTAAAATTTTAGAACTTCATCAAAAAGATGTAATATAATCAATCCCCTCTGACACTGTGCTGTTAAGGATTTTATTCTAAACATTTCTATGGACATGAGAGACTTCTTTTAGATGACACAATTTGTATACTTTCATTATGGCCAGGAGATCCTGTATGAAGGCTCTTTAGAATATTTCACATTAACAGGTAACTGATTCACTTTCATTGGTTGCAAGGCACTTACACACCCCCATTAAGTAATCTGTTCCTCAAAACAGAAGAGAAATGTTTGCTAAGGGAAATGTCACTCAGTGAACTGTGTGTGTGAGAGAGAGAGACAGTGGGGGGAGTGCTGCTGCCGCAAAGCTACAGCAGTGATGAGTTCCTATCAGTTTGGAACGGTTCATCTGAACCGGTACTGGTTTGCTGGTCTGGGTCACTGGAACAGGCAGTGACCCAGGCCTGCCATGCCCCCGAACTTCTTCTCCGGGCGACGCCATAGGGGGCGCCATCTTGTTTTTTTCTTCTGTGTATGCACAGAGCAATTTTTATTGCCTCTGAGGAAGTGGACAGGAACTTAGGGAGTATGTGTGCAAGCACCTGTGTTTTGGACCCATGTCCCTCCTGGCTTGTGAAAGCTTCCCGGGTGACAGGCGGTGGACTCTGGTGCTGATTAATGCTTCCCTACAGGAGGGAGCAGTGTCCCAGCACTTTAAGGAGGCTGTGGTCTGCCCTTTTCTTAAGAAGCCATCGCTGGACTCCACCCCGTTGGATAATTTCCGACCAGTCTCCAATCCTCCCTTTTTGGGGAAGGTTGTTGAGAAGGTAGTTGCACAGCAGCTCCAGAAGTTTCTAGATGAAATGGATTATCTCGACCCCTACCAGTCAGGATCCAGGCCTGGATTTAGGACAGGAATGGCATTGGTCGCACTTTTGGATGATCTCTGGCGGGAGTGGGATAGGAGTAGTGCATCCATCCTTGCTCTACTTGATCTTTCGATACCATCAACCATGGTATTCTCCTGGAGCGGCTTTGGGCGATTGGAGTGGGATGCCTTGTGCTTTCCTGGTTTCCTTCCTTCCTTCTTCTATGGCTGCTCTCAGTCAGTGTTGATAGGAGGGGAGAGATCCAGTCCTTGCCCACTGCTTTGTGGTGTTCCGCAGGGCTCAGTACTCTCAGCTCCTGTTCAGCATTTATATGAAGCCGCTGGGTGAGATCACCATGGACTGAGGTATCACCAATATGCTGATGATATTCAGCTGTATGTCTCGGCCCGGGGTGAGTTAAGTGATGTCGTGTCCTCCCTCTCGCAGTGCCTGGAGGCTCTTAGGGGCTGGATGGGGAGCAACAGGTTGAAACTAAACCCTGGCAAGACCAAGTGGCTCTGGGTTTGGAATTCGTTGGCTCAGGGAGAATTTGGTCTTGGATGTGGTGGCACTACCCCAAACATATCCTGTGTGTAATCTGGGGTTTCTCCTGGACTCATGATTCCTACTCGAAGAGCAGGTGGCGGTCATGGCCAGGAGGGCATTTGTGCAACTGCGGGTTTTGCACCAGTTATGCCCTTTCCTGAACCAACGATCCCTACTCACAGTCACTCATGCCCTAGTACTTCCCATCTTGACTATTGCAACACACTCTACATGGGGCTGCCCTTTTTATTTATTTATTTATTTATTTTTTGAATAGACACAAACAAGACACAACACCATAAAAACATATTCCATTACAAATTATAAAAAGTGTGTCAATTGATTACAAAGAACTTTCGTGCATCCCTTCCACAGTCATCACCTAAAATCCATATCAAATTATATATTTTACATCAAATATATTTATATATATTACTATCATCATACCTCATACTTCATATGACTATAGTTATTTTAACATTACTTTATAACAAATATTGCAAAATTCAAAGCAAAATCACATATCAATATCAATTTTCAATATCATCCAACATTCTATCTTTGTGAAATGTTCTAAAGAAAAATTAATTATGTTTTATAACAGTTTCTAAACCTCCTTTCTTAATCACTGTTTACAATTTATATCCAATTTCAATATTATAGGCTTTCATACATAACTAAGTTTCAAAACTTCCTTTCATGGTCACCATTTAAAATTTATACCAATTTTTTTCTTGTCGAACCAATATATATGTATACATTATATTATCAATTATTTATCTAACTATATCCATGATCAATCCAATTTCAATATTATAGGCTTTCATACATAACAAAATTTCTAAACTTCCTTTCATGGTCACCATTTAAAAATTTATACCAAATTTTCTCTTGTCAAACCAATACATATGTATACATTATATCATTATCAATTATCTATCTAGCTATATCCATTATCACTTCATTTTTAACATAATGCTCTAATTTTAACTATTTAGCTAGTATTTTGTTAATAGTTTTCATGTCTCAACCTGTGTCTTTCCAGTCTTATTTCTTTTGCCTTATGTGGGATTAATCTTCTGGTTATTTCCTTAATCAACTTTGTGTGGACTTCTCTTCGCACCTTGTTGCTTGTTGCTTGTTGCATGTCTTATAAATTCTCGAAACCCTCCATCAGCTTCTTTAATCAGCTTATCTTTGGTTATCAGTAGTGTTTTTGTCAAAGTTCCTCTCCTTAAATCCATCAATTCTTCTCTTTTTTCTCCTTCTATACCTTGAAATCTGGGGTGCTCCTTTCCATCTCTCTTCCCTTTCCATGTTCCATTCTTTCCATTTCCAACCACGCACAGATCACTGTCAATATCCACAGTTATCTTGCCTCTTTGTTCATTTTTCCTTTGGGTTTTTGAGACTCTAACATCCACTTTTTCCATTAGCTGGCTATCTTCAATTTCATCAAATTTTGCTATATTACCATCTATATTTTCCAATTTCTTCTCAATTCTCTCTGATGTTTCTGATAATTTTTGAATTTCAAACATAATCAGTTGTAATGTTATGGTTTCTTCTTGGTATTGTGTCATTGTCCAATTTATAAACGCTGCCACTCTAGTTGGAAAACAAAGCTTTGTTTTTCATTTCTCTCTCGCTGCCAAAGAGACATCCAAAGGGCACCTGCATAAACAACCCATCTTATCTCTTTGCAAGCTAAAACCTTTGAAGTGCAAGGTCAAAATGGTCAAAGAAAAGAGAGAGAAAAATATTTCCAGAAGTCAGCCTCCAACCTCCAAGTGGCAGTGTAACTTCTTTTTCCTCTGATGTTACTGCTCTCTTTATATTCCTTTTATATCCTCTTTATATTCTAAGCTTAAAAGAAACAAGGCTCTTAAATAGAACAAAATAAAAAGAAAAAAAACCCCATCCAAGCCAGTATTGTGAAAAAAAAAGATTTAATCCTTTGGTAAAAAAAAAAAAAAGTAGAAGAAAAGCCAATACTTTCACTTTAAAAAGTAGGAAGTGTTTGCAAAACTTCCATCCATAGAAGACAATTTTAAAAAAGGATAACACCAAAATAGCTTAAATTCACCACTTCTTTTCTTTTCTTTTCTTTACAAGTTTGATTTGGTTTTCATCTTTTTGGGCATTCTCTTTTGTAAAAATAAAATTTCCTCACCAGATGGACACACTTTCTCTTTCCGCTTTCCTCCGGTTGCGGAGCTGTCCCGACTTCAGCAGCTTGGGGCTGCGCTTCTATCGCCGGCTAGAAGAGATTCTCTTGGATCAATCAGGAACTTTGTGATGTCCCTGAGATCAGCAAGATGCACTCTTCCCTGTCACCATCTCTTCGGGATGATTTAGGTCCAGATGGACCACCCAGCGGTAAAAGTATTGGCTGCAATCTTGGAGCTCTGAGATCACACATCCGTATCGTTGCAACGTCAGCTCCTTTCTCCCTACATGGGGCTAAGAGCATTCAGAAGCTCCAATTGGTGCAAAATGCTGCGGCCCATATGGTTTTGTGCAGACCCCGGTGTGCACATGTGTCACCTCTCCTGCAAATCTGCATTGGCTGCAGATTTGCTTCCCAGTGCAAAGGTGTTGGTTGTCACTTTTAAAGCCCTTCTTGGCTTGGGACCAGGTTATCTGAGGGACCATCTCTTGCCGGTCACATCTACCCAACCCATCAGAGCAGAAGGCAGGGAATGCTGCGAGTCCCATCCCCAAGTGGAACCCAGTAGAAGGTGGTGGTTTCCTCTCTCTGGAACATCATTCCCCCAGACATTAGAATGGCTCCCATGCTAATACTCTTCCAGAAGGCGCTGAACACCTGGTTCTACCTGCGAGCCTGGGGAACCCAGAGCAGGATGAAGCCCATTAAATGGCTCATGTGATCTGTTGTCACCAAGGCGGGGGGATTTTATTATATTATACTATATAAATGTATTTGTTTCTTTTTATTACTTTTATTGTTTTAAATGTGGTTTTATATTCTGTAAGCCGCCTTGAGTCTCCATGGACGAATAGGCGGCAATATAAATTCAATAAATACAAGACACCTTAGACTCCTGGCAGAATGGTTCTCCAGTCTATTATTGAAAGCAATGGATTCCTAAGTGATGCTTTTGTTCATGTTCAGAACAGATACCTTTATTATGTTTTCACTGCAAGTTGATCAACCCTAAATATGTTTATAACTATAAAAAATGTTTAACCCAGAAATGGCCTTCCTCCAAGAATGATCTCAGATTTTCATATCAAGTTAATTAACTGTCTGCCATTCTGCTTATTTCTTGTATACAGGTAATCTTTGCTTAGTGACCACAGCTTGGAACAGGAACTCCATCACTAAGTGAAGTGGTCATTAAGTGAAATATAACTTGATCAGGATGCACTTATATTACTTCCCAGTCAGTTATGAAGGAAGTCACTAGGGATTAAGTGTCAGGGAAAAAAAATGCCCTGGGAAATCTGAGATCAATGGACCGTGGCTGATTCCCTTCCGCATATCTTTTGAGATATTGAGAAAAGTAAAAGTCTTTAAGAATTCTAATTAATAAACAAACTTTTAATAATAAAATAATAAAAGTAAATGAAACAGAAATAAGTAATTGGTTACATTTTGATAATGAAAGCTACGTCTGCCAAAGTTGGCTGCCGAACAAAGAAGAGAAGAATTTTGGAATGTGTAACGCGTGCGCAATAAATCACTTTCAGATAAGAACTTTTATGACCTGCGCAATAAAGCTTTCTTAGTTTAACTCTTGAGTGTCAATTCAGGCAGTTCAGGCCTAGCAAACTTTTTAACATCGTGACATTAAGTGAAATGGCACATGAGTTGTGGCAAAAGCTGACTGTGAAACATGATGTGGGACACTGCAACAGTTGCAAATGTGTGCAGGTTGCAAAGCACCTAAATGGCAATTGTGATTGCAAGGACACTGCAATGGTTGTAAATGCAAGGACTGGCCCTAAAATAATAATTTCAATGCAGTCATAACTTCAAATGGTCAGTAAACATGACAGTCATTAAGCAAGGTCTACTTTTATTACAAAATCCCAAGAGGATATCAATATCCCTTCAGTGCTCTACAAAACTGTTTTACCAACTGACCAACAAGGAATGTCTATGGAGATTCTCAGTCATCGAAGTCATGGCTGTGATCATATCTTTCTTTGAGCCTTCCTGGTAGTCTCCCTGTCTGACATTGGCAAAACTACAATTTAATTACAGTCTTCTCCTTTTACCAAATATTACTGACTAGATGTCAAGAGATGGACAGATAAATTATCATTATTATGGTACACTTGTCTCCTCTACCGCTTAAATAAGACTGTCATTCATTCATACAAGTATTACATAGAGAACTCGTAGAAGACTGCAGTCATACAACCGTGTCAAATTTTTGGAAAACCTGGGCCCTTAACCTTGCAGAGATGTCTGGTATTGCTTTCATCCCTTGATTGCTCCAAAACCGCTTTCCATTTACAAAAGGCAAGACATGGGGAAGTCACACTCAAAAGCATGCATGCTGGAGGGGGTGATTTGTTTTTTTTTAATCCTTCACAGTTCTTGAAGATTCTGACATGGAGCTCTGCCCAAAAACATCAACCTTTTGAGGAAGGGCAGATGACCATTCCAGTAATGACTTGAACAAATAACCAGTCTATTATTCACATTGTTAAAGCTTTATTTACACATATTGGTGAGCTTGTAATGTTCCAGAACTTACATTATAGGAGACTTGCCCTTTCCCTTCAGTTCTTGCCTGGATGCCAGCATTACTGTATTGAGAATTTCTGAGTTTTTTCTACTATATTTTATTCATTGTGCTTTGTGTTTATATATTAAAAATTTTAAATTATCACATCATGCTATCTCATTGTATATCTTTAGCTTCAGAAAGCAAAGAACTATTTAGTTTTATAGTAACAGGATTACATTAGTCATGTGAATATTGTACTCTTTCTTTCTGAAACAACTCTTAAGTTATTTTCTCACCAAATGCCTTCAAACCCCAGTTCCCAATTTAAAAAAATATTTTGCTATATAAAATGCTGTAGAAAAAAGTCATTTGAGAATAAAAAGTACAGTTTTGTGATTTTAAACACCCACTTTTTAACTAGTTATTTTCAGATGTCACTAAAGTAATTAAACCACCCATACTTTCAATATTGAAAACATGTTTTTTCAAAATGAAAAATTCGAATACATTTGCATAAGTGAAGGTTTTGTAACTAACTATGCAGGAAAATCAACACATACTTTTTGGTTCACACGCAGCTACATTTAGAATACTAAATCAAGCATCTTGCCTATGTAAGAATTAGATACAAATGCTGACACAAGCATTATATTTGCAATAATAAATTTTCATTTAGTAAAGCAAAATCAGATAGCTCCAATAATATGACTAATTTTTCAAGAGAAACTGACTAAAGAATTTGAGACTACTAGCAGTAAACAAAAATGTAATTCCAATATTTTTTAATTTCAACCTGCCTATTCCTTCTAGGACATCGACACTTTTCCCACAGTGACCACCGTGCTTTTTCTTTGTCTTCATATTTTGAATGACGTGCAGCATAGACATCATCAGACAGATCTTCTGCCTAAGTATTAGAATACTTGGATTATAAATCTTATTTAATGAATTAGAACACTTTTCTCACAAAACAGTTATGGATTCAGCACTCTAAAGATATACTGTACAAATGTACAGTGTAATTCATTTTTATTAAACATGGAAAACACAGTAGAATAATCCTAAAACCACATAAATGTAGAAATGGCTCTTAAGAATGTTATATTTAATACAGAAGAAATCCATTTTAGGATTGAACATTGGTGGGAATCTGAGCCAATACAAGAGTGAGCAATATATATTTTGTCTTATCTTTCTCCCGATCTACCATCACAGCCACTCTTTTCAGACACTCCATCAGTTTACATGAATGAATACATACCTAGCCTGCTCCATTCTTGTTTTTAAAGACCTACATGGACTGGAACTTTTTCTCTTACTTTTATAAGATGGCAAAATAAAAATAATAAAATGTTGCTGTTTCTCTTTCATGGAGATGGGAAGTTTGCTCCTCTATGTCCTATTAACTCACCTATTAATTTGATGGCAGCCAATGTGATCACCAAGATATCCTTCTATACTGTTGCCAAGAATGGAGAGTTGGAGGTATTATGGATATTCCATGTGATTGTGGAAGAGAGAAAGGACTCCAATCTCACAAGCTGAGGGATTACCCCTATGTTATTCAATATTTACATGAAATATGATACCATTAAAATTGTCCTAAGCTCAGTAAAAGAAGGGTTTATGATTTAAGGATATTTCTGGGGTTTAAGCTTTTGCTTATATGATAAGCAGAAATCAAGGCTAGGGCCTTTGCCTAGCCTTTTTGTGGTGATGGAATCTCACCCTGCTCACTATGCGCTTGGACTATTTTATCACAGTATGTGGGACCCCAGGTGCATCTCACAACTGCCTTGCATAGCAATGGAAATTCTGGTCCCAATTGTGGTTGTAAGTCGATGATTACTTCTATGTATTTGGGCCCTTTTTGATTATGGGCAGTTATTATAGGAAATCTAGGCATGCTGGTATTTGGCCTTTTTATTGTGTAGTTGATTTATATACATAATTGTTCACTGTCTATCACAATTTGGATTGGCTATAAATATCATTAACAAACAAATAATAAACAGAGATTATTGAAAATCAAGCCACAGTTGACCCTGGTCAGTAGATTTGTGGACACCTGTCCAAACCAATGCTATAGTGTTGACCCAATTTTAGTAAAAACTCTCAAAATATTCTCTTTCCTAACCTGTCCCTCACCCATCTCAGGATAAGAATTATACTTTTTCTTCTGCCTTTTGTGTGTGATTGTGTATGTGCGTGCATGCATTTGTGTGCCTTCGAATCATGCTGACTCCTGCAAGTCCCTGCATTTCTCCTGGCAGTATTTTTGGAAATGGTTTGCTATTGTCTTTTTTCCTAGAGCTGAGGAAGACGGTCTGACCCGAGGTTACCCAGTTAGCTGTGTTAAGGCAGGACTAGAACTTATGATCTCCCAGTTTCTAGCCTTATGCCTTAATAACTATACCAAACTGATTCTCCTCTATAGTTTTAGATAAAAAATAGTCAAAGTATTTGACTATTTTATTATTTTATAATAAGAATTATTATTTATTATAAAATTTATTTTATTCATCATATACGTAATAAATATAAGTTGTACAATGGGTGGTAGGATGAGGGAACCATCATTCCTTGAAATATGAAAGTAGTTATATCCTTTGAAATACTTGTGGTAGCTTCAAAGACTTTTCCCAGTCTCTAAATATGCAGTTGTGCATGTATAGCTGCTTCATTTTACTTGTGGCTTCAGTATTGTATGTTAATAACTGAAACAGCCATCCAAACTTCCCAAAGGATATATCTACTTTCAGATTTCAAGAATACTTTGTTCATACTAACATGCTTTCATTTCAATGCTTTCGCAATGCTGATGTATAATAATTTATCTTCAAGTAGAAATATAAAATTCCTCACTGTAAAATAATAGCAAAACAACAGCTGAATATAAACAGACCTTACCTTCTCTTCATCCTCATGCAGTTTTTCTAAAGGCTTTAGGCTAACTATTCTCCAACTGTTGATAAAAAAGATTCTTCTTTGAAAATTGTTCAGATAAAACTCAAATCTAATTCATTACGAAAAATAATTTCTATTCTGAACACTGCAAATACACCTGCCGATTCAATTACATAACTGAATTCTTTCTCATAGTTAATATTTATCTATTTCAAAGTCATTGGCTTTGACATACTTTTAAGTTAAATTAAATTAAGATAAGTTTCTCTTTTTATTTTATCAAATCACTTGTGCAAATGCACCAATGTACTGTGTTTGTTTGAACGTAAGACTATGTGTTCCCATGTAATTTTAAAATTGGAGGGTCAACCCAGATTCAGTAAGAACATGGTTAAGGGAGGTTGATATTTTTTCCCCAGTGATCTTTTGCTTATGAAAAATACTACCATAAATTAAAAGTAACTTTTCTTTTGGGTAACATAGTATAGATAGGTACAGTTTCACTGACTTGCAATGAACGTCAGTAATGACAAACAAATGTTGTGAATGTCTGAAAGCAGAGACACACTGGTTGCTTCTGACAGCTGCTTAAGTGTAGTCATCACAATTCACTGATAAATTACTGAAAAGTGGGGAAATATCTACAGTTGCATGAAAAGGTTGAGGCATTTTTGGTCAAATTGTATGTTTTAATAAACCCCTAAATGAACAGATGTGATTTGTTTTTTTACGAATCCTTCATCCTTCTCTTCCAGATATATTGTACAGTTGTAACCAATCAGTTTAATTTTGGTTTCATTAGTCCAAAATACCTTATTCCAAAACATCTAACGTTATGAAGTATTGAAACTAAGTCAGTTTCAAAGATAAAAGTTTTCCTTCTGATAACTGTGGACCACTGTTAGAAGAGTAATGTTATACAGTTGACCTGTAACCAAGTATTCCTGTGTCAGTTCACCTTTTGAGGAGGATGTTTATGATCTGTACATCAGACGCTGTTTAGTTCTGAATAGCACAGCTTTTTCTATTTTTGGACCTTTCCATTTCATTTAATTTCCATTAATTAATAATGTTTTTTTCAGTTGAAATAAGTAGAAGTGTTTAGATATTTAGATATTTTATAGCCCTCCACTGCATTTCAAAAGTAGATTATTTCCATTTTTTAAACGCTCAGAAATCTGCTTAAAAGAGCCCATGATTGTTGAAAATATTTAATTATTCCCCCTAGGCAATCATAGATCTGATTCATTTGCCATTAGTAACTTAATACTTCTAGCAACTTTACAGAAAAGGAGGGTGAAAACTGAATCAATTTGAAGGATGTCCAAACTTTTGCATTTGCCCTAATTATTTAGAAGTGTATCAGCTTCTGTTCCTTTGGGGATTTGTTAAAACGGTTTTGTAAGGAATTCCTAAATTTTTACATGCAACTGGATTTTTAAGCTTTTATAACATTAATGTAACATATGAATATATGTAGTATGATGGTGCCAAATTCTGAATTTATACAGTATATTGAAACATAAACATTTTACTTTAAACATGTGCAGTTTAAACATTTAAATATTAAGACTTTTCATCTAAATTAAGTATTTTAATCCTTTGTGCCTACACCAATATTATATACACAGAAAATACATTAATTGCACTGAAGTCTGTTCATTCATTTGAATGTTGTATGATTTGATCAACAATGAACAGAGTTTATTATCTTTAGCAATACATATCCTACAACTTTTCTGAATTAGCTTCACTATTAATCCATGAGGTAGGTATCTTTGTTTTACAGAAATTTAGATTTCTAGAAATTTGTGATCTATTAACCAACGTAAGACATCTGTAGCAAGAGTCAGACCCAATAATTATTGAAAGCATTAAGAACAAATCCTAAGAGCTGTGTTATAGGCATTACATCCATTTCCCTAATAAGAAGTAGCATAAACAATATTGTCAATTGTTTACAACATGCTTTCTATCAGAACAAAGTTTTATATTATTTATTTATGTATAAAATTCAATAAAATTTCAAATACCTTGGAGTAAGAATTTCTTTATACTGAAGTTTCTCCAGTTTTGATGGTGCAATTAATGACATAGGAATAACAATATTGTCTATGTCATAGGAACACTCACTTCTCAGTCTCCGCCTTGAATTGAGCTGTTTAAAAATTGTTTCATTAAATGACATTAAAAAGCTATATGAAAAACAAATTTCAGTGCACATATTAGTAATAATACTAAGCTTTCAAACGCAGATAATTGCATTAATATCTACATAATCTTTTCTTTTGAAGCTGGAAATGTTTTTTGTTGGTTTTATAAAGCCATACTTTTTTCAAATGTATAAAATTGTGGAGAATGTTGAATTGTCAAAATTGATTTTCTGTATTAAGACAATAAATCTGATCCTGAACTTATATCTAAACTAGCCTAGACTATTAAAAATAAAATTATGCAAAATGATAAAAACCAAAAGCATTTTTAAAATGTGATTATGGATATTTAGATAAGAGAAAAAAGATAAATGTTTAAATAATCACTTCTAGTCATTGTAATGCCCACAGCCTGGCAAACTTCCCTTAAGTGACCATCACACTGAACTGCCCCAAGGAGTGCAATTCCTTCAGGGCACAGCACAGGCTTCTAGTTATAGCATCTTTATTTTTCCCTAGAGATGATAAGAAAGGTAACACTATAAAGGGACTAAGGTTTTTCTCTGGTAAATAGCAAGGCCAAAGCACTACAAAAAGAGAAGAATTAAAAAAGAATTTCCATTTCTTGGTAAAGATTGTTGAAAGACTTGGTGGGAGAGCTATGAAGAGACTGGATTAGGAAAACAAAGATAGTTTCGGAAGATCATACAGGGAAGACTTGGAAAGGGATACAGATATAGACAGGAAACGATAAAAAGAAAAATAAAGAAAAGCAGGCAGGCAGAGAATGTTGGATTGATTTTTTTTTTTAAAAGGCAGAAAGTACAGTTAAGTTTTGTACATTATTACAAAGACCCGTACTAAAGTTTGCAACATTTTGTGATATTGGGAAGATGCCGCAGAAAAAAATAATGATGTTCAGGATACTTTTTAAAGGATTATAGATTGCTTTTATAGTTTAAGGTCAAGATTCAGCTTCTGAATCAGATTCGGTTTCTGTATATTCTGTTAAAAGACCTTAGGAACAAAAATAAATTGTAATTTGTCTTGCTATTAAATGATAATGTGATGTAATTTTAGCAATCCCCTGGGCAGATACATTCAGAAATCCATCCTATATTTAATAATATTTTACTTTTAAGAAATATGCTGAAGCATGAGATATATTTAAAATTCATTTTTCAAAATAAAAAACTTCAGTTCCTAACAACTAAAAATTGTTTTCAAGATTCATCATACGCAATATGACAATATTATCATACCTGTGATGAGATACTGTGACTAGATCTAGATAACATGTCAACACTGGATGTTGCTGTAAAATTACTATAAGACTCCTGTCCTTCATGCTGAAAAGACAATGTTTCACAACTATCATTTGCTCCTGCCATGAAAAAATTAAAAACATCAATTAATGAACAAAATTCTAAGTAATAAACATACAAGATAGATACTTGCAAAAGCATATCTAGAGTAGAAAGAAGGCTAACAATGCAGTTATTATGACTTTTTCACCCCAGATAACAGAACAGAATAACAGAGTTGGAAGGGACCTTGGAGATCTTCTAGTTCAAACCCCTATACCAGCGATGGCGAATCTTTTTTGGCTCACGTGCCATAAGTGGGGGGAGCGCAGGGGGGGTAGTGTACAGGCGTGCCGCACCCATAATGCAATGCGTGAACCCCCCCAGTGCGCATGCGCGCACTACAGACGTGACCCCATTTTTTGCATGCTTTTTTTGCCCTCCCCAGGCTCCAGAGGCTTTATGGGAGCCTGGGGAGGGCGAAAACAGCCTCTCCCCCCCCCCCGGAAGCCCTCCGGAGGCTTGAGGGACCTTCAGGATGCTTCCCTGAAGCCTCCGGAGCAGTCAAAACAAACCTCCGAGCAAACAGGAAGTGACTTCCGGTTTGCTCGGAGGGTCGTTTTGAGCGCTCCGAAGGCTTGAGGGACCTTCAGGATGCTTCCCTGAAGCCTCTGGAACAGTCAAAACGACCCTCCGAGCAAACCGGAAGTCTGTTCCCGAATTTCTGGTTTGCCCGTAGGGCCGGTTTCTTGCGCTCCGGAGGCTTCAGGGAAGCTCATGAAGCCTCTGGAGGGCCTCCGGGGGGGGGGGAGGCTCCTTTCGTCCTCCCTATGCTCCTATAAAGGCTCTGAAGCCTGGGGAGGGCAAAAAATGGTTTTAAAAAAGGGTGAACTCAGCTGGCCAGCGCGCATATGCGCACTGACCAGCTGACAGGGCAGCGCCTCGCATGCCCTGACAAATGGCTCCACGTGCCACCTGTAGCATGCGTGCCATAGATCACTGCCATAGATCACTGCCCTATACCATTCCAGACAAGTGGTTGTCCAGTCTCTTCTTAAAAGTCTCCAGTAATGTTCTCACTGTTAGGAAATATCTCCAATCCTAGGTTGCTTCTCTCCTTGATTAATTTCATCCATTGTTTCTTGTCTTGCCTTCTGGTGCTTTGGAAAGTAGGTCAATCCCCTCTTCTTTGTGAAAGTACCTCAAATATTGGAACACTGTTATCATATTATATCACCCGTGATTCTTCTTTTCACTAGACTAGACAAACCCAATTTCTGCACTGTCCTTCGTAGTCCTCAGCCCCCTAATAATCTTTGTTGCTCTTTTCTACATTCTTTCCAAAGTGTCTACATCTTTTTTATTAACAAAAAACTGGATTGTTTGTTGCACTGGATTGTGAACAAAACTGGATTATTCTAAGTATGGTTTTACTTAGGCTTTATGAAGTGGTATTTTAAGTTCTGAACGTGCTGTCTCATTTCCTAAATCAGTAATAAAGAGCACAATGAACTAAAATAGCATTTAATTAAAAAGAATTAATTGAACAATTTAGCTACACTGTCTATTGGTAGACATGATCTTGATTCTATCCCTCTGTTAAAGCAATCTAGGATTGTGTTGGGTTTTTTTGCCTGCTGCTGCACATTCGTGGCTCATATTTAAGTGACTGTCCACTAGGATTCCAAGATCCCTCTCACAGTTCTGCTATTGAGCTAGGTTTCATTTAATCTGTAGCAATACATTTTTCTTGCCTAAGTGTAAAACCGTACGTTTTTCTACATTGATTTTCATTTTGTTGGATAAATAAATATGGAAATATACCACTTGTTACTGCAAAATTGGCTGTCCATACTACCATCAGTTTCAGAGCTTGAATCATATACTGTACTAAAAGGAAACATTTTTTAATTAATTTACTCAGAACTTTTAAGTAAACTTTACTTTTAACTTTTTTAAGCAACCTAGAACTAAGGAGAAATTTCCTGACAGTGAGAACAATACATAAATGAAATGAAGTTGTGGATGCTCTGTCACTGGAGTCCTTTAAAAGAGACTGGACTGCCACTTGTCTGAATGGCATAGAGTCTCCTGCCTGAGCAGAGGGTTGGACTACAAGACCTCTAAAGTCCCTTCCAACTCTGTTATTCTATTCCATTGACAAACCTATTAAAAAGCTCCAGTTCCAATAGATAGTGGTAGCTAAATTGTTCAATTTTTTTTTAAATTAAATGTTCTTTTAGTTCATTGTGCTCTTCATTTCTGATTTAGGAAATGAGACAGCATGGTTCAGAACTTAAAATAACAATTATGTTTTTATGTGCATTCACATGAAATTCTGTCCAGTAGCTTTCTTATTTGGAAGGGTTCAAGAAAATTAGGAATATTAACCCTGCCACCATACTACTAGCTTTTACATGTAAAACAGTGAGTAAATATAATGAGAACTTCTGCTCATTCCATTCTAATTCTTGAGCCCCATGTACACTCCAATTTAGAGATACTGGTTAGGAGAAGTAAATTCACAGACCATCTTGCTTCTTGAAAAATGATAAGTAAGCAACTATTTATTTATAATACTAAAACCAATACTTATAGTTTATTAAATCTGTATATTGCCTCTCAGCAACTTTTTAATGGAATCCTGTTAATGGGAGTTTAGGAAGATTACATAGCAGAAACCATCAATATCACAGAAAAGTGAGTGAATGGGCGTTGGTTTTTACCTGATACACTCATTCTCTGTTGAAGTGGAGATAGCAGCCAGACTGGGTTTACTCCATCCAGTAACCAATTGGACTGAGTCTACACTTATGATGTCATCGGGCTCTTGTGGCTCCTCCCCAGTTCAGACGAAAGAAAACTGTAGACTCAAGTGAGTATTCTGAGCAAAAATGTACATGTGTCGTCCATATCCTCTGTTTCTCTTTCTCTCTCCTCCGCACAAAAAAGTTCTGAATTGCGTGGCGCACCCCAGGGTGGGGCTGGCTGCTGTCTCCACTTCAACAGAGAATGAGCGTATCAGGTAAGAACCAACACCCATTCTCCTGTGATCGTGGAAACAGCAGCCAGACTGGGACGTACCAAAAACTGGGCTGTGCACTAGGGTGGGGATACTAAAGAAAGTCCATTAAGGCACAAGCATTTGTTGCAGCACCCTGTGCCCAAAAGCTGTGTCAGCCGACACATACTTGTCTAACTTGTAATGACGTATGAAGACCGTGGGAGACGGCCATGTGGCTGCCCGGCAACTTCTTCCAATGGCTTGCGTGGACCAAGTAGCAGTTGTCGCAGCACTACATGTAGAATGAGCTGTAATGTTTAGAGGAACCTGCAAGGACTGAAGTTCATAAGACAGTTTAATACAGGCTCTGATCCACCACCCCAGACTCGATGACGAAGCCTTGTTACCCAAGGAGGCCCGGCAAAAGGATACGAAGAGAGCTTTCGAGTGGCGGAACAAAGCAGTGCGGTCGATGTAGATCTTGAGGGCACGTCGTACCTCAAGAGTGTGCCACTTAAGCTCCCTCTCATGACGAGGAGATGGGCAGAAATCAGGCAAGGTTAACTCTTGACCTCTGTGTAAGCAGCTATTCACCTTCGGTATGAATGTCAGGTCCAGTCTTAAAATGACTCGGTCTGGATGGAACACACATAAGTCATGCCTGACTGAAAGGGCAGCCAAATCAGAAATACGTCTGGCTGAGGTTACAGCCACCAAAAACAACGTCTTAAAGGACAACAGTTGCAAAGAAGTGGATCTCATAGGTTCAAAGGGCGAGGAAGTTGGATACCTATGGATGGCAGGGGGACGCAGGTTGGATGCTCCACAGAGAAATCTCCGGATCAAGGGATGAGAAGGTATATGGTCGGAGGCAAGACCATCTAGGACAGAAGCCAAAGCAGCCACCTGTTGGCGTAACATATTAGGGGTAAGACCCTGATCAAGCCCCCTCTGTAAGAAGTCCAATATCTGTGGAATGGACACTTTAAGTGGGTCAATAGTCTTGTTGGTACATCACAGTGCGAATGCCCACCAAGTGGCATTGTAAATGTGGTTAGTAGAGCTTCTGCATGAAGTCTGAATGGTAGTAATGATGTTGAGAGAGATGTTATCGGCTGTTAAGGCTTGCCGCTCAATTGCCATGCAGTTAATTGTAGCTACTCGGGGTCGGGATGACAAACTGATCCTTGGTGTAGAAACAGGAGAGACCGTGGAATGTGCCATGGAGTGGAGATTGACAGAGTCACTAGGTCGGCATACCAAGGTCGGCATGGCCAATTCGGCGCTCGTAGCAATAGTTCTGCCTCTTGCTCCAACATTTTCCAAATTACTCTCTGAATGAGGGGAAGGGGCGGAAATGCATACAGGAGACCTTTGGGCCAATGGCACCTGAGGGCGCCTACTCCTTCTGCCATGAACTGCGAGTAATACCTGGGTACCTGGTTGTTGTCTGCCGTCGCAAACAGGTCTAGGACTGGGAGACCGAATCGTAGTGTCAGTCGATGGAAGAGGTTCGGATGGACACTCCACTCTGCCTGATCTATCCTGGTCCGGCTCAGCCAGTCTGCCTGGATGTTGGAGATCCCCGAGATGTGCTCTGCCCTGAGAGATGACAGGTGAGATTCCGCCGACCGGCACAACAGGTTGGACTCCTGCATCAGAGGCCAAGAACGTGTCCCCCCCCCCCCGTATGTGTGCCTTGGTTGTGGTATTGTCTGTTAGGACTAATATGTGACAGTCCTGAACCCTGTGTTGGAATTGTTTGAGGGCGAAGCGAACTGCCCGTAACTCTAGCCAATTAATGCTGTTTTGGCTCTCTTCGAAGGACCATTGGCCCTGAGCCACTAGGTCCTGCATGTGTACCCCCCACCCCATCAGACTTGTGTCCATCACCGGATCCCTGAGCAAGTTCCCTTGCAAAATTGCCGGGGATTGCCATCCTCTCGGCCCTCTCGCCCCTCCTGTTCAACACATATGTGAAGCCGCTGGGAGAGATCATCCGTGGTTTTGGGGTTGAATACCATCTGTGCGCTGATGATACTCAGCTGTACGTTTCAACCCCAAATCACCCCAGCGAGGCTGTCGAAGTGATGTCCCGGTGTTTGGAAGCCGTCGGGGTCTGGATGGGGGACAACAGACTCAAACTCAACCCCTCCAAGACTGAGTGGCTGTGGCTACCGGCACCTCGGTTCAGTCAGCTGACTCCAACGCTGGCCATAGGGGGCGAACAACTGCCCCCTGTGGAACGGGTGCGCAATTTGGGCGTCCTCCTTGATGCCCGGCTGTCAATGGACGACCATGTGGCAGCCGTGGCTAGGGGGGCGTTCCACCAGGTTCGCCTGGTGCGCCAATTGCGCCCCCTTCTGGACCGGGATGCCCTACGCACGGTCACTCATGCACTGGTGACGTCTCACCTGGACTACTGTAATGCTCTCTACATGGGGCTTCCCTTGGGACGCGCACGAAGACTGCAGCTAGTCCAGAACGCAGCCGCGCGGGCAGTCATGGGGAGTACTAGGTACTCCCACGTAACACCGCTCCTGCGCGAGCTGCACTGGCTACCTGTGGTCTTTCGGGTGCGTTTCAAGGTTTTGACCACCATCTTTAAAGCGCTCCATGGCATAGGGCCTAGTTACCTGCGGGATCGCATCCTCCCACATACATCCCTGCGGCCAATTCGCTCTCACAGGGAGAGGCTTCTCCTGGTGCCGTCCACTAGGCAATGCCAACGGGCGACACCAAGGAGTAGGGCCTTCTCTGTGATGGGCCCAACCCTCTGGAATGACCTCCCCCCCGACATTAGAATCACCACTGACTTCCGCTCCTTCCGGCAGAAACTGAAGACACACCTGTTCCGACTGGCTGGTCTGGCATAATTCTTAACGTTTACCTCCTGGCATATATATTTCCTACTGGTTTTTTAGGGGACTTAATTTTATAGGACACTGGGGTTTTAAATTTTGTATATTTTAAATTATTTATTTAGCAATTACAGTTCTGTCTATTTTATCCTCCTCTTATTTATGTATTTATCCATTTAATAATTTTTAATTGTTATTATGTATGATGTTTTTGATATGGACTGTACACCGCCCCGAGTCCCTTTTGGGAGAGGGGGCGGTCTAGAAGTGCTAATTAAATTAAATTAAATTAATTTGAGGGTAAGACCTAACTGGGAAGGGGAACCCGGAGAGGGGAGCAGCTCCTCTCAGCCTTTTGATGGGGAAGCATGAACCATTGAAGGGTCCTGTTGTGGAACCTGGCCCATGAGACAACTCCGAAGCAAGACACCATCTTGCCCAAGACTTGGGAGAGAAGAAGAAGGGACGCCTTGCATAGGCGCAGCACCTTCTTGACAATTTCCTTCAGACTGAGAATGCAGTTGTTGGACAGAAACACCCTCCTCACCATGGTGTCTATTAAGTGAAGAATGCGAGTGCCGGGAACAAGATGACTCTTCTTGAGATTCACCCCGAACTCGTGATTCCGCAGGGTGTGAATGGTGAGAGCGAGATCCGTTTTTGCTTGAGTCGGAGACCTGGACAACAAGAGGATGTCGTCCAGGTAACAGAGAATCCGAACTGGAGATGACCTGATGTAAATACCCTGGGGGCCGAGGACAGTCCAAACGGAAGAGCTCAGTACTGGAAGTGCCTCCCCCCATAAGCGAAATGGAGATATTTTCAGTCGTCTATAAAGATGGGAATATGAAGGTAAGCTTCAGTCAAGTCTACCGACGTGAGGAGGTCGCTTTTCCTGACTCCCTTCAGGATGGTGTGCAGAGAATGCATTTTGAACTGCTGGTAGACAATATGGCGGTTCAACGATTTTAGATCCAAAATTGCTCTCCATCCCCCGGAATTCTTCGGTACCACAAACAGGCGGGAATAAAACCCCTGCCCTTCCTGATGGGGAGGAACCGGTTGGATGGCCCAGATCTCCAACAGGTGCTGAATGACCTGTTCCATCAGTGCCCTATTGCATGGCCCGAAGTGTTCCTGGGGGATGGAGAAGAATTCCAGCATGAGGACAAATTTGACAGTTTTGAGTACCCAATTGTCTGTTGTGGTCTCTTCCCAGCAGTGGGCAAAGAATGCCAGGTGGCCTCCGATCAGAAGAGAGTCCAGATTTTCGTCATGAAAATTGGTGGTTGCTTCCTCCTCCTTCTTGGGGGGGAAACACTGGGCATTTCTAATAGATCTGTTCTGGTGAGATCCCTGTCTGGGAGTGTCGGACTGACACTGCGGACGGGAGAATGACGTTCCCCCATCTGCCGGCCGAAAGGGCGATCTCCTGTAGTAAGGAGCGGGACAACTGTCCTGTTTTTTATAGATTGATGAAAGGACCTTGCGCTTGTCTTTAGATTCCGTGAGGTACTGATCCAGAGGGGTACTAAATAATTGGGTGCTACTGAAGGGGGAGGCTGCCAGGCGTCACTTGGTACAGACATCTGCCTGCCATGGCTTGAGCCAAAGCAGGTGCCTGGCCGTGACCGAAGAAGCCATGGCTTTGGAAGCGAACCTGGCAGCATTGAGAGAAGAATCAGCCGCAAATTCAACGGCTGTCCTAATCTTGTTGAGGTCCCTATGTGATCTAGTGTCAGTAGGAGCGATGCGCTCCTGAAGCTGTTCAATCCAGACTAGGGCTGCTCTAGAGAAAAAGGAAGTGGCAGTGGAGGCCCTAATGGCCCAGGCCCCTGCCTGATAGATTTTGACTAAGGTTTGGTCTGACCTTTTCTCCTCAGGCTGGACCTCTCCAGGGGCTCCAGAGATCACAGTAGGAGATGAAAGTGCTGCAACTGGTGCATCTACTGGGGGAGACTCGAAGAATTTGGTGAGTTCCGGTGCAATGTTATAGAGATGGTTGGCTGTGGAACTGTGCCCGGGGCCTCCCACTACTTCTGGATCACGTTCAGAAAGATCTTGGGAACAGGGATCACCTCCTTTTCCACAGTAGGTTCAGTGAATGGGGTACTGGGACCCTCAGTTGTAGCCGGTTCTGCTGATTTTTCCTGTGAAGTAGAAGCTGAAGCAGAAGATGGTAAGTTAGCAGCTTTAATGGCCTTAAGCAGTAGGGACTTAAAACGCTTGGTTTTAAATAATCTGGCAAAGGTCGGGGCATCCGGGGTGACCACCTCGTTGTCAGACAGATCTGAATCCCGCAGGTTATCTTGTTCACCACCAACCGAGGCCTGAGAAGTAGAAGCAGAGGAAGCAGCTGCAGAAGATTTATGCTTGTGGCTATGTGATGGAGCAGGTTGGGGGGCGCTGTTGTAGGCCAGCAGCCATGACCTGTTTGATGGTTTCAGCAATGATGGTTGTCATATCTGCAGGAGAGGTGTACATGGCTTGGGAATCCCTAAACCATGTGCCATAGGGAGGGAAGCCTGTTCAAAGGTGTGTTCCCTATTGAGAGGGACAGTAAAGAAATTGCCTCTGTTGTCATGTTCTACAGAAGACGATGACTCAGAAGAAGACAATTCGCCATTCGGATCTGCCAGTGAAGGGCAAGGGCCCATGGGAGGCAAGACAGGTGGATCTGGGGGGACAACTTGGAGACCCTTGGGAGGAGGGGGGAGTGCTGGGCAGTTAGAACTTCTTGTTGTTTTTGGGCCCTCTGAAATTTTTTCTCAAGAGTCTTCTGTCTTCGCTCTTCTGCCCTGGTAGTGGCTTTAGAGACCTGGGGATTTACCCGAGGAAGGAGCCTCTTTGGCCTGCCTCTTCCTACTGCTCTTCGCCCCTGATGGCCCTGCCTCCTCTAATCTTCTATCTGTAGACACAGCTTGGTCAGCCATCTCCCCCGACATAAATCAAGCCACAATAAAGATAGGCAACGATCTCACCCATTTGATGTCCAGGCGCTCCTGATCCAGTACACCTGGAATGATCCGGGGTCGCTGGGCACTTGTAACAGCTGCTGCAGAGTTTGCACCTTTTTCAAAGTGTCCAAAATGGCTGACTGTTTTCTTCCGAGGTTTTTCCAAGCCTCAAAATGGCCGCTTATCTTCGTGGGCTTTTCTGACCTGCAAAATGGCCGCCGACACTCAAAGTGGCCGGGAGCTCCACAGAATGGCCACCAACCTCACCTGGAACCGCTGCGCGCTAAAGGGCTGGTCGAGCTTCTCTTCGAGTGCCCAGAGTTCAGGAGCCCCTTGGAGAAACAGCTATGGAGCCGTAACTCATGAGCTGGCCGATCCAACTGCAAGGCAGGCTTCCTGAATGAACTCGTGGCTGCAGGCATTCAGAACGGCTGAAGAGAGGCAGCCTGGAAGCAGTTTTGAATTTCCCTCCAATTTGGTCAGAAGAAAAGAATGATTTAAAAAGCTAATTTAAAGCATTTTTTTTTGTAAAATATCTCCAATTAATGCTATAAGGCTAAAATTTGGAGGAGAGATCAATTCTCACTGCTAGTCTTGATTGGGCTGAGTCTGAATTGGGGAGGAGCCACAAGGGCTTGATGACATCATAAGTGTAGACTCAGTCCAATTGGTTACTGGACGGAGTAAAGCCAGTCTGGCTGCTGTCTCCACAATCACAGGAGAAAGATGCTTTTCCAAAACTTAAAAGGTCTGTAGAACTCTGATAATATTAACATTTTAATGGATGCAATAGCTTTAGCTTGAAAATAGAATATGACTGTCTTTGGGCATAGATAAAACTTTTTGTTTGACCCATGGAAGAAGGGGTGATATATTTACAATTCATTTTGATATTTTTCAAAGAGTTGCTTCTTGGACAAAATGTTATATATCCTAATATGTATAAAATATAAAGTGTTGTATAGCCTAATGAATTATTTAATGTAAATGAGTTTTATGGCAAACATTAATGGAGCTCTTTATTCACTTACAATTGGACGTAAGTTTTAGCTTCGCACAAAGGTTGAAATAAACAGACAAGAATTTCTCCTTGATTTCAAATAGAGAATTATTATTTCACCCTATTGATTTGCAGTCATAGCTTGTTGTTAAAGTTTTTATTAATTTATTTTACTAGTGAAGATACATTTCCCCTACCAGAATAAATCCAGTCCAAATTCCTCTAGGGAGGGTTTTAGGTCTCCAATGTGCCTTATGCTTTGAATCAGATATGAAAGTAGAGATCAGACACTGGCTCTTAATGTTTGTACATTGGTTAAAAATGTGTGCTTACCATAGGGTCTTGCCCTCTTGAGGATGTCAGGTAACTGTCACTAAGAGTTCTCTTGTAAACAAATTATAGACAATTTTCTTTCACAAAAATAATGTACTAAAAAGTGGCTATGTTCAAGAGCTGTTGCTCATTAACAATAATGAGATATTTCTCATTGTGAATGTAGAATGCCAAATTGATCTAGTTCTTATCTGTGGACAACTGCATTTTAAAATGTGCCTCATAACTCACAGCATTGGATTATTCAGGATATAAAATAACTTATAACCTGGAAAGTTGAGGTGCTCTTTTTTCAGTGGTGCTGGCAGATACATTTTTTAAAAAAACCTATCCAGTAGAATTGTATCATGAGTACTATGTACTTACCAGACAATGTCTCGCTTAAATGTCTTTTCTTCCTTCCCTCTGAAAACAGTTCTTTTGCCATACTTTGATGTTTACAACTGGATCCATGGCTCAACTGTTGAAGAGGAGGTTTAATTTGACTAAAAACTGGGATAAAAACAAACATAACTTTACTGTGTCACAGTAAATCACAGAGAAAATGTTTAACTTCTGGCAGTATGCTTTTAAGACATTGAATTACATAAAGCCCAAAATATATCAAAACTGGTCAATGATTTCAGGCACAATTTATAGATGGGCACAATTTATATATATTTTCCTTGCTGTAAAATTTATTAGATGCAGAAAGGAATGTAGATTTATTTTAAATCAAACTGATTTAAGTAATAGATATTATCAATTTATATATTTGAAAAATGATTTGTTCACCGATCAGGAAGATTCTTTAATAGTAATTTCTAGAAAAAAAAATCTGGTTTGATATATTCATTAGTATAGAGCAGTGCTTCTCAATTATTTTCTGTCATGCCCCCCCTAGGAAGAAGAAAACATTTCGCGCCCCCCGCGCGACTAAATAGTATCATTTGTCTATAAAATTGTTATAAGTACACCTCTGCATAACACTGTATCCTTATTAAAGTATAAGAGAATAAAAAAAGAAAGAAATGTGGATCAATTTACAACAAAGAATAGCTTTATTAACTGTAGCAGAAAAGATTTAAAGCAGCACAGGATTTAAAGGAACACAATATTAAAAAAAACTTTAACCTGCAAAACAAAAATATATAAAATAATTTGAGCTGAGCCCCCCTTTACGAAGCCTCGCGCCCCCCCTGGGGGGCCCGCCCCACTATTTGAGAAGCACTGGTATAGAGTAAGTGCAAATAAGAGATGGATAAATTTCATTTTCCAAAGGTGCATACAATATAAAATATTTTGTCAGACTTTTTTCAGATGAATTTTCATTACAAAAATAGAATGAGCTCAGTTCAAAGCAAGCAGATATATATTTTGCAATTGTATTAAACACTAGTTCTTATCCATCAAAAATATAAAAACAAAGGAAAATCAATGAGTTATTGAATAAAAATAGTTTTTTTAATAAGAGCATACCATTTAATGGAGACATTTTGTATGCTAAACCAAAAGCAGCACCTTCAAAAGCATCACCTTTGACCTCATATTTCTTGAGTAAAGTTTTAAAATGAACATGTAGAGGAACATCTGCAAAAAATATTTAAATAAGATAACTTCATTTATTTATTTAAAACATTTACTTTACATAGCTCCCCATTTTATATCTAACTCTGGGTCACTCCAATTAGTAATGAAATAATATCAACAATAAAGCAACATAATGTATAAATATATTAAAACTGTAAACTGGCATCAAATTTTCATTTACAAGCTTTATTATTAATTGTATTTTTGTTTATCTAAAACAAGTATCATATTGTTCATCTTTATTGTCATACTGTGTACATTTTAGGAGTTTTTAACATTTATAAATGTTAACATTTACATCTATAAATATGATGATGAAAATCTATATCATCACATAAATAAAGACCATAACCATCCTAGCACTTCCTCAAGAGTCTGTTTCTCCAAGGGCAGAATTAAGCTAGTTGTCAGCTCCCTAAAAGTGATACTGCCATTCAATTGGGAGGAGGGGGACCTTGGAGTCGATTTATTAGCAGTGCCTGTGACAACTGATATTTTACAACTGGTTTCCTGGCACCAAAGTGCCTTGAGATCCCCTCACCTTTGGGGGGAATGTTTATGATGGCCATGTGGAACGTTTCACTTTAATATCTAACGGAAGATAGCCATTAGAATATATGTTTATTCGGCTCTCAGGACAGTTGATAAAGGAAACATCTTCACACTTGTGTATTGGCTAAAATCTGCATTCTAACTAATGGGAGGGGTCTCTACTGCTTTAATTCTACTTGCATTGCTTAAGGGGATTCAGATGTTGCTTTGAATGCAATGGCTGCCATTCTACTTAATAAAAGGTTCCTTTTGAAATACTCCGTTTCAAGAGTCTTCACTTTTACCAATGCTTCATCTGTCTACATAGATCAGCCCACAATCAACTAACATTGGTGAAATTGATCACATATTGTTTACTAAGTATGGTTTTTGCTTAATACATCAGAATTACATTTTTATCTCACACAATGGAATCCATAAAGTACAATTGCTAGTCCTCACATTTATAAAATTCTGGCCAGCTCTTATGCATTGGGTTCAGATCAACTATCAACAGGTTCAAATAATAGCAATAAGAATGACTAAAACCAATGCAAAGAAATTGTGGAAACTGTTCAGTTTTAAAATGACTGAGGAGGATATGACAGCATTTTTCTGATGTAGCATCCAGATTTTGACACATTCTCCATCATCCCTGTGACTGAGACTACAGAATAAGATATAAAAACTGAAATTTGCTTTGAACATTAGGAAAAAGAACTAATAATAAAACAATTCTACAAATGGAACCAATTAACTAAGAAAAAATGACATGTGTAGTTTTATTGGATGTGTTCAAGTATAGACCATACAAACTATGCACACATTAAAATCATTACTTGTATTCCTGACTGGAATAAGCAAATACTTTTCTAGTGCATAATACTTACATACCAGATAATATTTGTTGATTGTATCATGACTTTCCAGTACATGGACAAAACTAATTAGAGATGTGATTATCATAACAATCAACTTTAAGAAAATGTTCTTTTGTAATGATTTTTATACTATATTAAGATATTTAGAATAACTATCCATGCAATAGCAGGCAACTAACTTACCCGAAGGAAATGATAAAACAGGATGGAATGATGTATCTAGTTCCAACATGACTTGTTTGCCTATACTAGAATTTGTGCTAAACTCGTAAGTACTCCTTTTGCTGCTTGCAATCTCTTCTGTATTACACAAGGTACTGCCGTGATGCAAAGCCTATAAAATAGCATATAGATTTGAACAAACAGAATGATTTGAACAATCCTAAAACAAACTGACCTAAAACTGAAATCAAACCCAAACAAAATAAATCACTTCTTTAATGACACAGTTCTACTAGATTTTGATGGGCTATATTTCTCTTTAAAAACAAGCAGTTCATTGTTTGGGTTAATTTGTGCTCAACTTTTTTCTTAAATAATGACATTACAATGAAACTAAACTGTTCTAATTGTATTCGTTTTCTAATGACAATGGATCTGGCCATAATTAGCAAGCAATACAATTAACCTGAATTAATACAATACAAATTATTAACTTAAGTTTTTATGACTATATATGCATGTAGAAAACATTTTAATAATGTGATTGAAACTTTACATTTACCACCTTATATGTTGTGATCCTACTGAACCAAATTATTTTTTTCTTAATTAATATGCTCTTTGCCTGTCTTTTCTCCAGAAATTCCTAACTGCTGATCATAGAATTATAGAATTCTTTATTGGCCAAGTGTGATTGAAAACAGAAGAAATTTTTCTCTGATGCATAAACTCATAGCATACATATAAACAGCAAGTAATAGGTCATACATCATAATAAACAACAATTGATAGATCATAAGAAACCAATTGGAGAAGACAGTAGGAAAGATGAGAGGATGAGAAATGAGACAATGATGTGGGAATTAAGTGTTCAGCAGAGTGATGGCATGGGAGAAAAAATATCATGCAATGCCTTATAGCAGTGTCCTGAGGGGAGAAGTTCAAATAGATTATGTCCAGGATGAGAGGGGGTCTGTAGAAATTGAAGTCTATATCTGTCCTGTTTGGTTGCAGTGCCAAACCAGACAGTTATTGAGGTACAAATGACACACTCAATAATTCCTCTGTAGAACTGTATCAGCAGCTCCTTGGGCAATCTAAGCTTTCTGAGTTGATGCAGGAAGAACATGTAGATACTAGAAACTTCAGCTAGTAGAAGAGAGCTTTTTTTAACCAGAGAAAGCATTCTAGAACTGGTAGCACTACTATTATATCATAATCTGTTTTCAAACAAAATATAAAGGATTCATTATCACTTCTTAAATGTTACAATGCATTAAGCAACAATTAATGCATTACTTGGCCATTTGACTATATTAAGAAACTCTACAAATTGTACTAAGATAAAAGTAGAACACCTTCATAATATATTGTTGTCTCTGCAATCAACCCAAATCTACTCTACATGATCCATCCTCTTCTGAATGGTCTTTGATATAAAAGACACAGTCCTCTAGCAATATGTAAGATCATTCTCTGTAAAAAGTACAATTTATTTTGACTGTTCCAGTATGGCTTAAATTATTAAAAAGTGTTAGGCAATTAATTCTTGCTACAGAGTAACAGCAACACCTTGAATAACTGGACCACCAGAAATATACAATATTTTTGAAAAATATAAGATCTTTCTGCAAAAAGTACTTCAGGAAATCTCTCATACTTTACCATAGAATTGTGTGGTTCAATTAAGGTCTAGAGAAAGGTCTTCTAAGGTGCTGAGGCATGTAAATTATTAAATGCTTTCTACCTGGAAATCTGATTTATGTTGTGCCAGCCTCTTCAAAGACTTGGTACAGTTAAGATATGCTATGTCATCACGGGCAGCAAAATCCGAGACCTTTTGAAACTTTAGCTAGTTCTCAGGTCTGCTTGACCTGGGAAGTGAACAGAAAGCCCCTATTGTGAAATAATATGACTAGCAGAAGTGCAAGAGAACTGCTGAAAATCTGCTCCTCAAAAGAAAGTTTATATAGTCTGAGTCCATTGAGGGATTCTGCAACCAGCAATTAAATAATTGTTAAATGACTTTGTATTAGGAATATTCCCAGCTCAGCCTTCAGTGCAGAGATTAGTTTAAACCTATATATCTTAGGAACCTTGTCTTTCTACATGAATCTGCTAATCACAAGAATACATTGAAATATGTCATGTCACTATCAGATCTCTAATAGGATAAATAGGAAAAAAAGTTATCCAAAGTAGGACCCATATTAAAGACAAATTTTAGGATTCTACCTGATTTCTTTTATTTTACCGGATTTCTTTTATTCTGGAAAGCCTAAAAATCAACTACCGTATTTTTCAGAGTATAAAAACACCCTTTCCCCCCAGAAAGAGGGTGAAAATCTGGGTGCGTCTTATAGTCCGAATGTAGCTCCATCCACCCGCTCTGCGCGTTGCATTTTCAGGGGTTCCATGCAGCGGGGATCCTCACTTTCACATGGAGCCTGATTCCTGAAGCAGCCTGGGTAATTGTGTTCAAAGCCTTTTCAAAGAAAGCATTTTTGGGCTGCAGCACCACGATCCCCTCCCCAATTCCAAAAAGGGTGCGTGCAGAGGCCAAAAAAATTCATCATGCTTCAGGTGGCAGGCAGTTCCAGCACACGCTGCCACCTCAAAATGCTTTCCTTCCCAGTTCCCTAGTGCACATTGTAGAGCCACACACCCTCCTCCCCTCCTCTGCAGACTCGCCTTCTCTTACTCCTGGCCAGCACTGTCGGCCGGGGAAGGCCGGGAGAAAAGTGAGAGGGCAGCACGGTCGGGTGAGGGCGCAGGAGCCAGGCGTGGACACAGGGTAGGTAGATTAGAGGCAGCCAACCGATTGCCGGCTCAGCTGCTGGCCACCCGGAGTGCGCAGGCAGCAAAGGAAACCTGCGTTGTGGCTGCTGTCTCCTGCCTACGTGCCTCGAGGAGGCCGAGCAGCAGCAGCAAGGAGAGCAGAGAGGTCCTGAGCTAGGGGAAGCACCTGCCAGCAATGCCTTCAGGGTGAAGACATTGCGAGCGGGGAGGGCTCAGCCCCCTCAGGAGCCATATGAAGTTTCTCCTGCCGGGTCCCATGTCTGGAAGGCACCTTTACCACTCCCGCCCCGGAAAATGCACTTTGCACGAAGGACCAAACGGAGCCACTGGGTGCTCCAGTCAAGTTGCAGCCGAGGGGAGGATGCATCTCCTGGCCAGGGCTGATCTCAGGAATTGGGGCGGAGGGGGTGCGAGGAAAAGGGGATCCCACCTGTTCCCCAGCCCACCCTCTGGAGCTGCCTCTGCTTCCTGCCCACCTGACACACTTGCCGGCATTCCCACTTTCTCTTGTCTGACCATTCGTGCTCTGCCAGCCACCTCTATACTCTCTCCCAGAGGCTTTCCGGAACCCGCCCCAGCTGGAGGGAGGGGAGGGGAGAGTCTGGCAGCTCCGTTGCATATCTTGGCTGGTCTTTGCAGGGGAAACCTTACGTGGTAAAGAAAAACTTCTTTACTCATGAGAAACATTTCCTTATTATGCAGATGTTTCTCCCTGCACAGAGCGGCCAAAAGAGAGAAGCGGTGGAGCTGCCAGACTCGGGTAAGATGTGCGCCACATCTTAACTTTAATTGAAAACATTTCACTTCTCATCTAAGAAGCTTCTTTGGTTCTGATTGAATGGTGGGGAAATCCTTCTATCATTTAGTCAGAACGGAAGAACCTTCTTGGATGAGAAGTGAAATATTTTCAAGAAAAAAACAAGTCCAGTTGCCCTTTGAAAAGCACCTTTGGGTTTGGTTGAATCCCCTAGCATAAATGTACATGTATTTGAGGTATTGCAGAAATTGAGGATATAATATATATTGTATATTATTTGAATGTTAGTTGTCTCCATGGGATCTATATCTCAGAACATATTTTAAAAGTTCAGAAAGAATACAAACATTACAAATAAAATGGTTCCCTTTTTGAACAAAACAGTGCAACTGTTATATATTGCCACATATGACAATATATAAAGTGATAAGAACATATGAATCAAGTTTTTCTTTTTCTTTTGTTATCAATAGTCTTATTCAATTTTTCTATACAGGTAATCTTCAACTGATGACAGTAATGGAGCCTGCCTATTTTCCAGGGCGCTGCTCTGGAGAGTCCAAGCAAGGGTTAAATACAGCCAATCTGCCCAGAACTGAATTGAAACTTTAAACCATACCTCTAGTGCTGATTATCTTCAGTTTTTTTCAATTCAGCTAGACCAGTGGACGCGCTTCAAGTTTCTCTTCAATTCTAGATAGATTGCTTGGACTCTCAATTATATTATTGAAAGGAAAAGATCGTGTTCTTTAACTTGGAGCAGGCTTGGTGAGAGAAATTTACTTTAAATCCCAATTTGGCTTCTCTCTCACCCCTTGGTCCTCCCAGTGTCTCGATCTTGCACGGGCCCCACAGGGTCACAGACAGCTGTTGGGGAAGCGCGTGGGTCGGACTGCCGACGCCAGCGCCACCGCAGCAACCCTGCTGCAGGAGGAAATCCCTGCTGAGAGCTCCGTTGTCATCTGTGCTTTTTACAAGCGGTCGTTCGGCGCGGCCCCTCAGGGCTCTCCTAAGCATTAGCGGCAACTTTAAAACGTCTGGATAAGGACGCCATACGGTGTCAGAAGGCCCTAGAAAAACAATTTTCCAAGGCCCAGCAACAGGCCCAAGCTTCCCAGTTGGTGGACTCTCAGGAATCCTCCGGAGAGGTTGCCCTTGCCCAGGCTCAACCTATCTCCAATAGCGAAGGAGAAGGCCAGGAATTCTCGCCCACAGCTTCTTTGGTCATGGCAGTTTCACCAGGCCCCTCGATGGCGGATCAGGCCAACCTCTTCGCCTGTCCTTCGGACCTAGAGGGGGGGCCAGCCCCCGTGGGTGCCTTGGCACCGCAACTGCCACCTCCCAGACCCAGGCTTCACCCAGTCGAGGACCAGGGGCCCAACCTTTCAGCGGAAATGCAAGAGGTCATCAACAGGGCTATTTCCCAGGGCATTGAAGCGGGCATGGATCAGAGAGGCAAACGCACTCGCAAGACCCGCCATATGGAGCCCCGGGCAGCTCCCAGTATTGCATCCTCCTCCCAGCCTCCTCAGTCCCCCCATTCCTCCCTAGCCTCGGAGGATTCGGCCTGGGAGGAGGAGGAAGACTTATTACCTAGGCAGGAACCCAAGTTCTCGGGGGATGAAGGTGGTTCTTCCGAAAAGCCTACCTTTTCGGGCCTATTTAAAATGATCAACTTCAAAACCATCCTGGATAAGGCTATGGTAGCGACCCGCATGGGGTCTACCCCCTCGACTCCAATGGCCCAAGACCCAGATGATGTATCTGGGGATCTTTTCGAAGAACCTGTGTCGGCCGAGGAGATAGTCCCAGTTCCCAAACTATTTCTCAACATGGTTCAAAAGCAATGGGCACAGCCTTGTACCATGGCTACCCCAGCAACGATGATAAGAAGCTTTATACAGTAGATGCCAGCCTGGAGGATTTGCTTAAGCTACCTCCAATTGATCCCCCCGTGGCGGCAATCACCTCTACGTCTGTTCTCCCCCCCAACTTATTAGAGGGACTCAAGGCAGAGGACAAGTGGTCCGAGACTGCTTGTGGCAAAACTCAACAGGCGGAAGCATGGGAAATTAAGTTGTCCACCTCAGCCTCCTTCCTTTCCAGGGCAGCCCTGCTTTGGTTGAGGCAGTTGCTAAGAAAAATTCCGGCCAAGGACACCAAGTTGAGGCAGGATATCAACAAGATCATGGCAGCCACAGAGTACACCGCCGATGTCACCCTGAGTGCTGCCAAGTTTGCCTCTCGAGCCCTAGCGTCTAATGTCACCACCAGACACCACTTGTGGCTGAGACACTGGAACGTGGATATGCGCTCCAAGTGGAAGCTTGTCACAGCCCCCTTTAAAGGGGACAAGCTCTTCGGGGAGGTCCTGGATCCTGTCCTAGTAGAAAACAAGGACAAGAAGAAGGTGATGCCATCAGTCAATAAGAAGTCCGATCGGAAGGGTCCCAACTACTACAGGAGGCAGCCCTTTCGGAACACTGAGCCTTCCACTAGCTCCGCCCCATTTCATCGGGCGTATCCCCAGCAATCCGATCGGTCCCAAGACCGTCAGTCCTTTCGCGACAGAGGTCACCAGCAACACTACTCCAAATGCCCCTTTCGGGGGGGTCTGGTTCACGCCCCTTCAGGAGATACAAATGACCATCAACGATCAGCTCCCATAGGACGGCATCTCCAGCTTTTTCACGCCAAGTGGGAGCAGATCACGTCGGACCAGTGGGTCCTACAAACGATCTGCATGGGTCTCACCTTGGAGTTCCTCTCCTCCCCCCCTCGCCACTTCATCAGGTGCCCCGTCCCTTCATGCCCAGTCAAACGGTCCCTCATGGAACAGGAGATCAGGCATCTCAGGGATATCAGGGCCATAGAGGCTGTTCCGGCGGGTCAGGAGGGGACAGGATTTTACTGAATCCTGTTCCTGGTTCCCAAAAATTCCGGGGCGTGGAGGGAATATTGGACCTAAAAAGATTAAACTATCATGTAACCTATCGGAGGTTCAAAATGCAATCCCTCCAGTCCATCCTGGGATGCATCAGTCTGGGGGATATATTGACATCCATAGACCTCAAAGAGGCCTACCTATGCACCCATCTGCAAAGCCCACCGCCGATACCTGAGATTCACTTACGCAGGCCGCTACCAGTATCGAGCGTTGCCGTTCGGCCTAT
Source organism: Natrix helvetica (assembly GCF_964273705.1). Taxonomy (NCBI): domain Eukaryota; kingdom Metazoa; phylum Chordata; class Lepidosauria; order Squamata; family Natricidae; genus Natrix; species Natrix helvetica. The sequence continues at coordinate 185,780,912 of NC_138548.1, forward strand.
CATCGGCCCCCAGGACATTTACGAAGATCCTCGCGGCGGTGGCGGCCTTCCTCAGATCTCATCCAATAAGACTGCACTGCTACCTGGACGATGTCCTCATCCAGTCGTCATCCCACCAACAGGCAACCAGAGACCTGGAGTACACCATCCAGGTGCTTCAAGGCCATGAGTTCTCCATAAACTTGGAGAAAAGTCATCTTCTTCCGACAACCAGACTACAACATCTAGGGGCCATCATCGACACCGTCTCCTGATGGGTCTTCCTATCTCTGGAGAGGGTGATCAGCCTCAGGGAGAGGGTCGCACAAGTGCAGCGGTTGCCCCTGGCCAAGGTGGTTCAGCTGTCTCAGCTTCTAGGCAAGATGATCTCGTGCCTATCCGTCGTGCCTTGGGCAAGACTCCACTCCCGGCCGCTCCAGTGGCTCCTGCTCCCTTACCAAAGGGCCAACGAAAGCAGCTCGACGAGGCTAATCCCGGTCTCCTTAGAGGTACGGCGTTCCCTCAGGTGGTGGTTGTCCCCTGCCCTGACAAAGGGGTCCCCCTTCAAAGAACCCGTCCATCTCACCATCACGACGGACGCCAGCCTTTATGGCTGGGGAGCTCATTGCCACAGTCAACTGCTGCAGGGCAGGTGGTCTCCTTCCGAGGCTGCTCACAGCATCAACTGGCTGGAGCTGAGGGCAGTCAGGTTGGCCCTCCACCAGTTCCAGACCAGCATACAAGGGTGCCACGTGCGGATAACGGACAATGTTGCGACAAAAAAGCACATCAACCGCCAAGGGGGCACTTGCTCCAGATCCTTGATGTCAGAGGCCGAAATCCTAGGACGATGGGCGGAGAAACACCTCCTGTCCCTACAGGTGGAACACATCTCGGGCACGACCATCACCCAGGCGGACTGGCTGAGCAGGGCCACGGTCGACCACTCGGAGTGGCGCCTGCATCCGCACCTGTTCCAGCAATTGTCCCAGAGGTTCGCCCGTCCGCAGGTAGACCTGTTCGCCACCGCATCCAACACGCACCTCCCAAGGTTTTTCACGAGGTTCCACGACCCGCGTGCCAAAGGAGTCAACGCCTTGCACTGCCCTTGGCCGCGGGGACTACTGTACGCCTTCCCTCCGTTACCTCTACTTCCCAGAGTCAGCTGGAAGATCCTGTCGGAGGTACTGCTGGTGGCACCGTTCTGGCCCAGGAGAACCTGGTTTGCGGACTGGTGAGCCTCTCTGTCGAACCACCATGGCAGATCCCTCTGCAGGAGATCTCCATCAGCCAGGGGGCTCTTCAACATCTGGAGCTCCAGTGGCTGCAACTAACCATCTGGCACTTGAGAGAGATCTCCTGAGCAGAGGCAGTTTCTCGCCAAAGGGATCTGCACCATCCAAGCGTCCACGACCCGGATCTATGACGCTACCTGGAGAGCCTTCGCCAGCTGGTGCACTGCTCATGGATCTTCAGCCTCCTTAGCCTCGGTCCCTGTCATCCTGGACTTCCTGCAAGATGGTTTGGACAAGGGCCTGGCGCCTAATACTCTACGGCGTCAGGTGGCAGCAATTTCAACAATTCTGGCTCCCGATGGACATTCCTCGCTCGGCCGGCATCCTACCATTCGCAGTTTTCTCAGGGGTGCAACTAACCTGAGACCCCCAGTGGTTCACAGATATCCATCCTGGGACCTCAACGTAGTTCTACGTGCCCTTATAGGCCCCACGTTTGAACCACTCAGAACTGCCAGTCTCAAACATCTGACATTTAAGACAGCATTTTTGGTCGCCATCACCTCAGCTCGATGTATTTCGGAGTTGGCTGCCCTGTCCGTCAGAAAGGACTTATGCTTGATTCGACAAGACAGGGTAATTCTCAGGCTGGACCCATCGTTCATCCCCAAAATCAACTCCTGGTTCCACCGAGCCCAGGAGGTAGTTCTCCCAGACTTTTGTCCGCATCCTAGACACCCGAGGCAGAAACGCTGGCACTTGCTAGATGTGTGCAGGACGCTTCGCAGGTACATCAAGCGCACGGCGGGGTTTCGACGATCTGAATCACTCTTCATATTATTCCAGCCGGCTTCCCAGGGCAGGAAAGTGTCCTTCTCTATGATTGGAAGGTGGCTGAGGGCCTGCATCACCCTTGCTCATGTCCTGCAGTCCAAACCTGTGCCTCACCACATTACAGCACATTCGACTAGGAGCACCGCCACCACGGCAGCCTGGGCGACCCAGGCACCGATTGAGGAAATTTGCAAGGCGGCTACCCGGACTTCATTGTCTCCATTTGTCTGAAATTATAAGTTGGACAGCTTTGCATCAGCGGAAGGGGCATTCGGGAGGCATGTTCTTCAAGGCATTCACACCAGCGGAGACTCTGAATGCTGCTGCTTCCCGCCCTAGTGACAATTAGCTTGGGCATGTCCCTTGCTTGGACTCTCCAGAGCAGCGCCCTGGAAAATGACCATTGTCTTATCTGAAGGGTCGTTTTCAGGGCGCTGCGAAGGAGAGTCCACCCCACCCTGGGGTCTGACTCTGCTGATGTCAGTTTGAACGTTTACGGTTCCAGTTGGTTTGGTTTTTTCTTATTGACTTGTTTACATTGTTGGACTTTTCAGCGCGCAACAGTTCCACGTCTTCATTGAAAAAATCTAAAGATAATCAGCACTAGAGGCGTGGTTTAAAGTTTCAATTCAGTTCTGGGCAGATTGGCTGTATTTAACCCTTGCTTGAACTCTCCTTCGCAGCGCCCTGAAAACGACCCTTCAGGTAAGACAATGGTCATTTTGGTTATAAGGTGGGAGAACTTTAATTGAAACTCGTTGATTGAAAGAGCCCTCATCCTGGCTCATCCCAATGCTTACATTAAACGAATGTAGGGGTGAGTGCAGTTGTTGTTAAATGTGCACGGGGTGCCTCAGGGATGCCTGTCTAGGGCCTCCCCCACCCCGAAATAAGGGTGATGCCGAGGGAACTGCTTTGCCTTGTTTGAAACCTGACCTGGAAGGCAAAACTGCTCTTTCCCCTCCCTCTGCATTTCCCTTTTAAAACTTCATTGTCTGTTCTCCGTGTCACTTCACCAACTCCTTTTTCTCCCCCTTCCTTTAAAAACTTTTTTTACCAGGATATATAGAAACTTCAAAGCACAACCTGTGGCTCATTAATCTTGTTTTGAGTTAAAGAGGCCATACAGAAAGGCAGAAGGCTGGGGAAATGCTGCTTTGAGCAGTTCAGTTTTCAAATGGCTGCTCCACATGGCCCAGTAAGAATGGCACACAATACTGAGCTCTGCAGATCTCCAGAAGGTAAGCAAGGATTATGAGGGGTGGAATGGGGGGGGGGGGGGAGCAGGCCCAGTGCCTTTGGTGATCTGTAAGGATGGTGAGGGGAAGAGATAGGTGGGCATGTTTCAGCACCTCTGCAATGTTATGAAGTCACCCGGTCATTTGTAAGTGTGAATGACCAGATAACTTTTGTAAAATTCTTATTTTTGAATCACAGTCGTGCATGGCTTTTGGGAGGTCTGTTGTAACTTTGAACAGCCACTAAATGATCTGTTGTATCTTCAGTATTACCTGTATTGTGATATGGCCTTATGGCTAATCAATAAAATGTTGCTATTGATAGATTTTTGTGTTTCATCATCATGAAACATCTTAGGAGATTTCAACAATCATCCTAAGAACCAAGCTGTTTTTTTAAAAAAGTTACACATAATCTGAGAAGCGATAAAATGCTTCTAAGCTGATAAATAAGATTGCTTGAAGTAAATATTTTTTTCTGATTTTTGATTTTTAAAAAATGAAACCAAACATTAGGAATGTTGACTGCAAAACAGCAGATGGTTTCTGAGACCACCTTTATTTATAACAATTTAAATATTCTCTGGAGAGAATTGCATGTATTCTTCTGAAATATATGCCTAATTTTGGCTTTGCATGTTTGATTCTAATTTTAAAGAAGTACAGAATAATATGAATAACATTTGTTTTTTCACTGAATCTAATTAAAATATGACATTTGCAAGACACATGAAAGTCTTATGTACAGCCAGCCTCACATTTATCCTACATATTCAAGGCTCTCACAAAAACAGAAATAATATGTAAAAATAATATATATACATACAAACATACTGGGATTGACATACTGATGTATATATTGGCTAGAATCTTAACACTATATTAAAGAAAATGGGAAAATATCTTCACCTGGTTATTCAAAGTGAAAGCTGTGTTCATTCTATATGACTTTCTCCTCTGGAAACGCAGAAGTGGTCTAGTGCGAGCAGATGTACTCATCAGAGCAACAGTAGGTGTTTTCAGTTTCATCTTTTCTTTCCTTCTTCTCTTCAGATGTTGTTGATCAGCCAGGCAACTACTAGAAGATGAAATTTCTTCTTTGTTCTCTGATTCTCTGAAATATACCTAACTATTATCCCAGGTTGTCAAGAATATTAAAAAAAAACCTCACACTACATAATATTAACTTACAGTTAATATTAATTTAAGTATATTAACTTAAAATATATAGTTACATCCAAATTAAGTAACTGATTTTATGCACTGTAGCAGTTGTGTTACCAGACATATTAAAGTAATATAAAGAAGGGAGTGATCTTGTTTTCTTTTGTCCTGAAAACAGGACAAGAAAAAAATGCACTGAAACAACAAGTAAGTAGATTCGGGTTGGGAATTAGAACAGAAAGTCCTGAAACTGTTGAATAACCATAGATTCAAAATATTTTAGCAGATGCATTGAGCAGTTGTTGGACTACATGAGATAAATTCCAATTCTAAGGATCCATAACAGTTGTTCTTTGGTTCATACATTCTTTCTCTTATTTAGTTTAATTAATGTATGCATAAATAAAATTTTATTCAGATATATGTGTTACATTCCAGCATGAATTGTAAATGAGATTTTGAATCTTTAGCTGCTAAACAATTAGATTTCAGTGTCTCTAGTTTTCTTTACTCATGAACAATTCATCTTCTACACACTGTGGGTATCTCTACAATGTACTTGCATTTGGTGCCAATTTCCCTTGATGAGCTCAAAGTGGCTTCCCACTCCCCACAGTTCTTGGTACCAAAATGGTCCCTCTTCTTAAGTTGTAAAAAAGCCACCAGAGTAAAGAAGCAGCTGACTTAAAAAAGGGGTCAAGTAGTCAAATGATCAGAAAGAAAATCAAAGAGTAAGAGGATTTGATTTTTTTTATCTGTATAGGGATCATTCTTGAAACTTGGCAGCCACTGAGATTCTTTGGTATCTAATTGAGTTCAGTAAATATTATTTATTTGAAGTTTTGGGATTTCTTCTAAGTTTTCCTGAAGCTTCCTAAACTTCTGCTTAGGGAATACAGCATGACATGTATAAAGTAATGACAAACAAGACTCTAACCACAGATTGTTTAAAAATATTAAGGCTGTTCTCTAATTATCAATCACAGGACCACATATCATTATATAGATGGGCCACCTGAATCTATACTAAGTGTAGGCAATGCAGTGCTTGTGGGCACCAATATGCCCAGACAAGTCTTTTGCAGGTGATAGATTCCTATACCACCTGCATCTTTTATTTATTAAAAATAAATGTATAAGTTGTCATTGTATAAATTTAAAGTGCCACATGCTAGCATCATCATTATTTACAGTAATCCCCAGACTTTGGTTTGTTATACTCCTCATTTTTGAAATGTGCCCATTACACAGAGGACTATGTTACTCAAAAATTATTCAATGACTGCATATCTCCATGCTCTGAATTATTGGATAACTAATTGAAGTATTTTTTAAAAAATATTTCCCACCTTTATTATTTTTATAAATAACTCATGGCAACAAACACACTAATACTCCTTCCACTACTACTATTTCCAGTAACGTGTGGTGAGGTTTATGGCTGGTGAGGCACTGACACAGTGGTGGGTTTCAAATATTTTTAGACTTGTGGACTTCAATTCCCAAAATTCCACAGCCAGGCATGCTCAATTCTGATTTAAAACGACAGCATTTATTTCCTTTGTAAAATAAGTTTCTTTTTTTCATTTTCTTTTTCTTCTTCCTTCCCCTCCTCCCTCCCTCTCTCTTCCTCCCCCTCTCTCAAACACACACACACACACACACAAGTTGGATTGGACTATCTCTCCTACCCCCTTCCCTCTCACTCACTCTCAAACAAACACACACAGACACACAGACACACACACACACACACACACACACACACAAAAGTTGGATTGGATATCTTTTCCAGTGGCTTGAAAGCAGCTCCTCTGCCATCCCCCCGCATTCCCCTGCTGCCTTCCCCAAACACCTCCACCATTGCAAATGCAGCCTGCTGTCTGGGTGGGAAATGCCTGGAACGCAATAAAGCCCACCCACTCACCTTCTGCTGGCAGGCTGGGGTGAGAGGAGAGGCAGAGAAGCCGGAGGGGAGCCGATCCGAGCCTTCCAAAAGAAAGAGGCTGGGGGAAAGTGTGTGTGCTACAAGCATAGCTGTTTGCCTGGCTTCCGTGGATGACTCTGCTTAACTGTTAAAAAAAGCCTCTAAAAAAGCACCCTCTACTACGAGGCAGGAGAACTGTGTGCCTCCCCTACGTCAGGAATTTTTAGGCTTTTAACCCTTGCTTAACTCTGCTCAAGTGATCATAAAATGCCTAAAGTCAGACTAGATGAGGCATGCAGTTCTCCTGCCTCATGGTAGAGGGCACTTTTTAGAGGCTGTTTTAAACAGTTAAGCAGAGTCATCCACGGTGAGGCAGCAACTAGCTCAGCTTTTTCCTTTTACATTTTTTTTCTTTTCATGATGAGAGCGGTGAGGCTGTGCCTCACTTGCCTCACCTGACTGCATGTCACTGACTATTTCCCCCATAACAACACTCCTGTGAAGTGGCTTGGGTGGAGATAACTGGCCTATAATCACCCATTCGGCTTTCATTTATTAACATTTTTGTATTATTTGAGTTCCTTAGACACAGCAAACTGTGAGAGTTAAAAGTGAATCTTTCAGTATCTTTTTTGGGAGGAGGGGAGTTCTCTGATGATGTCACTCTGATAGTGTCAAGGTAACACTGTCATTTTATATACTGTATATGCCCATAAGCTAACCTTACCCTGACGTTATCTTGTTAGTTTTCGAAATGCTACCTACCTTAAAGAGATGCCATTAACCAATTCATTCTGTTTACAGGTTTTTGAAGAAAGTGAAGATGATGTTGGAGACAGATTAAGGGGAGCAATCAGACTGCTTATTATTTCACTCAGCTGAGCACTCTGAATGATACAAGGAGAAAAACATACATTCAATTTAATATACTATAATTACTTAACTAAAAAAAAATCAGTTGTGTCCATATTATACCTCCGTGATGGCGAACCTATGGCACGCGTGCCACAAGTGGCACGCGGAGCCATTTGTCAGGGCACGCGAGGCGCTGCCCTGTCAGCTGGCCAGTGCGCATGCACACGCTGGCCAGCTGAGTTCACCTTTTTAAAAGCTATTTTTCGACTTCCCCAGGCTCCAGAGGCTTTATAGGAGCCTGGGGAGGGCAAAAAGAGCCTCCCCCGCCCCCCTGGAGGCTTCAGGGACCGTCCCTGAAGCCTTCGGAAGGCTTAAAACCACCCTTCGAGCAAACCAGAAGTGACTTCCGGGTTGCTCGGAGGGTCGTTTTAAGCGTTCCGAAGGCTTCAGGGACCGTCCGAGGCTTCCCTGATGCCTTCGGAGCGCTTAAAACGACCCTCCGAGCAACCCGGAAGTCACTTCCGGTTTGCTCGCAGGGTGGTTTTAAGCACTCCGAAGGCTTCAGGGAAGCCTCTGGACAGTCCCTGAAGCCTCCGGGGGTTCGGGGGAGGCTCTTTTCGCCCTCCCCAGGCTCCTATAAAGCCCCTGGAGCACGGGGAGGGCAAAAAAAACATGTAAAAATGGGGGGATCACGCATTTTGCACGCATGCGCGCTGGGGGGGGTCGCGCGTTGCATTATGGGTCCGGCACGCCCGCACTCGACCCCCCTGCACTCCCCCCACTTGTGGCACGCGAGCCCAAAAAGGTTCGCCATCACTGTTATACCTAAACTCCATGCTTCATAACTGAACTTATCAATGTCAAGTGAAGAGTTAATTTGAATTTTTAAAATGCCTGCAAAATAATAAAGACTATAACAAATTCAAATCCTAAAGTCATTTATGAAAATTTAGAAGAAAAACCAAAACAAATTACAATTGTGGTGTCCATGTTCCTTACTTAGAGATAATCCCTAAGATCTTGAGGTGGTTCCATTATGGCTGCTAACACTCCAGAAGATAGGCTAAAGATACAGAAGGATCTTGACAAACTTGAACATTGGGCACTAACAAAATGAAATTCAATGGTGAAAAGAGTAAGGTTCTACATTTAGGCAACAAAAACGAAATGCACAGGTACAGTATAGGCGGTACCTTGCTCAACAGTAGTAATTGTGAAAGGGATCTTGGAGTCCTAGTGGACAACCATTTAAATATGAGCCAGCAGTGTGCAGCAGCTGCCAAAAAAGCCAACACAGTTCTAGGTTGCATCAACAGAGGGATAGAATCAAGATCATGTGAAGTGTTAAGACCACTTTATAATGCTTTGGTAAGGCCACACTTGGAATACTGCATTCAGTTTTGGTCACCACGATGTAGAAAAGATGTGGAGATTCATTCTCTTTGAGAGCCGCCTTGCTTGCCCCGGCGCGAGACTAGCGCTGCCGGGGAGAAATCAGCAGGAGGGGGAGAAGAACACAAACTTCTGCTAGGGATGCCTTCTCCCCCCCCCTCGCCTCCCCCTGATCTCTCCCTGGCAGCGCTCACCTCAGGCGGCAGCAAAGTGTACGTGTGCGTGTGTGTAACGGGGGTCTGGCTGGGACTGATCATCTGAGAGGCTGGCAAAGAAGCGGCGCTCGGAGGAAGAAGGCAGAGATGCTGGCTGGCATTCGCTTCCCTTACTTTTTGCTGCCGCCGCCCCGGCAGGACGGAGCATTACCACCCCCTCCCTGCTGGTTGCAGCCCAGGCCCCGCCTGCCCTGCTTAGCTGAAAGTGGCGAGGGAGCAAGCCGCGATGAACAGGAAGGGAAATGAGCGCTGGCCACTATCCCTGCCTTTTCGCGGCAGTGGGGAAGACTTCTTTGCCAGCCTCTCAGGTGATCGGTCCCATCCAGCCCGTTACACACAAACACACACACAGACACACACACCGCTTGTTGCCGCGCGAGACCAGCGCTGCTGGGTAGAAATCTGGGAGGGGTAGAAGAAAACAATCTTCTGCTAGGGATGGTCTTCTCCCCCCTCCCCCCGATTTCTCCCCAGCAGCGCTCACCTTGCACGGCAGCAAGTGATGTGTGTGTGTGTGGCCAGCGCTCATTTCCCTTCCTGCTCATCGCGGCTTGCTCCCTCGCCACTTTCAGCTAAGCAGGGCAGGCGGGGCCTGGGCTGCAACCAGCAGGGAGGGGGTGGTAATGCTCCTTCTTGCCGGGGCAGCGGCAGCAAAAAGTAAGGGAAGCGAATGCCAGCCAGCATCTCTGCCTTCTTCCTCCGAGCGCCGCTTCTTCGCCAGCCGCTCAGCTGATCGGTCCCAGCCAGACCCCCGTTACACACACGCACACTTTGCTGCCGCGTGAGGTGAGCGCTGCCAAGGCGTCCCAGTACCAGGGCTGAAGGGGTGGCGAGGACGGGCGGCCAAGGGCTTCCCTCCCTCCCCACCCAAGCGGACTTCTTGCATGGCTCCAGCCTGCGGCTCTGATGAGGATCCGCGGTCCGGAGAGCTGCCGCTTCTAGCGGGATATATTCTGCCAGGCCCTTGGCGGCGTCTTTATGCAGTTAGCTCGCCTCCCCACCAGCAGCTCCTCCGCCAGCATCCCGGCTGGAAGCAAAAGCGCAACAGCCGCTGTCGGGGAAGGGAGGAAGGGGTGGCGGTCACCTGTTCTCGCCACTGCCACCCCTTCACCCCTGGTAATGGCAACTGTTGCACTCCTGCTTCCAGCCGGGATGCTGGCGGAGGAGCTGCTGGTGGGGAGGCGAGCTAACCGCATAAAGACGCCGCCAAGGGCCTGGCAGAATATATCCCGCTGGAAGCGGCAGCACTCCGGACTGCGGATCCTCATCAGAGGCGCAGCCTGGAGCCGTGCAAGAAGCCCACTTGGGTGGGAGGGAGGGAAGCCCTGGCGGCTATCACAGTGCCGCTTCTGGCTGGTGTGGGAGTGGCTGCAGGGACCGGCTGGCCGCTCCTGCCCTTCCCCTTGTGGCTGCCGCTGCTGCTGCTTTTCTGAAATGCCTGAGCCGGCCAAGCCCTTCGGACTGCAGATGAGCCATGGGCTGGAGGGCGAGGGCCACGCAAGAAGCCCACTCGGACAGGGAGGGAGGCAAACCCCAACCACAGCTCTGCTCTACTAAGCGACGGCCGGGATCCCCTCTCCATGTCTTTTGGCACATGCGGCCCTTGCTCTTCCTGTTGGTGTTTTTTCCGTGCGCATGTGCGCCAGGAATCAGATCACCAAACGGCCAACGCGCATGTGCACACTGAAAACAAGGTCATTTTCCTGGCGTGCGCATGCGCACCGGGCGGCTCCTCTTCTGTTTTCTGGCACGCCAATGCACATAAACACCAGCTGGCTGCTGTGCCCGAACCCGGAAGAGCAACTGGTGATGGCTCCGCATGCCAGGAGAAATGGCTCTGCGTGCCACTTCCGGCACGCGTGCCATAGGTTCGCCATCACGGCTCTAGAAAGAGTGCAGAGAAGAGCAACAAAGATGATTAGGGGACTGAACACTAAAACATATGAAGAACGGTTGCAGGAACTGGGCATGTCTAGTTTAATAGAAAGAAGGACTAGGGCTGATATGATAGCAGTGTTCCAATATCTCAGGGGTTGCCACAAAGAAGAGGCACTTGAGGGTAGAACAAGAAGCAATGGGTGGAAACTAATCAAGGAGAGAAGCAACTTAGAACTGAGGAGAAACTACCTGACAGTTAGAACAATTAATCAGTGGAACAGCTTGCCTCCAGAAGTTGTGAATGCCCCAACACTGCAAGTCTTTAAGAAGATGTTGGATAGCCATTTGTCTGAAATGGTATAGGGGTTTCCTGCCTAGGCAGGGGGTTGGACTAGAAGACCTCCAAGGTCCCTTCCAACTCTGCTATTGTATTGTATATGACTTATTAAGGTTATTTTCTGATACAAACATATTTGAACAGTTGCTAATCTTAAATTGAATACTACCTGTAAAGCATAAGGAAAAGTTAAGAATTGTAATTCTCTTTCTCCATAAATGTGAAATATTTCTGCTGATAAGTATTTTACCAATAAAAGACCTTCAACATGGTATAAGCAGAAATTATATTTCATCCTTACAGAAAATTAATGAAGACATAAAGAGACAAATACAATTCACATTTAGAATCTTCCTTAAACTCTCCTCCTACTGAGTAAACCTAATACATTGCCTGCTATACAGGTAGTCCTCAACTTATGACATTAATGGAGTCTGCCCATTCATGCTGAAAGTCGAGGACTGTTAAATGAAGCTCCTAACTAACGACCGCCATGTTCCTTTGTTAATTTGTTAAACGAATGCACGGGCCGTTAGGTACAGCATGGAGTGACTCAGAGATGGGGGAAACTAAGGAAGGCCTAGTGCAGGCACAGGCACTCCCAGGAGGCCTTCCCCTCCCTGAGATAACCATGCTCTGCCCCCTGGGTTTCCCAAAGACCTATAGGCCTCCTCCATACCTCACCCTATCACCATTCACTGACTTATGTTTTTTTATATATTTTTATTTATTTACAAACATACAAAATACACACACAAAACTTAGACGTACACAATACAGTACACAAAACTTAGACATTTACACAATACAACACAAACAGGAACTTCCTGTTCTTTCTAATAGCAATTTCAAATTGATACAATTCTCATGTTATTTCCCCTTCTAATATATTTCATTTGCGTTTCGCCATTTTTAACCCTCTTATTTTACTCTTCTATCTGCTATATTGGGTGATCAGCTCTAATAAATTTAAACTCTCTTGAGTGCATATATATATATATGTTAATTCTCCTTAACTACTATTTTTGAGTTTTATTGACTTCTTTCATTGATCCTTGTTTCTTTCCTCCATCTACCTACTTTGCTTGGTATTAATTTATTTTTCCATTTCTGAATGAAGGCAATTCTCGCCGCCGTAATTATGTGTAAAATTAAATACTGGATTTCTTTTTTATATTTCACGGTCATTATTCCTAGTAGAAAAACTTCTGGTTTCCAATCTATTTTGACTCTCGTTATTGACTCTAGCCAATTTTTAATCCTTTTCCAATACTTTTTAGCCTCCTCACACGTCCACCATACGTGATAATATGTTCCGTGTGTTGATTCACAGTTTCAACATTTTGGGGAGATATTTGCTGAGATTTTTGCTAACCTTACTGGTGCCAGGTGCCATCTGTAAAACATTTTGTACTGGTTTTCTTTGTATACAACTGATAGTGTCATTTTTAAATTTGTCCCCCAAAATTTTTCCCATTTATCTAATTTAATATTGTAGCCAAAGTTCTGGGCCCATTTTACCATTTGTTCTTTCACAATTTATTCTTCCATTTTATACTTCAGAAGAAATTTATATATTCTCCCTATCATCTTTCTTTCTGAGCTTTGGATTATTTTATCTAATTTGTATTGTTTCATTTGGATGCCACATAATTTAGTATCATTATTGTCTTTTGATTTGCAAGTAGATTAGCCAGTCAACTTTCATGTTTTGTTCTGATTTATGTTTTGACGAGCTCATGAAGTTGGGATAGAGAAGGCTGCTCCCTCGCTGGACCATGTGAAATAATCAAGAAGAAATCCAATCTCTTTTGCTTCTGTTGCAATCTTTCCTCTCCAACCAGCATAAACTACTATGTTTTCTTCTTAGTTCTACCGGTCCTAGTTTTACACTAAATTTTAGTTGTTTACTCTGGCTTGGGAAGAAAAGATTACCATGGAAACAAAAGAGATCAGATTTTTTTTGTTCTACCAGCGCAAGACTAGCGTAAAGCTAGTGCTGTTAGAACAAAGAAATCTGATCTCTTTTGTTTCCATGGAAATCCTTTCCTCCCCAGCCAGGTTAAACCATGCTTTCTTCTTAGCATCTTTAGCTAATAAAACTAGCTCCAGCAGAGCTAAAAAGAAATTGTAATAGTTTATGCTGGCTTAGAGAGGAAAGAATTGCACCACGGGAAGACGAGGAGGGTGGGTGGGGGGACTGCAAAAGTTGAAACTTTGAAACGGATTTGTATTTAGCATTTGAGGTGTGCTTTGTAACTTCAAATGTTCATTGAATGGACTGTCATACCTCAGGGATAACCTGTATTGTCACCACTTTTTCATCTGGGAGAAATACTTACAAAAGTAGAAGTGTTTTTATGGATTATAAGTTAAAACATAAATGAATTTTAAAGTATATTAACTAATGTACATTGTGTTAGTTTCATTTGAATACCTGTTTTTCAATATTACGAAGAAGCAAAGTTGGACTGCTGGGTGACATTTCAAAATCATGTTCTGGCCAAACATCCTGCCTCTGTAGAAACGTTTGTGAGTTCCCTATAGAATTCAATGCCTCTTGATCTGGTAATTGTGTACGTTTCTTCAAGATGTCTTTTGGGACTAAACATTCTTCTAATATCACCATTCCCTAGACAATAGTAAATGAGCACAATCAGACTGACAAGCAGAGTCACCTTGTAGGGTAGATAAGCAGCATAAAATTGGATTAAAATAAATAAAAATTAATAAAAAAACTGAAATGTAACACTTAAATATTAATTGAAAGCGCCACACAAAAACTGGGACATTGCTGGGGAAGAAGAGAGATATCAAATAATTGTATTAAATAAAATAACAGGAAATAATTATAATGTATTCCATATAATCAGTTGCATTAAATGTTTTTGTTCAAACTTCAAAAACAATCAGTTTTCAATATGGACCTTAAGGGACTTAACCAAACAACCTGTTCCTTACATAGAAGTCTTATTATATTCTAAATTATTTTGCATAGGATTGCTTATATTTAAACTATAAGAGAATTCTCCATTACCTTTCTTACTAATTTACATGCATATTTATACCTCTTTTTATTGCCACTATACATGAGTATATATGCATTCAAGGTAAGTCTTAGTTACTACACCTTTTTCTGGGATAATTTAAACTGGAAAAGTGATGCTTAAATAGCCCTGTACCAAGATTTTTTTAGTTGGACAATCCACACAATTCTAGTAAAAAGCAGATCCTTTCAATTAAACTCAACTCCTAGTGACTTTATGGATATATCCATGCACTTTTCTTGTCCACAAGTATAGTTTGCCACTGCTTTCTTCTGATATGTTTTTCAACTACTTAGTCTAGTACAGTGTTTCCAGGAAAATAAGACCCGGTCTTATATTTTTAGGGCCTCCAAAATAAGCAATAGAGTTTATTTTCAGGGAAACACAATATCAGGATGATCAGCCTGGCTGGGTGCCCCACTCCTCCAGTGTGCACACAAGAGGCGGTCAACACTAGGGGGAGAACAGTGTCCAGCAGCTGCTGCAGCGTGCCAGCCCCTTGGTCGGTGCACTTGGGCCATGCAGCTCGCGCAACGCAGGCAACTTGATTACCTGTCCAAGCAGCAGAGATATGGGCGGGAGGAATGCGATCTGGATGCACTGCGCATCATTGGCAAACTGAGCTAGTGGGCTGGAGTGGCTGACCAGCCTTGGGAGGCTCATCTTCATGAAGGCACCACCAGCAGATGGAGGCAGAGATACGGGAGAAGGGAGGCGATCCCGATGTGGTGCACAGGCCGCAGACAAGCCGAGAGAGGTGAACATGAGCCTCCTGCATCTGCCTGCCCCCTCTGTCCTACTGTCTCTCGGCTTCCCTACAGCCCATGCAGTGCATCTGGATCTTCTGCCTTCCCCCCGTGCCTCTACCACCATGCAAAGGCAAGTCTCCCATGGCCACCCATTTCAGCCCACCAACTATCGGCTTTCCCACAGCCCACGTCCAGATCACATTCCTCCCCCCGCTTCTGCCTCCTGCATGGACAGATAATCAACTCACCTATACTGCACGAGCTATGGCTGCTGCCGGACACCATCAGCCCCCGTCCCCTCAGCGAGCTGCTGCCCATGCCCACTCATACACCCCTGGATAATGAAGACCTTACCTGGGGGTTATGAACTAATCAGGCCTGAACCTCCTTTGCTCCTGAGCCAGATAAAGTCAGCCAGTTTTAGCTGAGATTTATTTTATTTTTTTGTTTGCTGATTTTCAGTAATATTCACACTTCTACCATTCTCAGGAAAAAGATGGAAATACTGGTAAGAAAACTTTCTTCTTAGTCCTCCTCTGGACATATTGATTATATATAAATATATAATTATTTATTATAAGTATCAGAAATTAAATGAATTGGTTTTTTAAAAAAACTTTCCATATGTTAAGTTACAATAAATTAAAAACTGAAAATCTAGATTTACTGTAAGTAATAGGAACCAAAACATAATGGAATATTTTTTAATCAAGCTGCTAAGTATATAAAACTATTTCTGTTCCTCCATGTTTATCCATTATTTCATATCAAGTACTCCAGAAAAAAATAATATAACCAGTGCAATTATAGCAACTAAACATAAAATTAAAAATGTATATCTTTTCAAGGATCGCATTACTATACAAGTTGATCCTTATTCAGGCTATAAGAATGTACCTAAGAACTTCCATTAAGCTTTGAATAGAAGGGGAGACTCTGAATAATGTTTACCACCATCAAATCCAATATCTAGATTTCAGACAACTCTTTCTTTTGTCAATTTAGATTTCTCAAAACATTTCTATATAGAGTTCATGGATTGCATAGAAAATACCTATCAACACTTTAACATTTTTTTTGAATAAATACTTTTGATTAATTAATAATACCTTGGTGGCACGAATCTGCCTGTGAAGGTCAGTAAGTTGTTGAATTTTGTATTCCAGTTCAGAAATCTGATCCTGAAGCCATGTCCACTGACAGCCAACTTTAGCTCTTTCAACCAACCATTTCCAGTCAGATCTACGGTTACTGAGAAGATAGAACTTTGATTAGTCAATGTAAAAATAACTTATGTATTCTGAATCTTTATTTAACAAACCACAAGTCTTTTAATAAATTAACTGTCAGATTATTATTTTAAAAATTCTCTTAAGACTCATGGTTTTCACATTTAACAGGAACTCATCTATTTATATTTAACATAATAGATCATTTACACTACTGTAGTCTAGACCTGGGACTACATACATATTATGCATTATTATTTTTATGTATATCCCATTTTTCAAACACTAGTGCATTCATGGGGGCTTATCTCTAGGTGAAATTTTAGATGGTAGGTAGAAAATTAGTATGCAGTGAACAAAGACGATAAGGGGTCTGGAGACTAAGCTGTATACTGAATAGTTGACAAACTATTCTAACTATTCAAACTATTCTATTCAAACTATTCTATTCTAACAAAGAGTACTGGGGGTGACATGATAGCAGTCGTCTAGTACTTAAGGGGCACTCACAGAGAAGAGGGGGTTGACCTATTTTCCAAAGCACCTAAAGGCAGGACAAGAAATAATGGATTGAAGATCATTAAAGAGAAATCCAACCTAGAAATGAGAAATTGTCTGACAATGAGCACAATTTTAATGGAGAGGCTTGCCTCCAGAAATTGTGGGTGCTCCATCACTGGAGATTTTCACAGATTGGACAACCACTTGTTCAGAAAGGTGTAAAGTCTCCTGCTTATTATTCTGTGTTCTATGTTGGTATTCTATGGTTTCATTAAAGGTAAATTAGCATTTGTGATATAATTCTAGATCAGTTAAATATGACCAGCTAATTCTCACTTCTATTACACAATTCTTCAGGCTATTATTCATTGTATTTGGTTTTCTGCATCGGATAATTTCTAACTTTAAGGTGTATGGATTTCAATTTCCAGAATTCCCAATACAGCATGAAGTTCGCCCAGCTTAAACTTGCCAAGACTGAAAAACGCTGATGTACAGATAGGGATTTTTCCATTCCTTTTACTGGTTCTTATTTACTTATGAGCAATCATAATGCAAAGTTCTCACTTCCACCCCATCCCAGAGCAATGATAATGCAAAAAGCATCACTTCCACCCCATTCCAGAGCAATGATAATGCAAAAGCCTCATTTCCACCCCATCCCTCAACTAACCTGCATTCCAGCTCCATTCTCCTGCATGCAGGGCAACAAAAGAAAACCATGACTACCAGTTTAAAAAAAGTTCAGTCAGACCTTCCAACTTCTTGAGGGAAAAAAGATTTCGCAAATTTGAAAGGTCTGACTAAACTTTTTTTAAACTGGTAGTCACATGATCTTTTTTTGTTGCCCTGCATGCCAGAGAACGGAGCTGGAAAGCAGGTTAGTGAGGGAATGGTGGTTGCTGCAGGATTTTGCAGGTCATCCAGGCTAAAAACGGGCTGCAAGGAGGGCAGCCGCCCAGCTGATTGGCAGGGCCAGTCCATTCGCCTCCTCCTCCTTGATCAGCGTGGCTCCCAGTCACGCCCCTGCAGCCTCCCCACAGTGAATGGTTACCCCAGTGGACAGGGCCAGCCAGTGGTGGGTTCAACCAGTTCGCCGAACTACGCAAAAAATTAACAACCTGTTCGTCCAAACCGGTCCAAACTGGCTGAATCCCACCACTACATCCTTTCCTGTAATCAACACCCAGATAAACAGGGATTACCAACAGAAAAAAAAAATCAAGCAGAAAACAATACTCTTAATCAAAGAATTACCAAGCAGAAAATCCCCAACCCCACCAACAGACGGAAAAGCTATTGTATGTAAACAGGATTCCACAGTATAATCTTCAGACTGACTATCTACTTACTGTTGAAATTACTGTTTAAAATAAATCTGTTTATTAATAGAAAAATATTCTACAATTAATGTAATAATTGCCATTTAGGAAGCATTTTGGAATTTATTACAAACAGATGCCAAATATATCATTTGGAGAGAAAATTATACATTGGAGCTAAATTGATATAGGGCTAAATTCATCCATAAAAACCATCCAATTCTAATCCATCCTCACCTATTAAAACTCATGGAGTGCTATTGACTTTAGTGAAACCTACCTCACAGAGTTGTTGTGTGAAGAAGTAGGACAGAATACAATATAGCCTGAGTTACTATATAAAAGGGGGATATAATTCTAACAAATAAATTTAAGTAACAACCTTGTTACTTGGCTATTAATGAGCAATGTGTTAGAATTTAACAGGGTGGATAAAAATAGATTTTAAAAATATATATTAAAAACCGGGTTTTTTATTTTTTTATCAAATTTGGAGTATTTGATAAAATACTCCAAATGCTTTTGGAGTAAAAATCTATCTAAAGATAGTTTTCTATTTAAGATGAATTAATAATTTAGTTTATTCAGCATGCAATGAAGCTTAGTTATGTAGCATGAGGCTGTATATTCTGCAATGTTTACATTTTTGATAACTCATTTAATGAATCCAAGCTCTGCAAGCTATGATAACATGCACTGCATTGATGCATTCACACAATTTCACAGTAACCATGAGATAAATCATAAAACAAAGTTCAGGAATATTCCTTTATCCCATTGCTTTGTGAATCTATGTACACTACAGACTATGATTGTTTTAAGAGAAATGCATCTGTATCATCAGGCTAAGTGTGAGGAGGAAGGGCAAGCAGTAAAAATGAAAGTGAAACCTTTGAAAGAGCACCTGCCATTTCAGATCCATCATGGCAGCCCGTTAGCGGGCATCCACTCACTTGCTGCCTGCCACGTCCCTTACTTTATTGTGTCACTACCGCATCACCAGTTGTCCCATTAAAGTGAATGGGACTGTCAGTGAGTCAACAGCAGGTCAGAGGAGCCCCTGCAGGACAGAGATGACAGTTGCTCTTTAAAAATTATGATTTAAATCAAGTCGATTTAAATCAAGCCTTTTTACTAGTGATTTAAATCACCTTGATTTAAATCAAATCCACCCTCAAATTTAAATGTTAGAATTAAAATTTATCATGTTACGGATGTCATGCCTGCAATTATAATCCTTTTAGGATCTGTCGTTGTTTTCAAAATAAAATAAATATTTTTTCAAAATAAAAAATTCCTTTCTAGAAATCAAGGTCATTCTGTCTCTGTACCTCTGCATCTGACCGGAACTAGATGGATGGAAATGCCAGTGTGGCAGAGGAAGATTGGACCATGTGATGAACTTGTGGGTGTGGGGACACGGTCATGAACTTTCAACTGGGTGGAAACCCAGGAAGCTTTCAGATGTGCCAACATGTCTGTCTTATTAAATTGGAACGCCTTGGACTCTGATTTAATTCTGCATGATATTTGGAACGTTGACATTAACCCAAATCTCCTTTAAAATAAATCACCAGCAACCCCAGTTGGGAGCTGGCGAGGGGTGCTGATTCCCAAACGCTGACTGACCCGGTCAGCATAAAATATCAGCAAACAATTAAGAGAAAGTCTTTTGAGATAAAAAGCTGAGATGAGATCTTTCTCTACATACCTCCTGAGCAGCAAAGGAATTTGCGTAGGAGGATTTTTTCTGATTTATTGCGCCTGGGAAAATGTGGCCAGAGAGGGCTGGAAAGGCTTATTCTACACACGGCTGGAAGCGACAAGATGTTTGGAATCCCAGACCAACTTCTACAGCTAAACGTGTGTGGGGACGCCTCCTCCTTCCCCAACAAAAACACAGCAATAAACTGGAGTGGAGATAATTACTCTTTCCATACAGCAATGAATGAGCCGAGCCAGCAAGAAGGAATTTGGCAAGCATTTCTCACTAAGCAAGCACCACCAAATTAGGCTTTCTTCCCAGCTCATGGATGGCAGAGATGCCACTGGGCAACATGGGAAAATCCTCCAAGCCAGCAGAGGGGACCTTGGCCCATAACCCCCACCACCAGACATTGATGGTTGAACTGCAACCTATGAATCAAGCAACCCCAGGTCATGGATGGGAGAGATGCCAATGGGCACCTGCTCTCCCTCAGCAGATGGCACCATGGCAGATAACTGGGCAGTGGCCAAACCAGGGATTGACCTCCCCACCGGTTCCAGTCTCACCTGCAATGCACCAACAGATTCTTACCCCACCTTCCTACAGAGAAGAGTTCTCGACAATGGAAGAAGGGATGAATGAGGGGAAGGCTGCAGGATGGATGGCAGAACAATGTGCACCTGCAATGCCCCAACAGGTTCTTACCCCACCCTCCTATAGAGAAGAGTTATTGACAATGGAAGAAGGGATGAATGAGGGGGAAACTGCAGGATGGATAGCAGAACAATGTGATGAGGTGGTTCCTAAGTTTAGAGGTGCAACTGGGTTCCGTCCCTCGGGGGGGGGGCAATAAAGTGTCAGCGTTGCTGTCAATTTGGCCACAGAGCGTCAGAGTGCTTGGCTCCAGCCCCAATATCACAACATGTGCACCAACCGCCAGAGCGGTAATGAGAAGGCACCAGAAGCTACCACAGAAGAGTCATGTGGGCCAACAACCTCCAGAAGAGGATCCCCAACCTAAGGTGACAAAAGGTCCTACCAATGGGGAGGCCTTGGAGGAGGGAAATGCTGAGGACGACCCAATGGTTAGTGCACCCATCCGCCCCTTTACAATAAAATGCAACCTCCAAGTGCCAGAAACGGGAGTGGAAGGGGAAGTTGGGGCAATTGTGGACATTGGCTGAACCCGATGCTTAATCAGCATGTCAATTGTGGAGCAATTAGGTATACGCACAAGACTCCTAAACCATCACATTCGGTTTGAGCAAGTGGATGGAACACTGATTAAAGGGGGCCCAGCCACGAAAATTACTGAGTTGGTAAAGTTGATAACAGGTCGCCACTATGAATTCCTCAGATTCATCGTAGCTCCAAGAATGCAGGAATAAATTATTTTGGGACTAGCATGGCTGGACAAGTGGGCGCCTACAATAAAGTGGGAGGACAGCATTAGAAAATTGATTATCGGCTTTGGGCCGTTACCACGGTGGAGCCAAAAGGCCACCCAGGAACAATGGAACCCAACAGCCCTGACCATCCAGAACCTGCAGCAGACACCAAACCCCCAGTACAACAAGTACCAAAAGACTACTGGGAATTAGTGGGGGTGTTCAGTGAGGAAGATTGCAACTATCTTCTCCCTCACCGGGCCACAGATTGCGCAATAGACTTCAAGCCTGGGACTACTTTACCGAAGCCGAAAAGGTACTCCATGACTCCCAAAGAGATGGTTAAATTGAGGAACTACATTGACATCAATTTAAAATGGGGCTTTATTGAACCAGCGAAATCACAAGTAGCAGCCACAGTGCTCTTCAGAGAAAAGAAAGAAGGTGGGGTTTGTCTCTGAGTTGATCTGCAAGCCTTGAATGCGGTATGCAAAAAGAACACTTATCCCCCTTCCCCTCATGAAAGATATATTGAACCACTTGGCAAAAGACAAGATCTTCACCAAGCTGTAGTTGAGAGAGGCGTATTACGGCATATGGAACAGAAGGGGAAATGAATGGAAGACCGCTTTTAACAACCCCCTTGGCAGTTTTCAGTACAAAGTCATGCCATTTGGGCTACAAGGAGCACCCGCAGTCTTCATGCAGTACATAAATGAGGTGCTACATGAACACTTGTACCACAGAGTGCTCGTTTATCTAGATGACATTTTGATCTTCTCTGAAACCCTAGAAGAAAACGTGAAGCTGGTACGGCAAATCCTGAGAAAACTTTTGGCCACCAAGTTATATGCAAAGTTGTCAAAGTGTGAGTTTCACAAGATCTCACTAGACTACTTGAGTTATCGCATCTCCAACAAGGGGATAGAAATGGATCCAGGAAAAGTGAAAGCTATATTAGACTGGAAACCTCCAAGCACTCACAGACAACTACAAAGCTTCCTTGGATTTGCCAATTTCTACAGGCGTTACTTCCGACTTTTGCAGAAATTGCCCTCCCATTGACTGAGCTATTAAAAACGGAGCCTTCCCCAATGAAGCCAAAAGCAAACCAACTCCTGAAATGGACAATGGACTGTCAAGAAGCCTTTGAGAAATTAAAACGGCTCTTTGCCCAAGAGCCCATACTGCAACACCCCGACCCCAAGTGACCATTCATAATCCAGACGGATGCCATGATGTAGCAATAGCTGCAGTGCTACTACAAAAGAATAGAGAAGGCCACCTCTTGCCGTGCACTTACATCTCCAAGAAGCTCACCACTACTGAAAGGAGGTGGGCCATTTGGGAGAAAGAAGCATTTGCGATCAGGTGGAGCCTGCTCACGTGGAGAAATCTCCTGAAATGGGGGGATATACCGTTCGAGGTCTGGACTGATCATAAAAACTTCGAAGCTATCCACGCCCATCGAAGACTATCCCCCAAACAAGTTCGCTGGGCACACTTCCAAAGGTTTAAATTTGGAATTAAACACATCCCTCCAGGGAAGAACTTGTTGGCGGATGCTTTGTTGAGAAAACCACAGTATGCCACTAAGAAGGAAGTTGTTGTTCAACCCATTACTTCTTCCTCCCACCAACAGGTGGCCCATGTCACCGTCCAAAGCCAGGATAAGCTGACGACAGAGTTCAAAGCGGCACTCCCAGCAGACATGTGGTTCAACAATAACAAGGGCATTCTAACGATGAGCGGTGGCTTAGCCTGGAAGGGGTCCAAACTGTACGTCCCTACAGCGAAGCCATGATGCGAAACTAGGAAGCCATTTTGGATTCCTAAAAAGGCTCCAACTTGCCAGGCGTCAATTTTGGTGGCCAAAGATGAGATCGGAGGTGGAGGATTATGTAAAAAGCTGTGCTACTTGGGCAATGATGAAAACACGGCCGGGGAAGCCCCCTGGACTACTATAACGAATGGCCAGCCCTAGCTGACCATGGGAGGAGATCGCAATGGACTTTATCATTGAGCTCCCAGATAGCAGCAGGAATAAAGTAATTTGGACAGTTATTTATTTGTTTTCTAAGCAGGCACATTTCATCGCTTGCTCAGGGTTGCCGTCTGCAAAGAAATTAACAAAAATGTTTGTGAAACACATTTATCGCTTGCACGGGGTGCCCAAGAGGATCATTTCAGACCACGAAGTTCAGTTCACCACCAAGTTCTGGAGAGAGTTCCCAAAATCCATCGGGTCCACACAAGGGCTCAGCTCAGCGTTTCATCCCAGCACGAATGGCGCAGCGGAGAGGGCCAATGCGATGTTGGAACAATACATCCGGTGTTACATGGACTATCAGCAACACAACTGGTCGGACTTGCTACCTTTCGCCGAAGTGGCGTGCAACAATGTGGTCCAAAGCAGCACTGGATTAACTCATTTCCAGATTACTAGTGGCATGGAATTTGTTCCCATGACTGAGCTTCCTAGAGAACCTCCCTCCTCCATGTCTTTGAATAAATGGATGTACACACTAAAGAAAGGATGGGAAAATACGAAGAAAGCTCTAGCAGATGCAGCAGAAGCCTACAAGAAGCAAGCTGATAAACACCCCTTTCGTGTGGGGGACAAAGTTTTTGTGTCTACCAAATACATAAGATTAAGAATGCCTAGTAAGAAATTGGGCCCAAAATTTCTAGGTCCATTCCCAATAGAGAAGATAATTAACCCAGTGACAGTTCGACTCAGTCAACCCAGAATTCTAAGGAAGATTTACCCAGTATTTCATTGTAGCTGGTTGAAACCAGTAATTGGGTCCAACATAAGACCGTCCACTCAAGCTCCCCATCCTCCTGTAGTGGTAGAAGGGGAAACACATTATGAAGTGAAAAAAAAACTTAGGTTCCAGGCTATATAGGGGTCGCTTACAGTAATTCGTGCATTGGAAGGGGTATCCCTTGTCTGAAGCCACTTGGGTGAAAAGTTGGGACCTAAAAGCAGGTAAGTTAGTAAAACAATTCCATGAGAAGTTTCCCGATAAGCCAAAGGGTCCCCCTGGGTGGGGGGAGAGGTGATTAATTATGTTATGTTAACTTTTATATTATTTTTTCGAAAACATTTTTCTTCTGAGGAGAGGCCGCCTGTCAGGCCTGCAGTTATAATCCTTTAAGGATCTTTGGCCTGCCACACTCTCTCTCTCTTTCTTTACTATGCTGTTCAATAGTGGGGAATTGGGAGGGGGGAATAGTAAGGAGTAGAATGTGGTTGTTTTCAAAATAAAAAAATCCTTTCCAGAAATCAAGGTCATTCTTTGTCTCTGCACCTCTGCATCTGACCGGAACTAGAGGGGTGGAAATGCCAGTGTGGCAGAGGAAGATTGGACCATGTGATGAACTTGTGGGTGTGGGGACAAGATCATGAACTTTCAACTGGGTGGAAACCCAGGGAGCTTTCAGATTTTGGTTTCCCACAGATGTGCCAACATGTCTGTCTTATTAAATTGGAACTTTAAGGATAGCTCTGCCTTGGACTCTGATTTAATTCTGCATGATATTTGGAACGTTGACAATGGAAAGCTAAAACATTAAAATAAATAAGCCTTGAAAATATATGACTTTTATCTTTGTTGGCTAAGATGACAAGTAGAAAACATACAGATAGCAGTAAAAAGAAAATGTGGACTCAAAAACATAAATATATTCCGGGCTGTGAAATGTAGTTCCTCTTATACAGTTCTAAATTCTACTGTGTGTGGTGGTAGATCAAACCTTAAAATGCCGTATTTTTCGGAGTATAAGACGCACCTTTTCCCTCAAAAAAGAGGGTGAACATCTGGGTGCGTCTTATAGACTGAATACAGCATTTTTGGCCTCCCGATACCCCACCCCCTTTGCAAAAATGGCCGTGCATAGCCTTTAGGAGGCTTCCAGAGTGCTCCTGGTGGCTAGGGAGGGTAAAAATGAGCTAAAAGCTGGCCATTTTTTGTCCCCGCAGCCCCCAGGAGCACTTATAAGCCTCCTAAAAGCTACACATGCCCTTTTTTTGGACAAAAAACAGGCCCGTTTTCATGAAAAATGGACCATTTTGGGGAGGTCTGCAGAGTGCAAAAAAATTCTTTTTAATTTGCCTCTTCAAAATCTTGGTGCATCTTATATGCCGGTGTGTCCTATAATCTGAAAAGTTCTAGCCCAAGACAATAAAAATTAAACAAAGCAAAACATCACATTCAGAAAAAACAGTAGAATATCTGATTTAGCCCATATGCAACCTCCCAAACATTTGGCTTTAAAAATAAATTACCAAATTGTAATCTTTTGGCACTAAAGAATATTGTTAAATATATGGCTAGGAGAATATTAACTGTATCTAATTTCAACTAATGTGATTATTCTCCCACTCAAATTAATTCTGAAATCAATGTTTTATTTCTATTGAGAATAAAACTTAGCCAGCAGCACACTATTAAAGAAAGTCTAAAACAGTGGATTATTCATAGTATAGGCCATATTTAAGAGCTGAAGAATGTACTAAATTGCAGAACAGAATGTGACGACTTAACATAGCTTCAAACCATTAAGTTAATGATTTTCCAGTAGAGTGGAGGGAGGGGTCACAGCAGGGTTAACACAGCCTGATTGGTCCATTTGACTGAGAGAAAACTTCTTAACCTTCGCCTTCTCCCGTTGGTTCCCAGTTTCCTCTCAGTCAAGGTCCAAGACTCAGGTTTGGTTCCTAGTAGGTTTTCTAGTTAGTCAGTGTATGTTAATTGATCTTGATTAAATTTAGAAATTTTAATTTGGTTACCTTTAGAAAATGTATTTTTTGTAGTGGGTCTGCCTTGCAGGGCTGTTGTTGGCTGCCCTTAGAAGGCTGAGAGATTCTGCAGGGGGGGGGCGCTGGCTTCCTCCCCCCGCTTAGAAGGTCGCTCCGGTCTGATGCCTGGTGTCTCGGGCGTGCCGGGCGACCCTACGGCTATGCACACATGCCTTTTAGTGAAAGTCGCAGCGCGCCGGGGCTTTTCAGCGCGAAAGCGACAAATCGGCTTCATTTTGAATTTCGCACAGTCCGGGGCCGGTTACAGCCTGCGGCGACGGCGCGGGGCCGTTTTTTCTGGGATTTGGAGGTCTCCCGGTGAGTAGGAGCTCCAGTGTCTTGCTTTGGTGCCGCTGGGGGCGGCGAGCGTGCAAACGGCCGCCCGCAGCCAGAGGAAGCGAAGGGCGAGGTCGGCGGCCATTTTTAGGCGCGCTTTGGCCAGGGACCGCCCAAAGAAGCCGGCAGCCATTTTGAATCACGTGTCTGGGCATTGCAGCACGGAGAGGCTGAATACAACGTGGCCGTGCTGTTTGTTGTCTACCGGAGGCCCGGAGCAGGCGATTCCCACCAGCTGAAGGGCTGTTCCTGTCTCAAATTTATTTGGTGCACGTGAGTGGGGCGATGGCGGATAGAACAGAGGCTCAGCAGGCCTTACCATCTCAGGCAGGCGATGATAAGGCTGAGCCCACTCCCCCTGTTAGGCCTCGGGCTTCTAGGCCTTCAGCAGAGGAAAGACCTTCCAGAGCTCTGCAAAGGGATGAGCTCAGGCGATCCAGGGCTATAGAGAAGGTCATCGAAAGAGCGGAGAAAAGACAGGCCCGGGATCCTGGGCCTAGATCCAGATCTCCACGCCCCGTGGCTTCCTGCCCTTCCCCACCTGTGGCCAGGGGGTTCAGTCCTTCCTCTTCTTCCTCTGCTT
Organism: Natrix helvetica; assembly: GCF_964273705.1. Lineage (NCBI taxonomy): Eukaryota > Metazoa > Chordata > Lepidosauria > Squamata > Natricidae > Natrix > Natrix helvetica. Next base: position 185,807,633 of record NC_138548.1, read on the forward strand.
CCTCAGATAGATCGGATAGGAGTCAGCAGCGGGGGGGCCCTCGCTCTCCTTCTGTTTCCCTGGAGACTAGAGAGGCAGATAGGGGGGACCCATTGGAAGGCACCTCTGCAGGTCCCATTAGGGGTAGGAAATCCAGCAGGGCCTACGTGGCTCCAGATTATGATACTGAAGGTGATGAGGAGGATCTAGAACACCTCCCTGAGAATCTCAAAAGGATTATTTCTGCAGCCATCTCTAGGGGCATTGCTCAAAGGGACAGGCCTTCCCATCACAGTCGAGTTACTCCCTTTAGTAGGTCCAGATCTAGGGCTTCCTCTCCTTCCCTCATGAGTGAGGTTTCCTCTAGGGGGGAAGCACGGAGGGATGATTGGGGGTTCTCTGAGGAGGAAGATGCGGCCCCTGAGCTGCCTCGCTCTTCTAACCTTTTCCTCCAGGCCATGTTCAAGCCATTACTCAAGAAGGCTAGGAGAACCACCAAGGTGGGCACGGGGGACCCCACGGTCCCACCGCCCACGGATCCAGACATGGTCATGTTCTCAGCGACGGCCACTAATAAAGAGGAGATTCCTGCCCCTCCTCTTTTCTTAGAGGTAGCTACTAGCCAATGGGCCCGTCCTTCTAATTTTTCCCCACCTGGCAGCAACGACCGTCGCGCCTATAACATGGAAAAGTCTTTTGTGTAGGCTATTCAGCTCCCGGTTGTAGATCAGCCCATAGCAGCTTTAGTCTCCTCTTCCCCAGTGGTCTCAGGGGACGCAGCTGACAAACTCAAGCCAGAAGACAAGAGGGCGGAGCTCACCTTACGTAAAAATTTTAAGGCCTCAGCTTGGGCGGTGCGGGCAGCGGCTGCTGCTTCGTACTTCAACCGCACCACGGTCATGTGGCTCCGCCAGCTTCAGGATCGAATTCCGATCCAGGATGAGCGCGTACACCAGGATTTAGCTAAAATAATGGCAGCGTGTCAGTATTCGGCTGATGCGACCCTAGACGCTGTTAGATTTGGTTCTAGTGCTTTGGCCACCTCGGTGGCCTCTCGTAGGCTCCTATGGCTCAGGAACTGGCAGATAGACTATAAAGCCAAGTGGGATCTAGTAGCGGCTCCCTTTGAGGGTCCAAACTTGTTTGGAGCTTCCTTGGATCCGATTTTGGTGGAGAATAAAGATAAAAAGAAAGTCATGCCTACATCCACCAAGAAGGCAGAGTCACGTAGTCACCCCTATCGCAGGCCCCAGTTCAAGTCTTATGACAGGGATCAGGACCAGCGATACCAACCGTACAGGCAGGACAGGTCATTCAACAGACAGGGGTTTCAGGACCGTTCTAGATTTCAGCCGCAGTCCAAGCGGCCCTTTCGTGGGGGGGGCGGCCGCCCCTTCCGCAGAGGGAAATGACTCAAACCCGAGTCATCCCATCGGAGGCCGCCTGGCACTGTATGCGGACGAGTGGGATCGGATCACGTCAGACGGTTGGGTCAGGGCGACCGTTCGCCACGGCCTAAGGTTAGAATTCCTCTCCAATCCCCCAAGTTTTTTCAAGGTTTTTCCCCCGGCCCGGGATCCGAAGCGACGTCTCCTCATGGACCTCGCGGTCGCCCATCTGCTAGAAATCAGGGCGGTGGAGGTCGTTCCGGAGCAGGAGAGGGGTCTGGGCTACTACTCCCACCTGTTCGTAGTTCCAAAATCCTCGGGGGGTTGGAGGGCGATTCTCAACCTGAAACGCCTGAACCGCTACTTAGTATACAGGCGGTTCAAGATGGCGTCCCTGAAATCGATTCTGCAGGGCATTCGGAGGGGGGATTACATGGCCTCAGTAGACTTGACGGAGGCCTATCTCCACGTTCCCATCCTTCAGTCCCACCGGCGTTATCTCAGGTTTTCTCACCGGGGCAGGCATTACCAATACCGGGCTCTCCCGTTCGGTTTGGCCTCAGCTCCGCGGACATTCACCAAGGTCCTGGCAGCACTGGCGGCTTACCTGCGTTCCATTCCGGTGAGACTTCAGTGCTACTTGGACGACGTTCTCGTTCAGGCGGGGTCCCTATCCAGAGCCAAGTCGGATCTTCGGCTGACGATCCGTTGGCTTCAGGCGTTGGGGTTTTCCGTGAACTTCCCCAAGAGCCACCTATCCCCATCCCGGCAGATCCTACACTTAGGGACAGTGATAGATTCCGAGTCAGGGAGGGTCCGCCTGTCTCCAGAACGCTTGTCCAGCCTGCGCCAGCTGGTCTCCTCCGTACAAAAAAGAAGGTCTGTTTCCATCCTGACCTTGTCTCAACTTCTGGGGAAGATGGTCTCTTGCATAGGGATAGTGCCCTGGGCCCGGCTCCATCTGCGGCCTCTCCAGTGGGCCTTGATCCCGGTCCAGAGAAGGATGATGAGCAACTCCTTGCGGCCAGTTCCTCTACCAGCGGAGGTGAGACTATCTCTTCAGTGGTGGATGTCCCCGGCGCTGCAACAGGGGGCTTGCTTTTGGGAGCCCGAGAGAGTCACCGTGACGACGGATGCCAGCCTCTTCGGCTGGGGGGCCGTGATGGACTCCGACATGACCCAGGGACGTTGGTCTGCCTCGGATCTCCGCCACAACATCAATTGGCTGGAGCTGAAAGCCGCGAGACTTGCCCTACGGACTTTTCGTCATCACCTGCGGGGGCACCATGTCCTCCTGCTTACGGACAATGTGGCGACGAAGGCCCATGTCAATCGCCAGGGGGGCACCCGCTCGCGTTCTCTCTGGCGAGAGGCGCAGTTGTTGGGCCTGTGGGCGGAGAGACACTTAGCCTCCATAGTGGCGGAGCACATCTCAGGAGTGTCCAATCTTCAGGCGGATTGGCTGAGTCGCACAACCCTAGACGATGGCGAGTGGCAACTGGGCCCGGAGTTGTTTCAGAAGATATGCAGCAGGTTCGGCACGCCTCTGGTGGATCTGTTCGCCTCTCCCGACAACGCTCAGCTGCCCCGGTTCTTTACCCGGTTCCAGTCCCCGTCGGCGGAAGGAGCGGATGCTCTCAGGAGCCGGTGGCCCCCGGGCCTTCTTTATGCCTTTCCTCCCCTTCCCCTCGTTCCCCGTACGATAGGGAAGATAGTCACAGAGAGGGCTCTCGTTATCCTGTTAGCCCCTTACTGGCCGAGGAGACCCTGGTTCGCGGACCTGGTCCAGCTGTCGGTAGCAGACCCCTGGAGGATTCCCCCGGGGGAGGTCGTTCTGAGTCAGGGGGCTTTGCATCACCCAGGGCCTCAGTGGCTCCATCTGACCGCATGGCTCTTGAACGGAGGGTCCTGAGGGGGCAGAGGCTGTCATCGGGAGTTATAGCCACCTTAGAGGCGTCTAGGAGGCCGTCCACGGTTAGGATTTACAATGCCACATGGAAAGCGTTTGCGAAGTGGTGTATCCCTTTGGGGTTGGATCCTTCTAGAGCTACCGTTCCAAACGTGTTGGAGTTCCTCCAAAAGGGGTTGGAGGACGGCTTGTCGCATAATACGCTCCGGCGTCAGGTGGCGGCCTTAGCCACCATTCTGGGGGGGGAGGGTTCCCTCACCCTTTCCCGTTCTCCTCTGATTAAGCGTTTCCTGAAGGGGGCGGCTAACATCCGTCCACCTCCGGTCCATAGGTTTCCGACCTGGGATCTGACCCTGGTTCTCCAGGCTCTGACGAGCTCCCCGTTCGAGCCACTTAGGACGGTACACATGCGTCTGCTTACCCTTAAGGTGGTGTTTTTAGTGGCCATTACATCGGCCAGGCGCATTTCAGAGTTGGGGGCCCTTTCTTCACGCAGTGACTTGTGTGTTATACACCAGGACAGGGTGGTCCTTCGTTTGGATCCTTCGTTCATTCCGAAGGTGAATTCACAGTTTCACAGGGCCCAGGAGGTCGTACTCCCGAATTTTTGTCCCAATCCCTCAAGGGAGCGGGAGTTAGTGTGGCATAAGCTGGATGTTCGCCGGGCTGTTCGCATTTACCTAAAGCGAACTGAGGGCATTAGGAGGACGGAGGCATTATTTGTTTCCTTTCGCCCAGGCTCGTTAGGATGCAAGGTTTCTTCTTCCACCATCGGACGATGGATTAGGTTGGCCATACTTGAGGCTTACGGAGCTTCTGGGAAGACTCCCCCATCGGGGATCACTGCGCACTCCACCCGCAGTGCCGCTACTTCGGCGGCCTGGGCCACCAGGGCACCCTTCGAGGATATTTGTAGGGCGGCCGCTTGGGCCTCCCCCACTCCTTTTATTAGGCACTATCGTTTGGATACTTATGCCTCGGCTGAGGCATCTTTTGGCCGGAGGGTCCTTCAGAGGGTGGTGGCCGATTCCTCACCTGGGACCCAGTCTGCCCGCCCGGGGACGTAGCGTGGGTATGTCCCTGCTGTGACCCCTCCCTCCACTCTACTGGAAAAAGAACGTTGGTCTTACCTGAACGTTTTTTTCTGGAGTAGTGGAGGGAGGGGTCACATTTCCCGCCCTAGTTAGTTAGACAGGGTCCGGGAGGTGTAGAATCGGGAGGCCCCGGGGGGGGCTTGTCCTTGTTTTGTGTTTTGCTTGCAGATGCTGGCCGTGACATCGCGGAAACTGGGAACCAACGGGAGAAGGCGAAGGTTAAGAAGTTTTCTCTCAGTCAAATGGACCAATCAGGCTGTGTTAACCCTGCTGTGACCCCTCCCTCCACTACTCCAGAAAAAAACGTTCAGGTAAGACCAACGTTCTTTTTCATGCAGTTCTTTGGCTTTGGTATGCATGGCAAGTTGCCTGAGTTGGCAGCTGTAGGAAAATCATTTTTCTGTGCACTAATGGAAAAAGTATTGCTCTGGCAGGGCATGTGATACAGATCCTAATCCTGGCTAAAGCTACCTTAGTTATTGGTGGTAATAAACACAAGAGTGTTGACTTTATATCTAAAAATGACTGAAATCATCTCACATGATAAAGCAAACAAGAGTGGCTTCTGCTGTTTATTTTAGTTCCTCTATTTTAAGATCAGGAGAAAGGACCATTCTTGATCCAGTGGACTTTCAAATTGTATATTAATGAGGCTTTCTACAAGAGAGGTTTTAGGGGGATATTACTCTAGGAAGTTTAGGCAAAATAATAAAACCCCTCTATTTTCTTGAGAGTAGACCTTGATAATTACAATGTGTCCTAACTGGAATGAAATCCCATAAAGAGATACAGAATAGCAATGTCTAATTTATAGTGTAGAAGCATGTTGGCATAGAGATAGCACCTATGAGGAACACCTTAAACTTCCAAGGATTATGGAATAACAGAAAATAGCAGATATGTGAGCCTAGGAAGAGATTAACTATATTAAATTACTTCAGATGCTTTAATGTATTCTGACAGATGCTATATTTTGCCCCTTGAATATTGGTACTTGCAAAATATTTGCAAGTACTTAGTTACCTCCATTAGTAAATCATGAAGTAGAAGACACTACAACATTCTTGTGTGTGGCAGTGGACAAGCTGAGATACTATAATGTGATCCTTCTATTATAATGTGTGTATTCTCTTTTATATATAGCTCATATAAGATCAGCATATTATAAACCATATCTAGCATGTGTTGTAGGAAAAAAATCATTTTTTTCAAATGTTTTTAACACTTGCAGTTATATCTAATTTTTATCATGTTCTGGTAAAATGCCAAAATATCTAAAGGATCTTAGAACTAGAGTATGATTAGTCACCACCTGTACAATTTTTGGAAGGAGCGTGTTATTAATGTATGTGTTATTAATATGCCTCCAAAGTACTCAGATATTTTCTATGTAATTAATAATTTATAATTACCATCTATTTCCGTGCTATCTGTTGCAACATCCAACTTTCACTTTTTACTTCAGACAAATTATCTGTTGGGTACTTAGGTTTTCAAAAATTGAAGAACAGTCATTATTATCTCTTTGTTTTAGAAACTTTTATTGTTACAGTGGTAGTTTGGTACTATTAATTGGTTCCGGGAGGCGCAATAAGTACCAAACAAATTTTCCCATAAGGAATAATGTAGTGAGTTACAAGGCAGTCAATATTGATAAATTCTAGCTTGTGAGTTGAGTAACAAACAATGAGTACTGGGACAAAATGTTCGCATCAAAATGCGTTGAGTACTAAATTTGATGAATTTCAAGGCAGGTACCACTGTAATTCAATCTATCTATTATACAGTTGGATAATTTTAGAAGGCAATAATGTCATGTCCTGAATTTTTCTTTCTCTATCTTGGAAATTCTTTTTCAGATGATACTGAATATTTCCATAATTACTGTATTTTTCAGAGTATAGGACGCCCCAGAGTGTACTTTGAAGAGGCAAATTTTTAAAAAAGTTTTTGCACTCTGCAGAACTTCCAAAAAGAGCCTGTTTTTCACGAAAATGGACCTGTTTTTTGTCCAAAAAAAAGGACATGCATAGCCTTTAGGAGGCTTGTAGAGTGCTCCTGGGGGCTGGGGCAAAAATGAGCAAAAACAGCCCGTTTTTCATGAAAACGGGCCCGTTTCTTGTCACAAAAAGAGCATGCATAGCCTTTAAGAGGCTTGTAGAATGCTCCTGGGGGCTACCCCCCCAAACTGAGCAAGAAACGGCCCATTTTGTGTCAAAAAAGGTCACAAATAGCCTTTAGGAGGCTTATAGAGTGCTCCTGGGGGTGGGGGTGGGGCAAAACTGAGCAAAAAACAGCCTGGTTAGCTCTTTTTCGTCCTCCCCAGCCCCCAGGAGCACTCTGGTAGCCTCCTAAAGGCTATGCACAGCCATTTTTGCAAAGGGGGTGGGATTTCGGGAGGCCAAAAATGCTGTATTCAGTGTATAAGACACACCCAGATTTTCACCCTTTTTTGAGGAAAAAAGGTGTGTCTTATAATCCGAAAAATACAGAACTGGGTATATGCCACCAATATAAAAGAAAAGGAATCCATAGTTAAAGGGTCACAAATTCTGCATCCTATACTTCAGTCTTTCTGATACTTATTGGTATTAAAAATGGCTAACAAAATTAGTCCCTGCATTCTTCTTGACAAGATATGTAATTTGCCATGCGTTCTTCCTAGAACTGAGACAGAATGATTGGTTCAAACTCATCCAGCTAGTTTCATGCCTAAAGCAGGACTAGAACCCATAGTCTCCTGGTTTTTGACTTGGTGCCTTAACCACTACACCAAACTGTCTTTCAAAAGGATAAAATGCCTTTTGGGGGTCAAGTACTTACTAATCTAAACAGCTAGTACAAAATTAGATGATTGCATCTACTATATATATGTTAGCATAAAATCAGAACTAGATTATATACAAACACCTATACATTGGACAAAACCAAACACTTACAGAAAATTTTGACATTCTCAACACAACACATATTATGCATGATTTTCTTTTACATTAAACCATTTTAATAACTATGTAAACATAGCTTAGAGAATTGACAACTGTACTTTGCTTCACATGGTATGCTTAATGCTAAACTAAAATTAACAAAACATTTTTTTTTGTTTCACAATGCCCTATTTAACATTAAACTTCTTTTTAGCAGTTCTCTAGCAGTTCTCAATCTATCATCTCTCTCTCTTTCTCTCTCTCTCAAAATCAGCCTGGAAGAACCATTTACAAGTCTAACTCTATAAAAATCAAAGCATCCCCTTCTTAGGATGTTTTCCTGTAATTTAAATACATTATTTCATATCCTATGCTCAGAAACAATGGAAAACAGATCTCGATAATCTTGTGTGTATCATCTTTCTCTTATCTGAAGATTATTCTATTATATTTCCCTTAGGTTTCAATTTCTCAAAGCTAAACAATTCTTAAATTATCCTGATTAGGTCTGACATTTCTAGTCCCTTGATCATCCTTGGGGTTTTTTCTGAATCTGTTTCAGTTGTCTTACTCCTCATTAACAAGTCATTTAATGGTTTAATTCTTATGATTTTCTGTAATATAACAACATCAAAGTCACAGCATATTAGGTCAACTCATATTTTTCTGTTCTTTTGTCTTGAGAACATGAATTAGCAAATGTTACATACTCTGTATGAATCCTTCCAATGGAGATTTTAATAACTAATACACACACACACACATGTATATATACACATACATATGCTGGTTTTGTTGTATTCGGGTCTTTTCCCGTGTAAGGTTGAGATTGTCTTTGCAACGTTTCGGCAGGATCTCACCTGCCATCTTCAAGCTGTGGGCTTAAAAGACTTACAGAAAGACGGCAGCTCCGATCACATTTTAAGCCCACAGCTTGAAGATGGCAGGTGAGATCCTGCCGAAACGTTGCAAAGACAATCTCAACCTTACATGGGAAAAGACCCGAATACAACAAAACCAGCATACCTACACCCGTGAAAATCTACGAAGACACATACATATGTATATATAGGAAATATGTGAGGGAGCATACTGCTTCCCTTTTCTGTCTTTTGGCTCACCCTAAGAGCCATCCAGACAGAAAGCCAGTTTTTAATGTTGCCTTTGTTATCAGCACAAATGCAACACACACACACACACACATATACACACACATACACACAACTAGAGTATGGGGAGGAAATGGATATCTGATAAGTTATATGAAGATTAAACAGTGAAACTCAATTAGACAGAACCACAAATTCCCTTCATTCAGTATAAAATGTTTACTCATCTTCCCCATTGAGTACAAGCTGTCTTTCAAGTTTTCAGTCATTGGGTAACTTTACCATTTAGTAAAACTAGCTCAAAAGATCTGCATCTTGGCTTTGAGTTAATCATTAACATAATAACTTAACTTTAATGCAGATTTTAAGTAGGAAGCATGAATTTGAGTATATAAAACTGTTAGCAGACTGTAGCACTGATATTTTGAAATGTTTTAATGCTTACATTGGCACAGTTGTTTTTGAAATCCGCTCATCATCATCTTCACTTGAGCTGCTACAAGTTGCTTCAGAATCCAAACTTTCTTCCACTTGAGACAGCAGTTCTGCTGTAGAACAAGCAAACAGCTTGATTTCATCAGCTGCAGTATCCAAATTAGACAGTGTGTCTTTACTCCTACTAGCTTCTAGGGTGTTCTCAACTTTAACCATAGTACATTTTTCATAGTTTCCATCCAAAAGATTGTTTGTATCATGAAAAGCTTTCATTCTCGATAGCTGATGTTTCACAAAGCATTTCATCTGCTGGTCACAATGTTTGACAATATGCTTTGCCAACAAAATTTGCAAGTGTTTCTGACTTCTTTTGGCCCGGTTTAACAAAGTCTGTTGCTTGTTTACACACTGAAGTAACCGAAAATTTAATTGCTGTTCTTTGCTGCCAGGATTGCAATTTATTGTTACTTCTGGGGCGTCATGGAATATTTGATGGAACATATCTCCTTTTTTTGTCTCAGGATTAACAAATAAAGCCTTGCCACAAAAGCCATTTCTTCGATACCACTTATAGTTTGGAAACTGCTGTTCTTCTGTGTTCTTCAATTCAGTTAAATGGAAATCCAGTAATCTCTCTGTTTCCAGAAAGCTTTTCCTTGTTCCTGATAAAACATCCCCTCTAACCTGTACTCCAGATTCTGAATTAATACTCTGATTGAAATGTGTATTAATGCTGTTACATACAGGATTTTTCAACTTGGAGCAATTATGCTCTTCTAAGTTCTTCTGGATACAGTTGTTATTGTTTACACGGAATGTTAAATTAGGACTCATTAATAAAGAACAATGTTTAGAGGACTGGGGATCAAAATATTTTAAGTTAAAGCAATCAATATTGTGGTTGACCTGAGAACCAGGTAACCCCAAAATAGAACAAGAAAAACTTGTGGCAGAATCATCATTTATCTTCTCTTTTACTGGTCTAGTGCTTTCCATTGCTAGTGTTTCACTGGACTCCATCTCTCTTGAAGGTAAAGATGATGATAAATAGACACCATGACTTTTCATTGCTTTCTCTTGGACAGCAGGTGTCATAGCTGTGGTAAATTGCTTACAGCAAACCTGTAATAAAAGGAAACAATAAGTAAGACTGTCAAATAAAGTTAGTAAAATTGCAATTGTAGAAAAAAAAAGAATAGTATCAGAAAGAAGTTCAACAAATCCAGCTTTTGCCAACTTGGGCATCCTCCATATTTTGGGGCTTCTGTAAGTATCAACAATAGCCATGCCGATTGAGTAATTCTGGGAAATGAAGGCCTAATTTCTGGAGAATATCTTTGTAGGATCAGGTTAACAAATGTCTCTTCCATTACATATTCTGATATTTACTTTTCTACTGATTTCCTATATATCTGTAAACTAAATTACATATTATTCAAAATTGAATGCTGTTGATTATGAAAAGTCAAAATTAATGAGAATCTTAATAAACACACTTATTAATGACATGAATGCATATACACTTATGTCTAAGTAAACTTGGATATAATTGCACTGCAACTACATTATTAAACTTATTTATTTGGAAGAAAGTCCAACTGAAATAAATTATTTTTGCTTAATAAATTGGACAAGGTTAAAAATAATATTGTATAATATTCTATGACATACTACAAACTGTTTAGGGTAATAATGCTGCTGCTAACACAAAGCATATTTGTAAGTTGTAAGCCTATATTTTAAAAGGATAGATCAAAAAGATTGCAACAGCATTTCATGTAATATCAATTTATGACTGTATTAAGAACTCTAGTTTTGTGTGTATGTATAAAATACCAGCTTGTGGTAAAGAATACAAAGAAAGGGGAGAAAGGAAACCATTGGCATTTCCCATCCCTATGAAAATGTATTATAAGACTATAGCCACTTTTCCATTAGGTAAAGATAAAGATTCCCCTCACACATATGTGCTAGTCATTCCCGACTCTAGGGGCAGTGATCATCTCCGTTTCAAAGCCGAAGAGCCAGCACTGTCTGAAGACGTCTCTGTGGTCATGTAGCTGGCATGACTAAACACCAAAGGCGCACAAAGCACAGTTACTTTCCCACCAAGGTGGTCCCTATTTTTCTACTTGCATTTTTACATGCTTTCGAATTCCTAGGTTGGCAGAAGCTAGGACAAATAACGGGAGCTCACTCCATTACACAGTGCTAGGGATTTGAACTGCCGAACTGCCGACCTTTCTGATCGACAAGCTCAGTGTCTTATCCACTGAGCCACCGCGTCCCTGATCTATTAGCTCTTCAAGACATTGATTTCAGTGAGACAATCTCAAAATTTTAAAAACTGAGATATCTTATTTAGAAGACTACTTCAGCGTACAAAATTTCTTTAAAGTTCCATTTTCATAATCAGAATATTACTGGGAATCTGAGAAAAAGAACAGTCTCAAGGGGGAAAGCAACGAGGTTACATATGGTTACTGTGATAGAACTGATATTGTCGGCATATATTGGCAAGGTGATTTAGTAAGAAACCCTAGTAATACCACACCTGGAATACTTCAACCAATTTTGGCCACCGCACTACAAATAAGATTTTGAGATTTGGAAAAAGTTCAGAAAAGAGCAATTAAGATGATCAAAAGCCTAGAGACTAAACATATGAAGAACAGCCGCAGGTTTTGGTTTGGCTAATCCAATGAAAATAAGAATTAGGGGTGACATGATAGCAGTATTTGAGGGGCTGCCACAAAGAAGAGGGGGTCAAATTGTTCTCCAGAGTACCAAATGGCAGGATAAGAAACAATGGTTGGAAACTAATCAAAGAGAAAAGCAACCTGAAAATAAGGAGAAGCTTCCTAACAGTGAGGACAATTAACCAGTGCAACAGCTTGCATTCAGGAATCGTGGGCATTCCATCACTGGAGGTTTTAAAGAAGAGACTAGACCAGTGATGGCAAACCTTTTATGGCTCGCGTGCCAAAAGCGGGGGAGTGCAGGGGGGTCGTGTGTGGGCGTGCCACACCCAAAATGCTATGCGCACAACCCCAGCACACATGCGCACATTACCAGCGCTCCCCCTCCATTTTTGGTGTGCTTTTTTCACTCTCCCCAGAGGCTTTATAGGAGCCTGGGGAGGGCGAAAACAGACTCCCCCCCCCGCCGGAGGCAGAAAACCGGCCCTATGGGCAAACCGGAAATTTGGGAACGGACTTCAGGTGTGCTCGTAGGGCCGGTTTTAGCCCTTCAAAGCCTTTGGGAGGCTTTCCTGAAGGCTAAGGAGGGCATAAAACGACCCTACGAGCAAACCAGAAGTTTTTTGTCCTTCAGAGCCTTCAGGGGCCTTCTGGAGGCTTCCCTGAAGGCTCCGGAGGGGGGAAAAACGACTCTACGAGCAACTTCTGGTTTACTCATAGGGTCGTTTTCTGCCCACCGGAGCCTTCAGGGAAGCCTCCTGAACGCTCTGGAGAACTAAAACCAGCCCTATGAACAAATCGGAAGTATGTTCCGGTTTGCTCGTATGGTCGGTTTTTTGTGCTCCGGAGGTTTCAGGGAAGCTCCTGAAGCTTCCGGAGGGTGGAAAATGGCCTCAAAAGAAGACCGAAGTCAGCATGAATATATCTAAACTCCTTCATAAATAAATTCCAAATTCCATAGCAACAAAGAGAGGTAGTACTTCCAGCACTGAGCACCAATGGCTCAGAATAAGCAGGGCAGTCTGATACATATTTTTGACACACATGCAAATGACAGGTGGACATGCATAAAAGTGTCTTTCAGATTTAACAGACATCTCCTTGTAAAATATAAGTTTTATGCTTTACAGAGTCATAGACCTGGGTTATCTGCAGAATTGTACATATTGGTGAAATCTAGCATATTTATCTGAAGATGACTAGTTTATTAGAACTTACAATGAAATTATAGTACAATTATATAATAAATTATTCATTTATTACTTTAGATATCACAAACTTTGAGTAGCCCCATGGGAAAGCATTTATTTAAGGTAAAATTAATGCTTATGCATTTTTATAGTAAGAACAGTTGGCTAAAGTTGTGGTTGCCAAACTGTGTGCTCATAGGATATTTTAAGTTGTTGAGGGAAACTCATCAATACTATACTAGACATCTCTTCCACACATGGAAGGGAGCTGACATCCATTAGAAGGCTGCTCCTTCAGCCACTAGAGATGAAAGAGAGCTGATTTTTTTTTTTAAAGAATTTCAGCTCCTGAGAGACAGTGAGAGATGCCTCAGACGGGTGGGGAAGCCCAACACAAGTCATGTATGAGTGTCTTTTCACTCAGGAACTGAAAAACCTGCTTGGATTTTGACAGGGAGGACTTTCAGTTCCTGAATGGAGAGACTTCAGTAAGGAAAGAAGTGTGGGATGCTTCAAGGGATGGGAGTGAGGCCATGGGTTGTCCAGCACATAAAGCACATGACCTGTCTTTCCCTTAAGGAGTGAAAATCCTGCTTGGATTTTGGCAGAAAGGATTTTTAGCTCCTGAGTGGAGCATCCCAGTTATTACCCCTTCTGAGGGGTAATCACATTCCTTACCTGGACCCTGTCTGCTTAACAACCTGCATGATTGCTTAATGACTGCAACTGGAAGGGCCAGGATTGCCATCACTGAGTGAAGTAGTCATGTGATATCTAGATTAATTACTGTTCTGCTCAACAACCAAGATTCTAGTTCCAATTGTGGTGTCAATTTTTCTCTTGCAGCCACATCCAGGGAGGTTGCCTATGATCCCAGGGACCTTAAACTTCTTGATAATATTAGCAAGCTTGGTCACAGATATATGAAGGTCTTTAGGGAACATTGTATAGCCTTTACCTTTACCATGCTCAGCTATTACCTTCTTCCTTTCCTCCTCAGGCAACTCTCTGCTTTTCTTTATCTTGTCCATGTTCACTATGCTGCACACAATGATACAAAATGCTCGAGTGAGCACATCACAAAAACTAAGATTTATAATCTCTGCCAATATCAATATCCATTTGGTTTCAACGGTCTAAAAGCTCTATGAAAACAAGGGATTAACCTGGTTTCAGTTAACTGGGTCACAAGAAATTTGATAGGAAACCTTTACTTTGAAAGACTAATAAAAATAATCTTAATAAAGTGGATGGTACATATTTTTTAATTTTCAGGAATCAGAAGTTTAACTCAAATATGTAGGAAACTATTAGTTCAAGGTTTTTCAAATTATGTTTTGTGAAACCCTAGCGTTCTCTCCCGTGCATCGTTGCTCAGGAGTGAAAATCTGCTTGGATTTCGTCTCCCTTTCGTCTGCAATTGATGGCTGAAAAATCAGCCTCCCGAAGGATGTCAGCTTCCTTCCATGGACCCAAACTTGATTCCAGAAAAAAATTGACAACCCCTGCACTACCTGACACACAATTTTTGAATATGTTGAATCACAAATTATAATACTTCAATCAAGACCAAAGGCTGATGAGATTATGAGTCATTCTTGGAAAAATATTCAGATGGTATCACACAGTGATGGTATGCTGCTGGTTCACACCGGTTCAGGTGAACCGGTAGTGGCGGCAGTGCGAGGCTCCACCCACCCTGACATCATCAAAGACCTTCTGTGCATGCAAGCGAGCTCCCGCTACCAAATGGGTAGTGAAGAAAATAGAATACCATCTTTGGTATCACAAACAACAAACAATATCTTAAACTTATGAACTTATCTGATTAGTTCAACATTTATGAAAATAATATCATTACAATTTATTACTATTCTATCTTATTTGGATTTAACTGTATTTCATTCCCTGTAAATTCCTGCATATGCTATTGACATAATTCAGAATAGGAACATAAGCATTCCTGTATTTCTAAATATGACACCTCTACCTTCAAAATAATTTTCACTTTTTAGAAGACAAAACTGTGATACTAAGTAGAAAGATACACAGGTATCACAGCCCACAACTTACAAATATTCATTTAATGATCATTCAAAGTTACAATGACACTGAAAAAAGTGACTTATGACCAGTTTTGACACTTAGGACTGTTGCAGTATCCCAATGGTAACATGTTCAAAATTTGGATGCTTGGCAGTTGGCATGTATGTATGACAGTTGCACTGTCCAGAGTCATGTGATCACCATTTGTGATCACCTTTCTAGCCACCTTCCAACAAGCAAAGTCAATGGGGGAAGCTATTCACTTTATGACTGCAGGATTCATTTAACAACTGCAGTGATTCACTTAACTACTTTGGCAAAAAAGTTCGTAAATTGGGGCAAAACACACTTAACTACTGTCTAGCTTAGCAACGGAAATTTTGAGCTCACCATCTGACATGTTAAAGGAAGGTTGAACATTAAAAAGTTGTCAGATCAATCTGATTTCTACTTAAGGAGGTTGGTTAGTAAATTGATAGATATCTATTTTAATCCTTGGAGGAATGCTGATGTTCAGCACATATACATAAATAAAAACACTAATTCAACACAACATTACGGCATTGGATAATTAACAAGTTTCATATTTTAAGGTAAACTCATGTGACATATCCAGCAAGTTAACTATTGAAATAGAGTAACACATAGGCAAATCAATTCACTCAACAAATTACATATTTTAGCACATAATTTATGCTATTATTATTTTCACTCTATTTGCTAAAATGTATCAATTACAGTTTCCAGATCACAGAATTTCCCATTTGGGAAGAACACAAAAGCTGAAATTCAAACCTGAGAGATATTGTCTAATTAGCAATATGATTCTAACAAATGAAAGAATCTGATTGAACACTGATTTACTTCTGGAAAGTTAATAAGGTTTTCTCTCTTACACCACATTTTTAGATTTAGTTAGCCAAATAAACAATAAACAGGGAGAGAGGAAGAGAAGAAAGGAAGGGAGGGAAGGATAGAAGAGAAGGAAGCAAGTAAAGAAGAAAGAAGAGAGACATTTCTGACCCTTCCTGCCAGTTTCCCCAAGCAAAATCAATAGCGAAGCTGGCAGAAAGTCCAAAATCGCCACCACCCCACAACTCCCAATGCTGTTTCTTTTTGCTCACTTATAGTCATTCTGTTTCTCTGTTTATATAAGGAAATATCTCTGAAATAATAATCCAAAATGCCATCAGTTATCTAGTTTAAACTAAGTATGAGTTGTCCTTTTCAGAATATTCACAGGCTACATGTCTGCTTCATCCATGCCCCAAATATGCAACAGCAACCTCTTTTTTTCTGTTTTGTCTTCATGTCACTGTCTTCATCTGACTCCGTCTATGCCTGCATAGCCTTAAACATCCTTAGCTGCAACAGTGTTAAAAGTAGCCTTTCCTCCTATACCTTGACATTATTTCGGCTCTTATTCTGGTATATTTCATCAATCATTGTTAATGGCAAGTCATGTGATATTTTGAGGGTGGGATCAGTACTTGCTAGTCAATAAGGTTGGTTCAGAAGTACTTTTTCCTACCTGGTGTTGTGTTCTAAAACCACTGTTTGAACACTAGGACAGCCTGGTTCTTTCAAACTGGATTCTCTCCCTAAATCCACAGGGACCTTGAGCCAATCTCCAGTTTGGAGGGCTAGACTGGTCAGGCAATGGTAACCAAGAGACCACACAATGAATAAGGAGAGTAGTCGTCTTCTGTTTCATGGGGCAACTCTCTTTGCACACTAAACCAGCAACCAAAAGGAACCTTTCAACCTAACCTACTTGAACAAATCTTGAGGAGTTTTAACAGTTGGTTAATCAACCAATTTAGCCATCTTTCAAACCTTACCTCCCCTACCAACCCCAGCTCAATTTCACATCAAGAGGATGCAGAATATTTCCCTACTAGTTGGTGATATTTGGTGGAAGGGAACAAAACTGGAAGGAATCCACCAATTCCTGTCCATAAATGAGGGCAACGTGCATAAGATAGGATAGGGATTACAAGCAGGACCAGCATATTACAGTATATGCAAGTATTTTAATAGCTGAAAGGCTGACTGTTTAATTAGGCTGCTTTAAGAGTCCTCTGAATCTATTTTCAAACAGCAGCAAAACATCCAATTTTATATACCCCATGTTTCTACTTATGAAGAGAGATAACTTCAGTTAAATAGAAATAAACCTCTGCCGACTCTATCACCTGTACTTTTAAAGTTTCCCTCTTCCCCGTAGCCAAGATAGAGCTGAATCAAGTTTGAGCTCGCCCGGACTCTTCTAAACTACGAAGCCAAACGCTGCTTCCCAAACCTGAGGCGCACTCTTGGCAGGCTGTCCCGATTTCTTCCTGCCTCATCGTAAAAAGAAAAAAACACACGCACACAAAAAACGGACCCCTCCCTCGCGCCCCCGAACCACGGCTCTTTCCCCGCCCCGCCTCAGGGCGCGAGGCTACAGCCCTCCTCCCCCTCCTCATCGGAGCCCTCCCTTCCCACATTCCTTGGGCGCCGCCACGCCCTCCCCCGGCGTCCTCCCCAATCCCGCCTCCGTCCCCCGCATCCCTACCGCCTTCGTCCTCTCCTCACTTCAGTGCCGTTACGGCGCTGCTCAGAACTCTGCGGCTGCCCCGGGGGTCGTTTGTGCTTGTCCTCGCGCGTCCCAGCGAAGGCGGGAGGAAAGGAGAACGCCGCCGGGAATCAACCGTCTCTTCTCAAATTCCCGAGGCAACCGTGAAAAGCAACAGCCTCCACCTCTCCCCAAGTACCGACTTGCCTGCAAACTCCATCCGCCCGCCCGTTTACGGGCTGCTTCTCTTCCTCCGATTGCCTGAGTTTCGCAGAGTCCAGTTCACTTCCCCAAAAACAAAAGCAGCGGCGCCTCCCTCGTCCTTCCCATCCCACTTGGCGACTCCACTCAATTCTCGCTCTCCCCAACAGCCGCTCCGCTCCAAGTAAGTTGCCTCAGCAGCAAACCAACAGGAGCGGGCGGGAGTTTGGGCGGGGCAACCGAGGCCTCTGCTCGGACTCGGCCGCCTAAGCCAACCAATGGAAAGCCAAGGTGGGCGGCCCTATGCAAAGTACACTGCGGTGGGTCTTGAGAATTCTGGGAACTCAGCCCATATCTTTGGAGTGAATTTTGAACTTGAGCCTTGTCCCGTCCGGCGCTTCGCCCGACTGTTCCCTTCTCGGTTTCATTGTGCGCTGGAGTTGCGCATTCGTGGATTAGAGTACTGCGCAGACATTGTTAAACGCTTAACATCGTAGCCGAATGAATGCCAAGCACGAAGTAGAGATAGCAGCATCGATCCGTTGCTTTTCCGTCGTGTCACACTTAAGAACATCCTTAAATGCTAACTGACTGAACACTTTTCTGGCTCCTTCAAAAAGGCTGGAGGGGGTAATAGTGATTAAAACTCCGTGTCCGACATTTTTTAATCAACAGCTTTGATAACAATGCTGTTCAGGAGCACCCAGATATACCACCATCATTTCTAGATACAGTATTAAGAGTACTTTGTCCTTAACCTATAAAGAATAGAGCATCCCAGCTATTTGCTAAAATAGAAAGAGGGGACATGGTAGTTCCTTGCTGATACAGAAGAAAGAATTGCAGAATTGTAGGGATAGTATTAGGAAACCGATTAACAAATAATTTCATTGAAAGCCTGGGGCATTTTAAAATCTGAAAAACCCATCATTGTGGGAAGCTTAGGTCACATTAAATGTGGTCTTTAAAGTGCCAATGCGAACGTATGATGCATTTCAGAGGCATGAAATTCTGCTGCATGGTTTTAGCTATCCTGGTATATTTTCAGAAAACAACTATTAGGTGTGGTTCTTATGAAACTATCCCAACTTGGCAATTTTCTTTGGAGCACAGAGAACAGGAAAGCAAGAGAGAATAAGCCGTGTGGTTTGATATCAATCAATAGAGAAGACTTAGTTGAGGAAGCAGAAGTAATGGGTATTTTGGAGGACAGTAATCCTGGAGGTCTTGATTTTGAGGGAATCTAAAACTGAGTATCATATGCGTCACTTTTTAAAAATGAAACTTGATTAAACTCAAGCAATACTGACAGAGTCATACAGGACAGTCAAAAAAATCAAAATGGTGGTCAAAACTGGGTGATTAAAGCATCCTTTGTTATGTTGAGGCTATGTATGCACTTCACATTCAATTGCCCAGTTGTACTTGCCATTTTTTACTTTGTCGACCATCTCTGCAGACATCCCTAAAAAACAAATTCCATGACAGGAAGATAATGGGGAAAAACACATAGATAAGATAGAGAATAGTTCCGAATGAAGGAAGTTTAAAAGTTCAATGAGGTGAGAAAAGGACAACAGAAGACACCAACTGGGAATCCAAAGCATCTTAATGAAAATCTGAAGATAAAAAAGGGCTCATAAACAAAATAGAAATAATATCAGGTTATAAGCTAGGAGAACAGACAGATTGCCCAAACTACAGGGCTGATATCAGGAAAGTAAAAACTACTGTTTCCCCAAAAATATGACAACTCTAAAGTAAGTCCTACCTTGAATTTTACACATGCGCCCAATATAAGTCCTATCGCCAAAAGAAGCCCTAATTAAGACCCTGTACACTCCAGGGTGCATGGGTAAAAATTAAGCTAGGGTGGGGATGTGGGTGGAGCTTCCCTACTACTTACCTTTGGACAGGCCTTGCACACCCCAACACCTGCCTTGCCAGCCCATTTCTTCTGCAGCCGGCAAGGTCTGTAAAGTTTTCCTAAAGGCCTCTAGCCAATAATAGGATCGCCCCGGAGTTCTTTTATCAGCTGCAGAGGCCTTCAGGAAAGCCTTGCCAGCCTCAGAAGAAGTTCCTGAAGGCCTCTGACAGCAAAAACGAAGCCGCGGGCAATGCACGCAAGAGAGGTGAGTCAGTGGACAATATCCCCTCCCCCGGAAATAAGACCTGGTGCCTTTTTTAGTGGAAAAAAAATATAAGACAGTCTTATTTTCAGGGAAACGCGGTATGATTTAGTCAAGGTTAAAAATAAATGCTAAACCTAATCAAAATGGCTTCTTTGGATACTGTATGTTCAGAATAAAAGGAATCTGTATACCATTACCCAGTGAAGACAATAAACTGCTAACATAATAAAATACAAGATTACTCAACTCCTATTTTTTTCAGTCTTCCCATCCTTCAAAATGTTTATGTTCCAACAGGAAATTATGAAAGGGGTAGGATTGACATCCAAGACTGACCGAAGCAGGAAATACTACTTTATTTTTTATCAGACTGAAATGAATTGCATTCCAGAGTATTTAAGGTCTGGATGAGCTGGATGATATTATCTTCGATCAATCCTAAACAACTAAAATATCAAACAGAGAACTAATTTTCCTTTCTAGTATCTGTTGGGAGGCATGTTATCTACAAGTGGGAAGTGACACTGTTTTCAAGATTAGGCCAGAGCTTCCCTGTAGGCTCTGGAGGGCGAAAAACAGCCTTATGGCCAAACCGGAAGTCACTTCCGGTTTGTCTGTAGGGCTGTTTTTCGCCCTCTGGAGCCTTCAGGAGGCTTCCCTGAAGGCTCCGGAGAGCAAAAACCGCCCTTACCAGCAAACTGGAAGTGACTTCTGGTTTGGTTGGAGGGCTGTTTTTCGCCCTCTGGAGCCTTCAGGGAAGCCTCCTGAAGCGTCCAGAGGACAAAAAACAGTTCTATGACAAACTGGAAGTTCGTTCTTTAGCAAACTGGAAGTCCATTTGCCCGTAGGGCCGGTTTTTCGCGCTCTGGAGGTTTCAAGGAAGCCTCTAGAGGGAGAAAAACTGCCTCAAAAGAAGGCTGAAGTCAGCTGGCCAGCATGCGCATGCGCGCTGGAGCTGACAGGGCAACGCCTCGCATGCCTTAACAAATGGCGTGCCACCTGTGGCATGTGTGCCTTAGGTTCGCCATCACGGGTATAGGGTTTCCTGCCTGAGCAGGGTGTTGAACTAAAAGACTTCCCTTCCAACTCTGTTATTCTGTTTGTTAGGTTTTTTTAAAAGAATGATGAGTTTTAACATCTCATCAAATATACATAACTTTTACATTCATTAAAAAAGCCTTCTGTTTTTATTCAGCTTTTTTAATCATTGAAATGTCCTCTGTCCAAGTAAAGAGTAATAAACATTCTAATATGTTCTTATAAAGATTCTGAAACCCACCCCCCAATCATTTACTTTATACTCCTCTAAATCTTTCTACCTTTATTATAACTTATTTTTCAAATCTGGACACTAGAACTGTACTGTGTTTCCCCAAAAATACAACATGTCCTGATAATAAGGCCATGCCACATTTTTTGGGTGGACAAAAATGTAACCCCTCTCTCGAAAATAAGCCCCCTGAACAACCACCGCCTCCGGCCAGGCAGAGTGCCGCTCATCGACCTAGCAGTTTCCCGAAAGCGCCAAGCTGCGGAAATGAGGTGGGGGGCAAAGGCTCATGTTGCTTGGTGTCTTCGGGATACCGCTAGGTTGGTGAGCGGTGCTGAGACCAACTGGAGAGGGGGGTTGCCGGACAGCTGCTCTCTTGTGAGCTGGCTTCCGAAGAGCCAGGCGCAGCCTCAAGGTTGAAAGGCTATGTTGCTCTGTCACAGCAGCACTACACAGCAGCCATGAGATGACCACACTCACGAGCAGCCACCTGGCAAACCCCCTTTCCATCCATGCACAGCGCCATTCACTGACCTGGGGTATCACCAAGCCGCGACAGCAGCCGTTCGCAGCCCTCCAGCTCCCGCAGCTTGGCTCTTTCGGAATGCTCCTAGGTTAGTGAATGGGGCTTTGCATGGCTGGAGAGGGGGGTTGCACGAGCAGCTTTTCTGCTCCCCACTAGCGCGACTCCCAAGCTCACAATGCCTTTGCCTAACTCTTCCTGCAGAACCAGGGAATTTTTGCTGTTGCCGCTGCCGCCGGCACCGCAGGGCTTTTTCTGTGAGCTTGCTGGCAGCAGTGCGTACTCCCAGAGCATACAACCATAGAGCGTACTCCCAGAGTGGCAACTGCCAGAAGACTCGTCATCCTACCTCCGTAGGATGGAAGCCGCAGAAAAAGCCATGCGGCACTGGCAGCAGCAGAGATGCCCTGGTTCTGCAGGGAGAGTTAGGCAAAGGCATCGTGAGCCTGGGAGTCGCGTGAGCAGGGAGTGGAAAAGCCGCTCGTGCAACCCCCCCCCCCCCAGCCATGCAGAGCCCCATTCACTGACCTAAGGGCATTCCAAAGGCGCCAAGCTGCCGGAAATGGAGGGCTGTGAATGAGCGCTCTCGCAGCTTGGCAATACCCCTAGGTCAGTGAATGGCGTTGTGCCCGGCTGGAAAGGGGGGGTGCCGGGCGGCTGCTTGTGAGCGTGGTCACCTCATGGCTGCTATGTAGTGCTGCTGCAACAGCTCAACACAGCCGTTCAACCCTGAGGCTGTTCCTGGCTCTTCGGGAGCCCACTCGCAAGAGAGCAGTCACCCGGTAACCCCAAAACAATAAGTCTTTCCCTGATAATAAGGCCCAAGCTATATTATGTGGGTAAAAAGAAAATAAGACCCTGTCTTATTTTCGGGGAAACATGGTACATAATATTCCATATTCACCCACATCATACATTTGTACAAAGATTAGAATTTTGGCAGCTTTATTTTCAGTTCTTTTCATAATTATTCCTAGCTGGACAGTTGTGAAAATACAATACATTTTTCTTGGTACTGACCTTGGATCTTGTCAGTGTAAATATAAATTTTTTGCCTCATACATCATCTTACACTTAATTATTAATATAATTATAAATTGCTGTAATATAACTAACACTAAGAATACTAAGATAAAATATAAAATGATCCTAATAGAATACAAGTAACAGAATGAATTTGAAGTGCTTCACTTACAAAATAAAAATCAACTATGTGGATATACCGGCAGTACACAGGAATACCTGATTTGGTAATATTACTGTACTTGTGAAAAAGAGTATTAAAATTGTGGTTGATTGCCAGCTGATTATGAATCAGCAGCACTTTCTGGCTACTGGGAAAAAAATGCAATATTTTTTGCTTCATCAATAGAAGTATAATTATATTTTGTGTCAGTTCAGAAATAAATTTAAGATTATAATATATGTAATATTTTAAAAAGAAAAAAGAAAATATATTAGATTCACATTCCATTATTTTGAAAACATTCATTATGTAAGTTTCTACAGTTGGCATTTCCTTTGGCACTCAAAATTTCTCTAATAAATGTGTTAATTTTGAATGTAGAGTCACAATACATTGCATCCAGGATAACTTCAGAAGTTTGAGAATTGTTAAAAATTCAACAGTGTCTTGCATTGTTTAATGAGAATTTATATCATCAAAGACAGTGATTTAATACCGAACATTAAAGGTCAACCTGAGAAACATTTTTGTTATTATTTTACAACTTTTAAAAGATTATTCCAGTTCTTCAGTTAATCATATGTTGGGATTTTGTTTTTGTGAAATTTAATTTTCTATCAGGTACAATGGAACTGCATCTAATTGTTGCTTACAATATCTCTTGCAATGAGCTCTTTCATTATTTCATTGGTACCACCATAAATTGGCTGAACACGAGAATCCACAAAAGATCTGGTGGGAGGAAAGATATTGAAGTATATGAAATAAGCATACCAATACTAATAAATATAAATATATATGTCACAGGATATATCTTTTCCTACCAAGATAATATATATTCTTACCAATGACCTTGTTAATGGTGATTTGTAGCTTTTGAGATAATGTGAAATGCAAATTTTAAGTTTATGCAACCTTGTTTTCCAGAATGTTTCTAAGACATATATGACCCAAAGCTTGGGAATAAGAATGAGAAGTATAATTATCAAAGCTCAGAATGGAGAAAAAAGAAAGGAGGCATGATTCACATTTGCTGCTTAGTAAAAAGACAAAATGGAGAAAACTGGATGACCCAAAAGAAGAGGAGTAAAAAAAGAAAAATAGTTGTAACAAAGTAGCTAATGGTGAAAACACAAAGATCATTTTGGGGATGACTTGCAATCAGACATGGTGGTGAAAATCAAAGAAATGACAAGTCAACCTAAAGCAGGTCGTATGAAAAAGGTATTCATGTATTTAAAATATGTATATGTTACTTATCATACCATAAACAACATTAAATAGTTGAACTTTCTTTTCAAATTATAATAAAACATACACAATAATCTCTCTTTTCTGTCAAATGTCAAGGCTGGGAAGGAAAAGCAGGGAAAATGCTGTGTCTTTGTGGGTTTTCTGTGTCTGCGAAGTGATTCAACCAGTTTGCCTTTTTGTAAAATGGATATTATAACTGATCACATGAATTACAGGAATAATTTTGTAAATCGGCACATTTCCCAGATCAGGTATTTTGTGATGGTAACCACAAGATCCAAAATTCTACTGATCCCAAGAAATCTACAATATTTAATTATAGGACCCAATGTAACACAGATGTTAAAGAACTACTTAAAATAGTTGATATAAAATAAAATTAAAATAGACATAAACTTAAAGTTGAAAGTAACAAAGGGGGCATAAAGTTGTATATAAAGGGGACATACTACTGGAAAATTTGTCAGTAATAAAACCCTGAGCTTACTCCTCACACTGTATGAGATAAGCTGCCTGGAAAAGTAAAGGATTCCTGAAGTATTTATGTTCAGTTTGCTCAACTATACTGCATTACTAACAAAACAAAAAAGAGTAACTTACTTTGCAATTGGATATTCCCACATATATCCCCATCCTCCATGAAGCTGCACACACTGAGTAGCCACATTGTTTTGAAGATCAGAAGCCCTTAAAGCATAGATAAGTCTGTTTCAAAACTATTTGAATTGTTATATTCAAAAAACTAGTTGAAATTATCACTTTTATTAATCTAGCTGTATAGTTTTTACAAAAACACATGATTAGTTTTAACAGCTAGCAAATATATCTAAGCAATCATGCAATAATTTATATACAAGTCAAAATCTCATTTTGGCAATGGCAATTGATAAAATAGTTTTAAATGTAGGTTTAAAATTTAACAAGATGTTCATTATACAAAAATGTTCAATACAAACAATTTAATGGTTTATCTTCTACTCAAAATGTTTTCTACATCAGTTTAAAGTATGGAAAAATTATCTGTACCAAGAGAATTTTCTATTCAGTAATGAAATCTCCACAGCACTGTATGAATGTAGCTAAAATCAAATTCAATTACGTAAAAGAGAAACAACTTTAAGAAAGATACTTTAAAGATTACATTGGAGAGCAAGATAAGCATATCATGAATGGCAATACCCAAAATATGTATCTAGGTACAACCATAAACAAGCATTCTGCACAGTAGCATAGCTGGAAATGCTACTAAATATGTACAACTGCAAATAGATGCATGATTTTTTTTAATTAAAGCTAAATATAATTGCTGTTTCAGTCCAATATTACTTTATATTACTGGATATTTCTCATGTGGATCTTTGGGATTATTTTACTAATTTTATACAGGTAGTCCTTGACTTACAACCATGATGGAGCCCAAAATTTCTGTTGTTAAGTGAGACATTTGTTAAGTGAATTTTGTTCCATTTTATGACCTTGCTTGCCACAGTTGTTAAATGAATCACTGTAATTGTTAAGTTAGTAAAACAGTTGTTAAGTGAAAGTGATTTTCCCACTGACTTTGCTTGTCAGAAGGCTGCAAAAGGTGAACACGTCACCCCACTGCAATTGTCATAAACATGAACCAATTGCCAAGCATCTGTATTTTGGTCACATGACCATGGGGATGCTGCAACAGGCATAAGTATGAAAATTAGCCATAAGTCCCCCTTTTTTAGTGCTGTTGTAACTTTGAATGGTTACTAAATGAACTGTTGGAATCAAGAACTACCTGTATCTTACTTCTTTTACATTTGCAGTTAATTTAATCTGGTATCAGTACACAGCATTCTCTTGGATGTTTTCATTTTGGTGAAACATGTATTAATATGTAACAGCAAAAAATTTCAAGAGCTGTTTCTAGCTAATGAAAAACAGAATTGTAAGGAATCTACGTAAAACTGTCTTATGTAACAATGGACTGCTTTTCCAGTCAGTAGTAAAAAAAAATTAAGAAAAATTCTGTGTGTGTGTGTGTGTGTGTAATATATAAAAATATATAGAATATTCTTTGTATTTAATATATTGTTAAACAACTATTTATTTCATTCATTTAATAATGAATCCAAGAAATGTTTGATCATCTGCCCTTATCCGATTCATTTGAAATACTGAGTGCAGGTCTGAATGCCATAATTTAAAAGGGACAATGATAAATTGGGACAGGTTCAGAGGACGGCTACCAACAAGGTAAAAGTCTGGAAGCCAAACCCAGTCAAAAAGTCTGGAAATCAAACTGAGAAACAGTTCAATAATCTGGATATGTTTTACCTATAGAAAAGACAGCCAAGGGAGATACGAAAGCAATCTTCAAATATCTGAAGTGTCAACATACAGAAAATGGAATGGACCAGAGATCCATTCAGCAGGTTCTGGACCAGAGGTCCATTCAGTAGGTTCTGACCAGTTCTGGAGAACCGATAGTGGAAATTTTGAGTAGTTCAGAGAACCAATAAATACCACTTCTGGCTGACCCCACCCCCATCTATTTTCTGTCTCCCAAGTCCCAGCTGATCGGGAGGGAATAGGGATTTTGAAGTTACTTTCCCCTGGACTGGGGAGGGAATGGAGATTTTACAGTATCCTTCCCCTCCCATGCTCACTAAGCCACGCCCACCAAGCCATGCCCACAGAACCAGTAGTAAAAAAAATTGGAATCCCACCATTGGAATGGACTTCTGTTTCATTGCTCCAGTGGGCAAGATTAGAACCAATGGTTAAAAAACAAGGAGTTTCACACTAGACATTGGAAATAATTTCTTCAGTGGACAAGTTGTCAGCCAGTGAAAGAAGCTCCCATCCAACATAGTGATTACTCATTCACTAGAGTTCTTCTACAGAGGCTGAGTGATCATCTATTAGAGATGCTCTGATGCAGTGGTGAAATCCAAAAATTTTCCCTACCTGTTCTGTGGGTGTGGCTTGGTCATGTGACTGGATGAGCATGGTCAACTTGATTGGTCTCACCCTTAGGAAATTTCTCCCTAGTCAAACTCACAATAAAATAGCACTGTTCCAATATTTAAAATAGAATATAATTAACAGAGTTGGAAAGGACCTTGGAGGTCTTCTAGTCCAACCCCCTGCTTAGGCAGGAAACCCTACACCACTTCTGACAAATGGTTATCCAATCTCATCTTTAAAACTTCCAGTATTGAAGCATTTATAACTTCTGGAGGCAAGTTGTTCCACTGATTAATTGGATTAATTAATCACCCAGTGATTAATCCAATCACTGTTTATCTACACCGCTCCTGCACATTTCTTTGTTGTCTCAGCCTCCCAGCTTTGTGGCAGCCATGATGGCTGCCTCTTCTCCTCGTCATGGATGAAAGGGAAGACGCCCTGGGTCAAGCAGGAGAATTGCTGTCTCCATGACCTGCAGGGCACCCCTCTTTTCTTCACCACCTCTACAGGGTGGCTTTAGCTCCTTTCAGAGCCCTCCAATGGGGAGAACTCAGTGCAGGAGACCCATTCCTCACGCCCAATCTCGTTATGATGTCAGCTGGAGGTTGTCCCTACAATTCTTGACTACAATATAAGATTATATTTTTTGTCACTATTCAGATTTAGAACAAATATATATGATATTAAGTTCTTAATAGACATACCAGTATTTAGCCATTGAAGCAGTAGCAGAATCCAGGCATTTCCGTGAATGAAGATCAATACAATTATCCAAAAATGTCCGACTTACACAAATCTGTGTTTTCAATTCTGCTAACTTGTGTTGCACAGTCTTCCAATTGGAAAAGGAAAGATAAAATGTGTTATCTTTCAATACTTGAACACATTATGAACTTCCCAATTATATTTCCATAATAGTTGGCAATATTTTGCAAAATACTCTTTTATGTGAAAGACAGTGTCCATAGAAATTCCTCAAAATTTAAAATGTATTCACTGGCCTAAAGCACACGAACACTTTAATCACATTAAAACTATGTAAAAAACATTTTAAACCTTAATATTTAGAGGTAGTCCTCAACAATTGAGCCCAAAATTTTAATTGCTAAGCAGGACAGTTAAGTGAGTTTGGCCAATTTTACAATCTTTCTTGTATTAAGTGTATCACTGCAGTTGTTAAATTAGTAATACATCTGGCTTCCCCATTGATTTTGCCTGTCAGAAGGTCATAGAAGTTAATCACATGACCCTGAACACTGCAACCATCATAAATACATGCCAGTAGCCAAGCATCTGAATTTTGAACAAGTGACCATGGAAATGCTACAAAGATCATGTGAAAAACAGTCACAAGTCACTTTTTTTTAGTGCCATTGTGACTTCGATCGGTCACTAAATGAATGGATTAAGTCAAGAACTACCTGTATTTTGTGGGGAGTGGAACCCCACCACAATTCTTTCTGACTTTACTAGTTATAGTATTAATTATATATTAGACTGTGAAAGGATGTTATCTCTATGAAGACTGTTGTATTGTTCACTATCACCAATGGTAATAATAATGCATCTTTTTCAAAATCCTAGTTTAACTTCAGTTTAACAACACAAAACTTTTATAACTGTAAATTTTAACCAGATCAGTAAAACTGATCATGAACAGAAGCATTTTAGATCTAATTAAACTTGACACTACATCGGCTTTGTACCTAGAAAGAACATCAGTGTTTATTTTTCTTTTTTCCTATTATACTCATAATTAATTTCATATGAAGGGCAATTTTATACAGTTAATTTTTACCCCTATATCTGCTTTTGTCTGCCATCCAAATCCCCTCTAGCACTGTGTTCTCATGTGTCTCTCTGATCAGTCCCATCTCCTCTCCCAAGTTGTCCTGACCAGCAATTCTCATTGTCTCCCAAACTATTTCCTATTTAATATGCATTCTTTCCTCCAGCAAGTTCACCAAAAAGTGGTAATCCATTTTTCTTTTGAAAAATATTTTTACTGAGCATGTTTCAAAGCAAAGTGCAGCCGCCTCCCATATTCATTCTCCAAAGAACACCTCAGGAGTGTCTGAAAACTACTAATTATTTCTGAAATTGAATTTCTTCTGCTTTTCCAAGTCAAGAATTTGTAAAAAAAAAAAAGGAAGTCCACACAAATATTGATATTATAAACTGGCTTAAAGTCTTTCCCCCATCCCTAAGAAAACTAGAAATGAACATTTTATTATGCAGAATTATAAACATAGAATTCCACCCTCAGCACCAGGACATGCTTGCAAAGAAAAATATAATTATGGCTTTCAACTGCCTTTCAAAGTATCAGAAATCCATCTAGTTATTTTTTAACTGTTAGCCTAATAAATAAGGATCAAATATAACAATGCACTTCATAGGGCTATTTCTGTTTTTAAGTGATAAACTGAGAAACTTCAGAAAGTCTTCAAGTCACTTTCTAAAAGAACAAAAAGCTGGAAATAATCTGCATGGAACAACAAAAATCCCCAGGAGTCCTAGAAACCACAAGGACAAATAGCGGCCCTCAGCTAGAAATCAAAAGAAAGATTTCTGGATGTTGATTGTTCATTAGATCAGTGTTTTTCAACCTTGGCAACTTGAAGATGTCTGGACTTCAACTCCCAGAATTCCCCAGCCAGCGAATGCATTCGCTGGCTGGGGAATTCTGGGAGTTGAAGTCCAGACATCTTCAAGTTGCCAAGGTTGAAAAACACTGCATTAGATGACCAGGCAACCAGGTCTGCACCTCAAATGGAAAAAAACAAAAGTATTTCAAATTAAAAAGTATTACTGTGGAAACAAATATTCTCAAATTCTCACCTGTAAATGTGAAATTGTTTTCCCAAAAGCTTTTCGTTGTTTAACATAGTTTCTTGTTTCTTCAAACATGAATTCACAGCTAGCAATCGCAATATCACCGATCAAGAGCCTTTCCTTGAGAGATAAGGGGGAAAAGGACATTCTCAAACATGTTCATTATTAAATGGAAAAAAATATCATTATTTCTCTATACTTTCTTCTTTTAAATACTCCCTCCTTGTCTTTGTATCTCTGGCTTTAAAAACCTTTCTGGTTTATAAAGATGTATATAGGTCTAAATCAACATTGTAATTACATCTACTGTAGATCTTAATTTCTGCTTTGAGTACACTTTTGCGTCTGGTATCTTAAATGTAAGACTGGGGAAAGAAAAGCTCTCAAAATTGTAATATTTAATATTCTGGCCTGTAACATCAACATACATTTTATGCAGGGTAAAAATATGTATGACAGGAAAAATTCAAAATTGCTCTTAAGTGGTACTACTCTTTTAAGATATCAATCTGAAATTAAGTCTGTTTGCAGATTAATGAATATACAACCCAATGTGAACATATTTTGAATAGGTCATAAAATAATTGAGAGATGAATCTGTGAACAGACTTGAAGCGTACATAATATGTGTCAGCTTTGTACTTTGATTCCCTACTTAGTGCTACTGTGTAAATGTATATGAACCTCTTGAACTGTTGCATATGGTTGGTTTTCTACATGAAAACATAAATCATATTCAGAAAATAATACTCCCAAAGGAAAGATTCAGATAGAAATACTCAAAAAGCACTTCCAGTACAGGTAGTCCTTGAGTTACAAATGTAATGGAGTCTGCGCATTCCATTTGCAACTCGAGGATTCATGGGAGTGAATCTCAAACCTTGAACGAGATTACTCCCTCCTTTTACCTACACATTCACTAATTGAATGTGAGGCTTGTTAAGTGCACATGAGGTATTCCAGGATGGGGAAGGCCATGGGTGGGCCTAGTGATGGAACAGGCCACCTGCCTAAGATCACCCAAAACCTCCCCGACCCACTAAAATACTTCATGCTCCCCACAATTGCTTTTCCTTCCCCCACCCACCTGCCACAGTAGATTACTTACTTTGTGAAGATCTAGCAAGCAGTCTCCTCTCTGGCCTCTCAGCTGCGTACATCCCTCTATAGTTTCGTTCGGACCTCTGCAAGCCTTGCCCAGCACATTGCCGGCCGAAATGGAGCTTCCGAAGGTGGCTCTGCCGCTCCATTTGGGCCTCCACAGGCTTTCCCCAGCCTATTGCAAGCCAAAATGGAGCTTCCAAGAGACAGATCCCCCATACCGGGGGGGGGGGGGGGGGGCAATCCACCCCCTGGAAGATTCATTTCAGCCTGCAATGGGCCAGGGGAGGCCCGCAGAGGCTCGAACGGAGTGTTGGAGGGGCAGATCCACCCCTGGGAGCTCCATTTTGGCCTGCAATAAGCCAGGATGAATATTGCAGAGCATCTGGGGTTGTTCGTAAGGGCGAACAACTGCTATGGTGCTGCAAGATTCGTAATTTCAGGATTTGTTCACAAATGCTAGGGGGCGCTTATCATGTAACTTCGAACGTTTGCTATGGGAATTCTTGTAACCCGAGGATTACCTATATTATACCCCTCCCATATAAAAAATTATGAGACAGGAAAACAAAAACAGAATATAGAGACAAATGCCTGCCTAAATAGAACTGAGTAAAATGAAATATTTTGAAGAATTAATTCTATTTTGTGGATGCCAAGAGAAAAGGTCCCTTTTTTAACTGTTTTCAATAACTTGGTATTGAACTCAAGACAGGCTCAACTGCAGTCTCTTAAATCTTCAATTTCCTCCTCTTTGAAAGCTAATGACAGGGAGATAGCTTTTCCTGACATTACACAGATATCATGTTTCTATTACTGAAGTCCACAAAGAGAGCACTAAGGCTCTCTATTTCCATTCATAGAAATAGAGGTAAAGAAATATAGGGGGAAGCCCTAGGGGAAAAAAAGGTTTTGTTTCTATAAGTTTCTGTACAACAGTTATAGAATAGGAATCAGAACTATTACTATATATTTTAATATTAAAATATAAACATCACTAAGTATATTTCCCAAATCTTTTCCTCACATATTACAACATGTTATATAAAAGCTCAATTTCTCTTTATAAAGAGAAAGTAACAATGCAATTCTGGGTGCAAGATCTCCACCCTGAAATCAGTAAGTGGTAGCTATCAACATCTTCCACAGAAGCTCAAATGTCATCCAGCATAATCTTTTGCTGGTAGATAGCTGCAATGACAAATAATGCCTTTGTGTTATTCTTTGGTGTGGTATTATCTCCCTGTGTGGTTCCATGTCTGTCTTACCCGAGGAAGCTCCGACATTAGATAATAGAAGCCTTTGTTTTCCTGGCCAAGTAGTGCACTGGCAGGCAAGCGGACATCTTCAAAAAACAGCTCAGCCGTGTCCTAATTTTAAATAATAAAGTCACATATTTGCCAGTGTTCCTTAAACCATGTATCATCATGCTTCTCTTTTAAAGGAGTGTTGTGAACCCACAAATGCATTAAAATGGATGGAGGATACTATTTACCAAAGAGATTACTTTCCATAGCCAAATTCCAAGGTCTAAGCAACATATAATAGTGAAAATCAATCTTTGTTCCACCTTGTATTTATTCTGTTGACTTGTAATGAAGGGTGCAAAAAATCACAGATAGGGCATAAAAGATGGGAGGCAATTATTTCTGCAGCTTTGCTTTATTTTTCCAGAAGACTTTTCCCCTTTATTTTCCCTTGCTTTTTTTGAGTGCACTCACTCTCCCCTCCCCTCCCCACCCTCTCTTTCCTGTATTTGAATGTGGCAAAGCCATGAGTAGCCAAATCTTCCTGCCACTGAGAAATCCTGTTGGATACCATAGTTTATCAAGAGAAAGCTCACAGGCAGGCATTCAGTAGGTGAAAATCACTGTTATAGGAACTGTAAGATTAGGACGCAGACTTCTGCAGCCATTTGCCAAATATATCTAGTTTGCTATCTAATGCAATGATAATTGAAATATATTTCCACTGAGTTTACTACCCATACTTATTAGAGCAATTACGGTATTTGGGACTCACCTGTGCTTTAAGTCCTATTTTTTCAAGCTTACGTCCTTTAACAAAGCCTTTCATACCATTTTCTACTAGGAAAAGGCTAATTCCATGAGCAGGGGAACGGGCTTCACGGTTTGTAACAGCCACAACAATAACCAAATCAGACAGCCAACCATTTGTAATAAATACCTGCAATAAACCAGAGAAATATACTTGAATTGTTTTATTGTAATTTGTTTTCTTGCCTATTAAGGACTTAGTCCCTTAAAGTCAGCCATTCCTTTTTAGTTCTTGGATTCATTTCTTATCTTGAGGTGAATTTTCCAGTTTAAATAATTACCCTTTGAAGTCACAGAAAGTCAGAATCTAAAAGTGGAAACCAGAAGTGGACACAAATGAGAACTAACAAGAGCTCATGTTTGAGCCTACACGGTGGTAATAAGAATGCAAAACAGGGACTTCTGATTTGGCAGTCAGAGATAGTGGGGCTCCACAAATTTCTGCCAATTCCTCTCCAACCGGAGGCCAAAGTCAAACCAGAGGGGTGAGAAAGAAAGGAAGGATTCCTTGTCGATTACTTGGATCCAAGGTGCCCTCCAGACCAATGGAGAAAAGAGACAGCCATTATGGCCGGAACGAAGCTGGGGCAACTGAAGAAGAAATGAGCTGAAGCAGTGTGTGAACAGAGGATTGAAACTGGGTGAGATGATTTTCAATTTCCTCATTAGAGTCCCACTTAAATAAAAGAAGTCTCCAAAATGCAGAAAGCGGTGAATTATTACACAGAGATAAATTATAGACCCAAAAGAGAGATGAAATTTTAACGGAAGAATATGAAGTTTTAAAATATAGAAAAACTTAACTGGAATTTGTGGCATTGTGAAACATGACTTTAATCTACTGGAAATATTGTCTGACTATTGAAAGAAATAGTATAAAGACAAATGATTTTTTCCCCTCGAACCTTGACAATCAGCTGTTAGCCTCTTCTTGGTATTGAAAATTAGAGTTAGGACGCCATTTATTGGTCAAAGAAGATACTATATTATTATATGGCTGGAAAGGACCTTGAAAAAGAAAAAAGTCAGAATTGATAAAAAAGAAAGGAAAGTCGTAAGAAGAGATAAGAAGAGAAACAAAGTGAAAGGCAAACAACATTTGGAAGGCCAACTTTTTGTTTTTCCTATTCTATCTACTTATTCTTTTAGGCAGATTAGGAACAACTGGTGAGCCTTTTGAAATCTTTTAAAGTAATGTGGATTATAAACAATAGGAATTGCCCTTGAACACTTGATTCTGTGAATTAATGAGTCATGGGGAAATTTGTGGGCCATTCTGGATTACAAATACTATTTGATAGAATACTTTCCGAGGCAAAAGAAGAAAAATTAAACAAGACTTACGAATTTGAATAAACCAGAGGGAGCAAAACAGCAGACTTTGAGGATTACAAACACTGTATTTTGAGGAACAGTTCAGGGACTGAGCAAATTCTTCTAACATTTACTTTTTGATGTTTTTGAATGCTTGGGACATTGGGACTTGGATGGATTACTGAATAACTTTTAGTCCACTAAAATAAAGTAAAATGTTACAATAAGGAAGGAAAAATATACCCCAAATGGAAATACTATTAATACTTCAAGATATCAAGGAAAACATAATAAGGAATCATAGGGAGATGATGGAACTGATGCACGATACAGATCTCAGACAAGGAAATCTTCCGCAAATGATAATGTCAGCTCTGGCCAGCTCAGAGGCCTGGAGCTGCCATTCAGGCGAGAAGACTGGGCCAGCTGCCAAGACTCACCATCCCACCTACACAAACTGAAGAAATTCATGCTAACAATCCATGATTAATTGCCGGGTGGTTTTGTTCTGGGTCACAAGGTGATGGGTGTGGCACGCACGGGGTGCAGCTTATCTTAATTACCAATGTAGCTGTAAAAGGTGGTGGGAAGCACAGGGTGGCAGCTCTGACAATTTATTCATTGCCTTAGTGCTTTGTTGGTCAGTTCGTGCCGAAGGAAGAATACAAACTGCGTTTCAAACCGTTTTTGTGTTTGGCTGGTTTCATTTACCCTTCGGAACCTGACAGATAATGGAAAATGAACAAAAAATTCAGACAATAGAGGAGAATTCAGAAGGAGTAGAAAGGAGGAGAGAAATCAACAAATGACATAAGTAGATAAAGATATAGAAGACATACTAAAAATAGAGCAGATTATTTTTCAAGAGGCCAAAATGTAGAAGAGAGCAAAGAGAAATATCCCTTAGCAGAGACGAAAGAGGTACTGATGGGTATTTTATAGAGCAGACAATAAGAGGCAGATGTAGAGGCAGAGAAGATATTTAGATTAAACATGAGTGATGTAGAAGGATACAAGGTCCCAAGGGAGGTGCAAGGGAGA
Organism: Natrix helvetica; assembly: GCF_964273705.1. Lineage (NCBI taxonomy): Eukaryota > Metazoa > Chordata > Lepidosauria > Squamata > Natricidae > Natrix > Natrix helvetica. The sequence continues at coordinate 185,842,826 of NC_138548.1, forward strand.
TTGATCAAAAAGTCAATAAGAGCTGAAATACTAACAAGGGCAAGAGATGATGGATACAGAATACACTTTAATATGGGATTTGCTTTATTAAAGATTAGAAATAGAGCTAGAAACTAAAAATTGGGGAAATGTTATTATGAATTCTGTTACATGATATAAGTTACTATAACTACTATGTATAAGTAAATGTTAGATGTTAAGACTATTATTATATATCATTATGATATATCTATTATACCCAGTCTGAACCCTTCCTTTCCATCTTAAAAAAACCCATTTCCTCCCTTCAAGTAATCAGTCCTACTCAAAAAACAATTAAACCAGGATTAACATCATCCAATCCTAATGAAGAAACTGTTAAACATTATTCCAAATAGCAACCCATTACCTTAACCCTGATCAAATAAATGAGGGCCTTTCCTAAATTTTGGCTACTATGACAATTATACACCTTGAACAGGTGGTCTAGAAATAGCATCTCATGCCCTAATCATTATATAAGTACATTACTTTGGGGATCACTTAGAAGCTACAACTAATTCAACAAGTACTGGCAAAGTTCCTGACACGACAATCTCATTACAGTAGAATCACATCCACCTTGGAATTACTATCCTGGGTGCTAATTAGCTTTTGAGTCCATCTGAAGTGCTGGTGACTACTTTGAATTAACGTCCCTAATAACACTGGCACCAGATTATGTTATACAAACCATGCCAGAATAGAGCCTACTCAGACAGTATAAACAGCTAGAAGGGTCCAGTTGGGGGGTCACCCATATTCTGTGAGATCTATGAGAGCTAACTAATGGGCGCGGGTCGGGAGTGCTGGGAAGAGTCGGGATTCCGGGGGAGACATTAAGCCATTCCATTGGGAGGTTTACCATCTCTACTGTTTGTGGGAGAGGCAGATATGGTGGGGGCCAAGGGCCAAATTATGTTCGGGGGACGCAGGTTCACTGTTTTAGAGCGATCACGTGTTCCGACCCACATCGCCCTTCTCGCAACCCCGGGTGCTCAGGATTACAGGACCCTGGTCTCCGGCTGGTGCCGCTTAACGCCAGGTCCGTGGTGCATAAGGCTCCCCTCATTTACGACTTCATACAAGAGGGTAGAGCGGACCTGGCATGTATTACGGAGACCTGGTTGGGCCATGAGGGGGGTGTTCTCCTTAGTGAGCTATGCCCATCCGGCTTCTGGCGTTTCACCAGCCAAGAGCCCAGGGCAGGGGCGGGTGGTGGTGGTGGTGATTAGGGAAAGTCTCAAACCTCAGGTCACTGTACCTCAGATAGGCGGGTGTGAGTCCCTTTTTGTGAAATGGGGCCTTGGAGTTCAGGTGGGCCTTTTTGTTACGTAACTGTCTCCCTGCTACGTTTCATCAGCCCTGCCAGAGCTGCTGGATGTATTAGCTGCATTGACAGTTGATTTCCCCAGTCTTATGATCCTGGGGGATTTCAATCTGCCTTCCATTGGCGAGACATCCGAGTCAGCTTGGGAGTTTGTGGCTTCCATGATGGCTATGAACCTAACTCAGTTAATTCAAGACCCCACCCATAATAGGGGACACATGCTCGACCTGATTTTTGTCTCTGGGCAGTGGATGAATGATCTAGATTTAGGGGATATTTCTATTCAACCCTTGTCATGGTCTGATCATTTCCTCATCGGGCTTGACTTCCATACAGCTACCCCTCGCCGCAGGGAGGCGGAACTAATTAGATGGTTCCGCCCCAGGCGCCTGATGGACCCTGAAAGGTTCCTGATCGAGCTTGGGACTTTTCCTGAATCCCTTGCTCACAACTCGACTGAAGCCCTAGTGGAAGCCTGGGATAGGGCGGCCACTAGGGCCTTGGATCGCATTGTGCCTTTGTGGCCTCTGACCCGGTGTCGATCCCGGGTGGCTCTCTGGTTTACCGAGGAGCTCCAGGAGATGAAACGCCGGAAAAGATGCCTAGAGAGTGGTTGGAGGGCCAGCCAGTCCGAATCTGATCGAACACTAGTAAGAATTCATATTAAATCCTACTTAGTGGTGATAGAAGCGGCAAAACGGGAATATTTTTCCGCTCTTATCGCGTCCGCAGATAACCGCCCAGCCACCCTGTTTAGGGTGATCCGCTGCTTACTTAACCAAGGAACTGGGGAAGACCCCTTGCAGGGTAGGGCTGAAGAATTTGTTCAGTATCTGCAGGATAAAATCGCTCAGATCCGCACAGGCTTGGACTCTGACTGGGTAGATTCGGGCGAGTCGACAGGGATGAATCTTGTGGAGACAATCTGGGATGAGTTTGACCCTGTGAACCCCGAGGGCATGGACAGGATTATGGGGAGACTCAGTGCTGCCACTTGTGTGCTGGACCCGTGTCCCTCTTGGTTAGTTTCGGCTTCCCAGGAGGTGACACGACGCTGGCTCCAGGCGATTACCAACGCTTCATTGAGAGAGGGGTTCTTTCCCACCGCCTTGAAGAAGGCAGTGGTGAGGCCCCTCCTCAAGAAACCTTCCCTGGACCCAGCTTCTTTAGCCAACTATTGTCCGGTCTCCAACCTTCGCTTTGTAGCAAAGGTTGTCGAGAGTGTGGTAGCACGTCCACTTCCCCAGTACCTGGATGAAGCTGTCTACCTGGATCCGTTTCAGTCGGGTTTCAGGCCCGGGCACAGCACGGAGACGGCATTGGTCGCATTGGTCGATGATCTCTGGCGGATCCGGGACAGGGGCTGCTCCTCTGTCCTGGTCCTATTAGACCTCTTGGCGGCTTTTGATACCATCGACCATGGTATCCTACTGCGACGACTTGGGGGTTTGGGAGTGGGGAGCACCGTTTTACGGTGGTTCTCCTCCTACCTGTCAGATCGGTCGCAGTTCGTGTTGACTGAAGGGCAGGGATCGACCCCAAGGCGTGTCACTTGTGGGGTGCCCCAGGGGTAGGTTCTCTCACCCCTCCTGTTCAACATATATATGAAACTGTTGGGCAAGATCATCCATGGTTTTGGGATACGGTATCATCAATATGCTGATGATACCCAACTTTTCATCTCTACCCCAAACCACCCAAATGATGCCCTCGACGTGATGTCCCGATACGTGGAGGCTGTGCAGATCTGGATGGGGAGGAACAGGCTCAAGCTCAATCCCTCCAAGACTGAGTGGCTGTGGTTTCCGTCATCCCGATTTGTGCATCTTGCTCCATCTTTGATGATAGGGGGAGAAATTTTAGCCCTCTCAGAGAGGGCCGCAATCTGGGAGTCCTCATGGATACGCGGCTTAGTTTAGAAGAACACCTGACGGCCATGACCAGGGGGGCCTTTTACCAGGTTTGCCTGGTACGTCAGTTGCGCCCCTTCCTGGATCGGGATGCTCTATGCACAGTTACTCATGCCCTCGTCCTTTTTCACCTGGACTACTGCAACACTCTCTACATGGGGCTGCCCTTGAAGAGCACCTAGAGGCTTCAGCTGGTCCAGAATGCGGCCGCGCGGGTTATCATGGGGGTACCTAGGTGCTCCCATGTTACACCCCTTTTAGGTGGCCTGCACTGGTTGCCGGTTGTTTTCCGGGTGCGATTCAAGGTACTAATTATGACCTTTAAAGCGCTCCATGGCTTAGGCCCAGGGTACCTGCGAGACCACCTACTGCCACCAGTAGCCTCCCACCGTCCAGTGCGATCCCACAGAGTTGGCCTCCTCAGGGTGCCGTCGGCCAAACAGTGTCAGCTAGGGACCCCCTGGGGGAGAGCCTTCTCTGTGGGAGCGCCTTCCCTCTGGAATGAGCTGCCCCCGGAGATTTGCATAATCCGTGACCTCCGGTTCTTCTGACGTGCCCTAAAAAGTTGGCTTTTCCAGCAAGCCGGCCTGGCCTGTTAATTTTATCTAATTTTTAAAATGTTAGTGCTATATTAATTGGGTTTGTTTTTTGGATTGTTTCTAATTTCCTTTTAACTTTTGTAATATGTGTTTTTTAATGCTGTACGCCGCCCTGTGTCCTTTGGGAGAAGGCGGCATATAAATCCAATAAAACAAAACAAACAAACAAACAAAACAACAGGCCTTCTCAGTGTTGGCCCCTACTCTTTGGAACACCCTACCCCAGAAAGGAGGATATCTCCCTCCCTTTTTGCATTTAGGAGGTAAATTATAACTCTGTTATCCCAGTGGGTATTTAGCCTTTAGTTCATCCTGGTGCTTCTTGAATATTTAATTTTAATTTGCTTGGACAATTGTATTATGTCTTTAACTGTATATACTAGTTGTGTGGTTCACTGCCCAGAATTGATTTGGGTAGAATATAAATACAGTAAATAAATAAATCATACAATATAGATGTCAAGCATTTTTCTCAAGGTGTATATAATACTACGGTGAATTTATTTAGTAAAAATCACATTCCCTTATTTTGGGGATATTTACAGTGCCGTCTTTATCAATTCTATTCTTACTTTCCAGAGGTCTACTTAGCTAAGAAGCAGATAGGTATATGTGTTGAAATTTTAAATACTGAATCCATTAAAACCTTCTCTGCCCCTTTCTCCACCTACAGTTCTGCATTATTAACCCATACTTTTACTTTGAATTGAGGGAAGAAATCATTATGAAAAATATGAGTGAAACTATTACAGAATTTATTAAATTGTCAAATTGGATATGATAGGAAACTGAGACTGGAGATGAGACTTGTTTTACTATTTTTTTACTTTAGGATTTGGTTATAACTTTGGAATATATCATGTGTTAAATCATTCATGAAAACTTGGCCTGCTTTCTAGTCATTCTAAATTACATGTAGGTGAAAGGATGACATGAAATATGAATCAAATTAAATATTTTTATCCCATTTTGTGTGACTTGAATGGAAATTTGTAAACTTTTGCAAAAATCTTTATGTTGTAAAAATGTAAACATTTTACAAAAGGCAGGGACACCCATATACTACAAACTAGTACAAGTTATCATATATATATATATATATATATATATATATATATATATATATATATATATATATATATATATATATATATATATATATATATATATATATATATATATATATATATATATATATATATATATATATATATATATATATATATATATATATATATATATATATATATATATATATATATATATATATATATATATATATAGTGCCCTATCAGCTTTCTGTCTGAATCTCAAATACATAAGGCAGTCTATTTTATTTTCACTACACTTGTAAAATTGGTAATTTTATAACAACTGTACTATCAGTTGGTAGCAACCATTTTTCTATCAATTGGTAGACAACCTGCTTGGTTTCCTGAACAATCTTATCAAAGAAAAATAAAAGCAATTTTAACAAAACTATCCAGTAATTGTAAACAACAATTGCATTTGGCAATATCCATTTTGACATTTTTTCTGAATCCTAAACAATACACTCACCAGGAGGAGGAGACATTTTTTCCCTTTTATATACGCTACCATAGTCAAGTTTTTATTTGCCTCTTTGATCTATCCAGGCAATTTCATACCAGGGAGGCCATTCTCTTTTAAGTTGTGAAATATCTGAGCATTGGTTACCCTTTGCAGACCAACCATGTTACAGCATTAAAAGGCCAAATTCTTCAGATGTTTCTATAACGTTCCCCAACAAAAGAAGGACAGAAAAGCACCTGCTAAGTTGATTGAGTTTTCAAGTTGTCAGCTGCAGTCACCATGTTACTCTGGCAGCAGAAGTCCTCATCCAAAATGGAAAAGGTAACCTGGCATTGCTTGATTGAAAAGTTGTAGAACGCCAACCCCATAATTCTCAGCACTGATCTCAAATGGCTGCATAATACATTTAACAAACTTAAAAGAATGTATCACATACCTTACTGCCATTTAAAATCCAATCACTGCCATCCTTTTTTGCAAATGTTTTCACACCTTGCAAATCACTAAAAAGAAAATAGTTCTTACACTAATGCAACATAGCAAATGCACAATGTTTAAAGTCTCCCAGTCGAAAGAGGAACAGCAAATGATCTCCCACAGTGATTCTAAATTTCTTCTTTTATGCAAGCCTTTTACACTATTACTGAAAAATTCTGAAGACAATCACAGAAGTCAGGGATTGATCACAGTGCCTGTGAGCACCGTACGGGACCTGCAAGTCTCCAAAATGAAACAAAAAGTATCATATAGATTTGAGAAAATGTAATTTTGCAAGATCATCAAATATTTAAAATATTGGCATCCTTATTGAAATGCTGCAAGTTTTCAAGAACACCAACCCGCTGAGAAATTATTTTGGGGTAAATAATTGTGAATAGAATGCATACATAAGAACACATTTCACAACTTGCAAGAAACTACCAAGCTTGGGATTGAATTTAACATATAAAGGTGTTCATTTGATTCCATGTGACTACATTTATCAGGAATAAATTTGGGTTCCATCCAATGTTTCTACTGTGAAAATAGGAAATACGAAAAATGTTGTCTTCCTGGTTCACAGTTCCATCCAAAACTTTGTACTGACCAAAATGCCCACCAACTTGAGACTCTACGTAGGAAGGGAAGGCAATATTTTCAGACCCTTGACTTTCAGTCTCACTACAATACAGTAGGAAGTCTGCTGCTCACATCTCTAGAGACAGTGGAACCCAAGCAAGTTGGTCCAATTGTTTTACATTTTTGACTGTTCAGAGGGTTTTAGGGCTGGAAATGACATATATTTGGCCTTGCATTAGTTTAACACACCCATCTCCAGCATAATTTTGCATTTTTGTGCCAGGTACCAGTTTGTTGTAAAATTTGGGAGTCTATCCTTGGCTCATTTGCAAGCTATGGAGGCTTAAAGGAGATAAATGGAAGTATAGTTCCACATATTTTTGGTATTTTTGCATTTATAATCCATCACTTTATAATCTTGGGTTGCTCTGCGGATTGAAATGTGGTTAGGGGGAGGAGCACAAACAACCTATCCCATGTCAACTCTGCTAGGCAAATTTATTAGGAATCTTATTAATATGCATAGGTCTGCCTCAGTGAGACTTAATAACTAAAATGTATGCAAAAGACTGCATTCTTAAAGAACATGCTTACCTTCCAGCTCCAGGTTCTGTCATAGCTATTGCACCAATACATCTGCCTGCTGCCATTTCTGGAATGAACCTTTTAATCTGCTCTTTTGAGCCATAGTTTGCTATATAAGGCATGACAATATCAGAATGAAGACTAAATCCTGGGCCTGTACAATTAGCATACATCCTGGAAAGAAAAGGATTACAAAACCAAAGATTTGTGCCTGAATTTTCTTCAACTACAAAAAAGAAAATTATTATTGAATTAGCCCTACAATGTCATATTTTAGATCAGCTTTTTTCAACCTTTCATCCTGGAGGAACCCTTGAAATAATGTTTAGATCTTAGGAAACCTTTGCATAAAAATTGCGAAAAGTACAAAACAATACAATCACTTCTAATCTATACAATGAATGTAGACAGCAGCAAACTGTCAGGCCGGCATGGCAGCTGAATCATAGTGCATATAAATTCCCACCGCTACAAGTCTAGCATTGCGTACAGTGCAAAGTTCAGAAAATGGCATTTATTTATTTTCAATTGCAATATGTAGCCTCCCATAGAATCCCGAGAAAGGCTGGTTTTGTTAGTTACATTTTGGAGGGATTCATAAAACAAGAGATTCATGTTGCTCATTCAAAAATATTCTTATTACGGAGTTTTAATTCAAAATAGATCTGCCCACTGGTTAATAAGTAAAATGTACTATTTTGCTCTTCTCAGCATATTGAAGGCAGAATATTCTGCTTCAGTTATTATGGATCAGAAGCAGTATGTATGCATAGGGGGCTCCAAGCCCTATTATTTCTAAGCAGGAACATGAAACTAGAGAGGCTCATTTTTACATAGAGTAAATTAAGACATAAGAGAAAATAATGTTCCTAGCTTTCTCCCCATTTCCCAAGCTTGATAGTCCAGTATCTACTTCACCGTGGTGGGGAAAAGGGGAGGAAGTTCCTGGTAGGGATGAAGAAAGAATGCCAGGAGTATATGCCAAGAGTATATACAGTATACAATTCAAGGATGAAAGTTAAAGTGAAAAGTACTGTAAAAAATGTATCTTTTAAAAAAGAAAAGGAAAACACAACAGAATTAAAAAAACATTTTAGGGAAAAAACATTACATTTTGCACATCTGCGATTATTGCCCATTTTTATTTGGATCCTTTTGCTTATTTTTACAACAGTGCTTTTTTCTTCAGAACTCATATCCTAAGTAACTCAGCTTGCAGTCACACAGCTTGCCTTGTGTGATATGTTGTATATAATGGAAGCATTCCTACTTTTATTTGGTTAGATTATCACTGAATATATGGTCCATTTTCCCATTGCTGTATATTTTTCAATTTCAATCTCCCAATCATTGAACTTAGTAGTTTCATAATTATATTATATCACCAACATAACATTTCACTTTGTGCTCCTCTCCATGAATTTTGATCCTGTTTATCCGCTTATCTTTTTAGATCTTATTGGATAAGATTTTCAGTGCAATTGCAAATAATAAAAGGGAGAATGAACATCCATACCTTGAGCCTTTGCAAATTGAAAGCCTTGTGGAAAGTGTTCCATTCACTGTGATCTTTGCTGTTTTGTGTTGCTATATCGTCTCCGCTCAGGTTTTGCATTCTATTCCAAGATTCTTTTTGTACTAAGCCTCTAGTAAAATATCTATTCCTCAACATACAAGCTACCATGGCTTGATTCACACTTACACTAACTTAAAACCAGAGCAAATATGTTATGCACAAATACTTTTCAGCTAAAGAACAAGTGTTTGGATGAATTTAGTGAGGGAAATATCTTCAGCTAGGTTTTTTTTAAGGATTTAAGATTGCAAGGAAAAGAATGAAAAATCTAGTTTGCTTTGGCTTGGAAAAGAAAGGAAAACAAACAAAGGATGGGAGTCAAACACCTAGTGTTGATTATGCCCATCCAGTCTTTCTTATCCAATAACACTTGCTTTTGTTTATTAAACCAATCTACTTATCTTTCTCTGAAACTCATACTTCTTGCCTCTATCTCTATAATGCAAAATGATCTCCTCTTCTAGTTTTTGTTGCCAGCAGACCAATATGGATTGCAAAAGGGAGAAAGTTGTAGAGTGATGAATAAAGGAGTTCAGCTGGATATGGCAGAATGAATGGTGTGATACCAAAAGAAAAGGAGAGGGATGTTTGGTCTGTGACAACTTTGGGATCTTGCATTTGCATGTAACATAGGAAGATAATCCTGATCCAAGAAAAGGAGAGATGAAAGGCGGCAGCAGCAGAGGTCTGTGTAAAGTGGCAACGGTGACTATAGCTGAGAAGAATGTGGAAGAATGCTCTTAAAATAGTAATGAATTTATCACCATGAAAATTCCTATTCAATTTACTCAGTTTTGTCTAAATGCAAAATATGTCTTTGTTGTCAATGAATTATGTCAGCATGAAGACCAAATTTTAAGATATAGCCATCAGAGAAAATAAGGAGGAAAAAGTAGTACTGTATTTTTGGAGCATAAGATGCACCGGACTATAAGACGCATGAAGATTTTGAAGAGGCAAATTAAAAAAAAAAGTTTTTGCACTCTGCAGACTTCCCAAACACGGCCCATTTTTCGCAAAAGCGGTCCTGGTTTTTTTCCAAAAAAAGGGCATGAATAGCCTTTAGGAGGCTTGTAGAGTGCTCTGGGGGGGGGTGTTAAAATGAGGGCAAAAACTAGCAAAAAAATGGCTTGTTTTTTGTCAAGGCATAGCCTTTATGAGGCTTATAGAATGCTCCTGGAGGCTTGGGGGGGGGGAATTGAGCAAAAAAAGCCCCCTTTTTTGCTCATTTCTGTTCTCCCCAGCCCCCAGGAGCACTCCGGAAGCCTCCTAAAGGCTATGCACAGCCATTTTGGTGAAGTGTGCGGGGTTTCGGGAGGCTAAAAATACTGTACTTTTACTTTACTTTTTTACTTTTATTTGCGCTTCTAGACCGTCCCCTCTCCCAAAAGGGACTCGGGGCGGTGTACAGTCCATATAAGAAATACATCATATGAATAATTAAATAATTAAACAGTTAAAATTGTTAAATAGATAGATAGATAGATAGATAGATAGATAGATAGATAGATAGATAGATAGATAGATAGATATGGAGGAGGTTAAAAAGAAGGTTAAAAAGAACTGTACAACTGAGTAAAATATCTAAATATAGTTTTAAAAACCCCTAAAAATATCCCATAAATTAAATTAAAAACAGTTCCCCTAAAATACCAGTTAAAAAATATGTCTGCCAGGAGGTAGCAATTATGAATGTGCCAGGCCAGCTAATCGGAACAGGTGAGTCTTCAATTTTTGTCGGAAGGAGCGGAAGTCGGTGGTGGTTCTAATGTCGGGGGGGAGGTCATTCCAGAGGGTTGGGCCCATCACAGACAAAGGCCCTACTCCTTGGCGTCGCCCGTTGGCATTGCCTAGTGGACGGCACCAGAAGTCCCTCCCTGTGAGAGCGAATTGGCCGCAGGGATGTGTGTGGCAGGATGCGATCCCGCAAGTAGCTAGGTCCTGTGCCATGGAGCGCTTTAAAGATGGTAATCAAAACCTTGAAACGCACCTGAAAAACCACAGGCAGCCAGTGCAGCTCGCGCAGGAGAGGTGTTACGTGGGAGTACCTAGTACTCCCCATGACAGCCCGCGCGGCTGCGTTCTGGACTAGCTGCAGTCTTCGGGCGCGCCCCAAGGGAAGCCCCATGTAGAGAGCATTGCAGTAGTCCAGGCGAGACGTCACCAGTGCATGAGTGACCGTGCGTAGGGCATCCCGGTCCAGTAGGGGGCGCAATTGGCGCACCAGGCGAACCTGGTCGAACGCCCCCCTTGCCACGGCTGCCACATGGTCGTCCATTGACAGCCGGGCATCTAGGAGGACGCCCAAATTGCGCGCCCGTTCCACAGGGGGCAATTGTTCGCCCCCTATGGCCAGCGATGGAGTCAGCTGGCTGAACCGAGGTGCCGGTAGCCACAGCCATTCAGTCTTGGAGGGGTTGAGTTTGAGTCTGTTGTCCCCCATCCAGACCCCGACGGCTTCTAAACACCGGGACATTACTTCGACAGCCTCGTTGGGGTGGTTTGGGGTTGATATGTACAGCTGGGTATCATTAGCGTACAGATGATACTCAACCCCAAAACTACGGATGATCTCCCCCAGTGGCTTCACATATGCGTTGAACAGGAGAGGCGAGAGGACCAACCCCTGTGGCACCCCACAAGTGAGTGGCCTCAGGGTCGACCTCTGCACCCCTGTCAACACACATTGCGTCCGGTCGGAGAGGTAGGAGCCGAACCACCGCAAAACGGTGCCTCCGACTCCCATCCCCTCCAGCCGGCGCAATAGGATACCATGGTCGATGGTATCAAAAGCCGCTGAGAGGTCTAATAGGACCAGGATAGAGGAACAACCTCTATCTCTGGCCCTCCAGAGATCATCAACCAACGCGACCAAGGCTGTCTCCGTGCTGTGCCCGGGTCGGAAGCCGGACTGGCGTGGGTCTAGATATTCGGATTCGTCAAGGTGTCGCGGAAATTGCTGCGCCACCACATTCTCAACAACCTTCGCTAGAAAGGGAAGGTTGGAGACTGGACGATAATTAGCTAGCTCCGTCAGGTCAAGTGAAGGCCTCTTGAGTAAGGACCTCACCACCGCCTCTTTCAAGGCAAAGACACACTCAGATTATCACCCTCTTTTTTTGAGAGAAAAAGGTGCGTCTTATAGTCCGAAAAATACGGTAATTGTAGAAAAAAATTGTAAAGGAAAGAAAAGAAGAACTTACTGCTCTTCCCAAACAATTGCTGAGGAGAGCAGATCCCCTCCAATGCCTTCATTTTCTTCTGATATATTGATACCAAGCAAACCCTGCTGTCCGGCTTTTTCCCAGAGCTCTCTGCTTACTTGTCCAGCTTTTTCCCATCTACCAAAAAAAAAAAAAAGTAAAATCATGGAATTCTGACAGAAATATAAATGTATTTATTTATTCATCAACAAGTACAAGGAAACAAGTATGAAAGGACATGAAAAAATGGCACAAATAAATGGATATAAATAAGCAAAGCATAGCCATAAACACATAAAACGAGTACATATAAATGGGACAGTAGGACAGGGATGATAGTCATGCTAGTACGCTTATGCACGCCCCCTTAGGGCGTAAGATCCACGGTAGACAGTTTAAGGTAAAAGATATGGGGGTTAAATTAGTGCATAATAATTTATTTAGTAAAAATACAAGCTTGATTATTTTGGGGGAAAGATATTTAGAATACAGCATACATAAAAAGACTACATACATTGGACAAGTTTATCCATTGAGCTAAGTCAAGTTTATACCATTATTTCTTAAATTCACAGTAACTTGCTTAAAGCAAATAATTAAGACAGAATAGGTAATTTCATTTTGTGTATACCAAAACCAAATAACTTTAATCATTAAGTTTGACATTTTTAATCAGCTGAACAACTTCCAAAGACAAATTATACCATCAATTATATTAGGCTAATTGTACATACACATACATACACATACCCTATTTTTCGAAGTATAAGAGGCACCTTTTTCCGCCAAAAAAGAGGGTGATAATCTGTGTGCGACTTATACACTGAATGCAGCATTTTTGGCTGACCGAAACCCCGTCCCCATTGCAAAAATGGACATGCAGAGGGTTTGGGAGGCTTGCAAAGTGCTCCTGGGGGGGGGGGAGGGCAAAAACGAGCAAAAAATGGGCAGTTTTTGCTTGTGTCCCCCCCCAGCCCGCAGGAGCACTCTACAAGCCTCCCAAAGCCTCTGCATACCTTTTTTTGCAAAAGAAATGGCCAGTTTTTGCAAAAAATGGCCCATTTGTTGCTCATTCCCCCCCGCCCCAGGAGTACTCTACAAGACTCCCAAAGCTCTGCATGCCCCCCCCTTTTTTTTTTGCAAAAAATGAGTTTTTGCTCGTTTTTGCCTCCTCCCCAGTCCCTAGGAGCACTCTACAAGCCTCCCAAAGCCTCTGCATGTCCCCCCTTTTTTTTAAAAAAAAGAGAGAGCATGCAGAGGGTTTGGGAGGCCTGCAGAGTACACAAACTTTTTAAAAAAAATTTACCTCTTCAAAATCATGGTGCGTCTTATACTCCAGTGCATCTTATAGTCCGAAAAATACGGTAGTTTTTGCTTAATGACCACTCATTCAGACATCTTTCAAACATATGACAGCATCTGGAGGTAGAACCAGAAGCAATGGATGGAAATAATCAAGGAGAAAACTAAGCTACAGCTGAGGAGAAATTTCTGACAGAATAATTAATCAGTGGAACAACTTGCCTCCAGAAGCTGTGGATGCTCTTAACACTGGAGGTTTTTAGGAAGAGATTGGGGAACCATTTGTCTGAAACGGTATGGAATCTCCTGCTTGAGCAGAAGGTTGGACTAGAAGACCTCTAAGGTCCTTTCCAACTCAGTTATTCTGTTCTATTCTGTTTATGTGATCATAATTTGCAACCTTCCCACAAAGCCAATGGGGAACTGGCAAGAAGTCAGAAATCTTCACTTAATAACCTGCACAGTCCTTGATTGGCACTAGCACTAGAATCAGACTTAGACTTATATACCGCTTGATAGTGCTTCACAGCACTCTCAGGATGCTGTATAATATCAGCATATTGCCCCCAACAATCTGGCTCTTCATTTTACCGACCTTGGAAGAATGGAAGGCTGAGTCAACCTTGAGTCTATCAGGATCTAACTCCAGGCTGTGGGCAGAGTTTGCTTGCAATACTGTATTCTAACCACTGCGCAGCAGGGCTATTTAACAATGGAAACTAAGGACTGCTGGGATTGCCATATCTAAGCAGTGCAGTCATGTGATATTGCACTTTATGACCACATCAGTTAGCTTGGAAATTTTAGCCCTAATTACTTGTAAACAAAGGCTACCTCTAATATAAAGAGGTGATGTAAAAGATAGTAGATTTTTAAATTCATTCACTATGATGAACTCATGTTTGCCTTAGCAGAAACAGTAGTTTGGAGCTAAAGTACATCCCAGTTGCACAATCACTTCACTTTACTGATCTTAAATCCCTGGAATACACAAAAATCTTCCACCAATCAGGCCTCACCTCCAGCTGAGCAAGAGATTAATGAAAACAAGATGAGGAAAGTCTGCTGGAATTATTTCAACTATTTTATCAGCATTGCCCACTGGAGCCATTATAGAAAAGGTTTCAAATTCCTGCTGAGCAATCACTGGAGAAGCAGAATGTGTTTTTGTGCACCATTATCTTTCAATCCATACTGAAAAACAGTTGGTAAGAAGCACAATCTTGATCAAGTATACAAAGACATAAAAAGTAATAGGAAAGCAGATGTCTAATCAGTAATTTGGACTTTTACCCAAAAGCATGTTCCACTGAGCAAACTGGACTCTATTCCCAGATAAGAATATTGCAATTTTTATAAGGTCATCTTTATTAGTAAATAAAATAAGGTGTCATTTATTAAAGGCAACAATAGTGCAAACTATTTTTTTTATTAAAAAAACACAATGCAGCAGTAGTTTAGATGTCTGCTGAGATACATAAATTGTTAATTCAGTGAGGCTCATGTAGTTGAGAAGATTAGTTAACTTGCCTTATATCATCAAATTAAATCTGATGCAGCCTTAAATGGGAATGTATTTTCCATTCCATCCCCCATTTTCAAGACAGCAGACATAATGTGATGCAGTTGGGTCTACAGCACCTGGATGTATGCATAGAGGAAAAATCTTTTCTTTCAGAGAAAACCACTAGTAGCTCTAAAGCTGTTATTAACCCTATAGAAATGCTTACATTAGTGTTAGTTATAGTTCTCCACCAGGGCAAGCAGCATAAAATCATTTCAAACATGAGAAAGAGAAAATGAGAAATGGGATTTTGTGCATTTAACTTACTCTCCATGATATGGTACCACAGCTTCCTGGAAGAATTTTCTCACACTTTGCCGTAAGATGTCATGGTCTGAAGAAAATATCTTTCTAATCCCTATGTCCATTAATGTATTAGCTGAGGAGGGTTCAAGGCGTGTTGAATCATTATTTTCACTCTGAAGGTTTCTTTAAAAAATAAAATTAAACATACCACTTAAAAATCATAGTTTTGTTTAAATTCTGTCTATTAAATGTATATGTACTTTCAAATGATAAACATTTTGAAGTTTACTTTTGTGGTTTTTTTTAATGTTTTGAGGTTTTTAATCTTTCAGTTGTTTTTATCTTTATGTTTTTGGTACTACCAAAAAATGTTTCAAGCTATGATTGACAAACCTGTTCCTTTTCAACTTTCTTCCACCACCTACCACAGGACAAAAGTATAACCTTGCATAACAATTTTTTTAAAAAAATGAATGACAAAGTTTTAAGATAGTAGTGGAGCTGAACATTGATAGATATAAGCCGTATTTTATCATCATATTGCTGCACTATTTAGGGTGTTTGAACAGGAAAACCCAAATTAACTTAAACTGTACAGAAGACTTTGCTACTTTTCATTTTTTTAAAAACAAACAAACATTTGAATTATTCACATATCCAGCGACATGGAATGGTCTGTACAGAAGATTATATCCTAATAAAAGTTGTAGTTAGACCTCAGTAACAACAGTTATTTAGCTACAGACATTCAGCAACAGTGGCACAACCAGTCTTTAAATTCTAGCACCCCCACAGTCACACAATCACAATCTGGGCACTTGGCAACCAGCTCACACTGATGATGATTACAGTGCTCTGAAGTTGTATGATTGCCATTTGTGTCCTTCCCTGCCAGCTTCCTACAAGCAAACTCAACACAGAAAAGAACAAGGAAACTTGCATACGACATCACGATTTACAACTGCATTGCTTAGTGGCAAAAATTCAGGTCCCAAGATTCATTAACCAAGAACTATCTGTATGTATACATTACCAGAAGATTCTTTATTTTTTTTCCTTAAGAATTTTACGTTTCATAAATCAACACAGCTTGCCCTCTACAACAGAAGGTAATGATGAAAATTCTAGCAAAACATATAATCTATCATCATCATAAATGAGCCCTGATATGGAATAAACCTAATGCAATTTTGATATATACTATTAGAGCTATTAGAGCTCTATTAGAGCTTCTCCACAACAATTAATGTTCATCTTGAGCCCAAATTAATGTTTTTAATATGAAAGTTAATAGAAATGGGAGGGAAAAAATCAGATAGCTTTCAATAGTAAATCAAACACAGGGTCATGATCAGTCTCTTAAAAGACATAACCTTCCTGAACTGCAGGCATTCCTTTGGTAGCACTGAGAAAACTTGAACAAGCAAAGATTATTTGACATACTGTATTTTGGTGGAGTATGCAACTGTACCTTAATCCTTTTCTATTACCTCATATATCACCCATAAGCATCAGTGAATCAACACAACACACCAAATATTAAAATTACACAAGCTATGTTTGCGCAACACAGGCTAAACTGTAGTGGTTACTTTGTAATTTGGTATGTCATAACAAACCTATTGTTGATTTTATTTATTCACTATTGATTTTATTTATTGATTGATAAATTTCTATGTCACTTATCTTGCTGAGGTGAGTCTGGACAGCTTACAGTTATATAATTAAAATATGATATCAAGCCTTAAAAAATAAATAAAACCCTTATATTTAAAATTCAGTTAAAACTCAATTAACCAAGATGGAAGGAAGAGAGTAAAATGTGCATGAGGAGGAGGTGGCATCTGATTAATCCTTTAACCACCTCCAAGACACCATTCCCCCAACGGAGCTGCAGACCAACTGGCTGAACCAGGTCTTCAAGCCTTTCAGAAGGTCAGAAGAGTGGGGGCAGATTGCATCTGGAGGGGCAGGATGTTCCAGAGGGCAGATGCCACAGCAAAAGAAGCTCTTCTTTGGAACCCTCTGGCTGAATTTCCTTGGCTGACAGGGTTCACAGCATGCCTGTTGTTGCTGGCACAGGTAGGGTGGGCTAATCCCATTGGAATAAACTGGTTCCTCAGACACACACACACACACACCAAGGATCTTCATCTACCCTTAACGTTGTATTGTAGCATGCTGTCTATATTGCTAAAAAAGTTCACTTTTGATCATCATTTTTTTCTAAAAAGGCTATTTTTATAGACAGAAACAGCAATGCATTTTCTAGACACTCTAATAATCAGGAAGTCTGGAACTTTTCAGGATGATACCTAAAATGATAAACAAAATTGTATCATAGCTCCCCAGACTTTAAATATTATACTTATTTTAATGATTCAAATTTGATCCATGTATCACACAGATCTTCAGATTTTTGTGGTCCTCCCACTGAGGCTTGCACAAGCAAACAAGCTTCAAACAAGTTTTAAAAGCACACCTGTTTTGCAAATTGGGAGTGCTGACAAAACTCACTCTTGCTTTGCCTGGATGAGCACACAGTTGACTTGCACAAGCAAAACTCAGAATAGGCACTCCCATATAGCCTGCAGTATGGCAAATATAAATACTTACTGTTTGCCTTTTATGATTATAACTATCCAGAATTTATTACAGTAGTTATAACTATAAACTATGTAATTTTTAAAACTATTGTAAATTAGCAGAAGTCCCAAAGGAGAAGGAAGGAAGGAAGGAGTCCCTTTTTGGGAGAGGGGCGGTCTAAAAATCTAAGAAATAAAATAAATAAAATAAGGAAGTTGTAATGTTGCTTCTGCAAGCTTGATTTTTTAAAACAATGACTGCCAGTTGCTTGTGCCCCACAGAGGGATCTGATCCACAGTAGGTACTCCATACCCAGAGATGGTATTCAGCAGGTTCTGACCAGTTTTGGAGAACCGGTAGGGGAAATTTTGAGTAGTTCGGAGAACCGGTAAATACCACCTCTGACTGCCCCTACCCCCATCTATTCTCTGCCTCCCGAGTCCCAGCTGATCAGGAGGGAATGGGGATTTTGCAGTAACCTTCCCCTGGAGTGGGGAGGGAATTGAGATTTTACAGTATCCTTCCCCTGCCACGCCCACCAAGCCATGCCACACCTACCAAGCACACCCACAGAACCAGTAATTTAAAAAAATGAATCATCCATACCTAACTTTTTTTTCATTTTTGGATACCATTTTTCCTCCCCAATTTTTCTCTGTTCTTTTCTATTCAATTCCTCTTCTGCTACTACTTCCCTGATCTTGCATTAAAGGACTTCTGCGCCATCACTAGTTTGCTTGAGTATTCTATTATTAAAATGGTCATGGCTTCAAAGCAATAGGTTCATTAACTAGGTTGCAAAACAACAGAAAGCCCTCTCCGAAACATGCCATATACAGAGAACATTGCATTTTACAGTACTTATTATTATCTAATATTATTATTAGTTAGTATTGCTCACAAACCAAAGATTACTTTGAGCTCCAAATTGTAATTGGATCATAAAGAGGCCAATTCCAATGGACCAGTCCTATCACATTTCAATTACTATCTAAAAATTATTATACAGTACTCACAGCTGGCAACTTTTCCAGTTTTACATAAAATAAAGTGTCTTTATTAATATGAAAGAAGACAGAGTTTATATTGCCATAGTGATCATCAGCTATATAATAATAATCGGTAGTGATAAAACAACCAAAGCCCTAACCATACCCAAATCTAAGATCCCTAACAAAAGCTGTGCATGTCAAATGATAAGAACCTCCTGCCAGGTCAATTCATTTTGGGCAAATGTTCAGGTTACCTGCTCCCCGCTGCAAGAATACTGCCGACTATTAATTGACAATAGAAAGTAAAATGTGGGTATCTCTTTGCTGAACTCTAATATAGTCGTCCGGAATCTTGCAGCGCACCTCCTCTCTTGTATTTGGTCTGCGGCGACAGATTTTAATAAATTTCCTCTCTTCTTACTGACCCTGTTTGTCATTATATTTTAGGAAGAAAGGGGGACAGAGAGGGAAATGCCAGGCCTGTCACTATAATCGGGGCAGTCTTAAATGTTAGAAAATGCTACTTAAATGTACTGAGAGGTTAGACGGCTCTTTCGCTTCGAAGGAACTTTTCAGTGGGACTGTCACCCCTTCAGCCCTTTTAATGTTATTTCTACGCTTTGTGAAGCTGCTCCCAGGCGACAAGAGAGTCCTTACCTCACCAGAATCCTCCTCCCTCCGGGAGAGCAGAGAGATCTCAACGCCTGGCTGACCAGCACCTTGCAAACGGACGCGGCCATGTTGTTTTTAATTGCTTCCTTGAAGCAATTACGGTAGTTTGCTCGAAGTCCTGGAGCCTCGCAAACCAGCCAGGAGAGCCCCCAAACGGGCAAGTGACTCTTTGCAGCTTTTACGGATGGGCGGAGAGGTGGAGTTGACAAAAGGGACAGTTTCTCGGAAAGCAATGCGCGGAATGCAGCGCTAACTCTTCACTTCTAATAGCTCAGGCAGTTCTCCGGGAGGGGGGGGGGGGGATCCGTCAAGCATAAAGAGACGACTAATACTGCTACGGAGAGTAAAGCGCTTTGGTAGCGCGTTGCTCATTGTTGCGCTGCCCACGCTAAAACCAAGTTTGCTCAATATACAGTGCAGTATTGCAACTGGAGTGTGGGAAGGAAATACTCAGCAATTCACTGTCATGTTCCAGTGAGAGTTGTTTTCACAGAGAATCGGAAACCAGAAATAATTGCATTGGCACTGGATCTCATAGCATTCCTCAGACCTTTGATGCAGGTTCTGCAATTGCAATGTAAGGTGCCTTCAAAGGCCCAAAAGCCATAGCCTTGAGAAGAACTATCAATAATTCTGATAGAGGCTACTTCTAGAGCAGTTGATAGAAATCTGTTGAGTTCCCAGCACAAACCTATATGTCAAACTCTGACAAGTCTCAAATGGAAAAATCCAGAATAAAAATAGGAATGCTTGTGCACAGCACTAATTGAAACTTACCACGAGTAGGAGGTGGTATAGAGTTTCTTGAGGTTTAATTTGCACAGAAAAGTTGTTCTAAACAAAAGCTATGAAAATAATGCAGATCAAAGCCTTCTTATGATAAGTGGTCATTTAGTTATAGTCAGAGTAAAAATGATATTGTCATAAATTGGCCCAGTATGTCCATTCAGGTGCTGAGTCTGGGGAAGTTGCACCAAGTACAAGTCAATTCAGCTGGGACTGAAGAACCAGAACAAGGACAGCCTGAGCAGCAATTTAATACATTTTTTTGCAGATGAGCCCCCTGGGGTCCTGTAAGGACCAGCCAACCTTGAATTTGTTTTGTTGTATTTCCAGTCTCAGGCTGAGAATACCAACAAAATAAGAAGCAAATAGCCTCAATGTTTGCCCTTTCCTACAAATGACCAGTCCTTAGAGGATTTATTTTTCAGGGGCATGATTAAGAGGTGCAATTATTAGCCATTGACTGAGTGCACATATTGGAATGAACTAACCCAACATTGTAGTCCAAAGCCCATCTTTTATGATTTAGTTTCTGTGTCTATGTAACCCATTTCTCCCATCAGTTTGATTTCTCCAGCCACTATCACTTACACTTGACTCTGGACTCTGGTTGAAGGGGAAGTGGGGAAGCATAATAATTAATGATCACATAAATTCCAGAGGGGCTTCATTAACAAGAATCAAGTTTTCAGGACTCTTGTAAAAAATAAGAGGATTAGGCATTATTAAATCAATAACTTCGGTTCATATAATACTCTGAGCCATAAACTAATCCCGACTAGTACAGTGGGGGCATAGGGGGACAAGTGATAATATGATGCATGCAACATCATTTTGATATTATTTTGGCAACCATATTTTATTTTGGTATATTGTCTACACCAGAATTCCCCAACGTTTCTGGCCTTACGGACCGGGGGGGGGGAGGGGATGGCATGCACAGCTCCATTTGCATGAGCACCATCCACACTCACCTGCCGCTCACGCAAATGAAGCATGCATTCACACACACACTATTTGTGCATGTGGGAATGCGCTCACACACCGTTTTCTCAGCCCAGTTGTAAACACCTCATGGCTCACTAGTCGGCCACAGCCCAGAGGTTGTGGACCCCAGGTCTATACTGATAAAAAGACAAATTCCTTGTGTGTTCAATCACGTTTGTCCAATAAAGAATTCTGTTTTATTCTCTTCTATTTTATTCTCTTCTATTCTATATTTGTAGCTCTGGGTTGAAATGAGGGTTCCTCCAGGTTGACTACACTGTTTGAGAAGCTGTTTGATCTAATGGTTAAGACACCAGGCTTGAATCCAGGAAAAAGTGAGTTGTAGTTCCACTTTAGGAATGGAAACTGACTGGGTGACTTTGGGCCGGTCACTCAGCCCATGATGTAAGGCTCAGTTAGTGAATTTCTGTCACAACCAATAGATCAACCAAAAACACCTCCCACACAAAATGGACCCTGCACTTGTGGCAAAACACTAGGAAAAGAAAAAGAAAAAAACTCCAGTTTTTTGGTTAAACATCCAATGGCTTGCTCAACAAAGGATTAAAGCAAATCTTGGATCTTTTTCTCAAAATGCTCCGGAGGCTAAAATGTATTTAGTTTGTTGTATCAGCCTAGTCAGGGTGGTTAGTTTATTAGTAATTACTAATTCTAATTAGCTCAATAAACGGGATCATGTAGACATAGCAAGCATGTTGCATACATGCAGCCTCTGATTTTTTAGTGTAGACAAATGGACCACCAGATGGCAGTGAAGGAATACATATCTCTCTATAAATTATTGAAGATTGAAGCCTAAGACACACATTCCCTCCAAAGACAAAGATGTTTGAAAGAACACACACACACACACACACACACACACACACACAGAGAGAGAGAGAGAGAGAGAGAGAGAGAGAGAGAGAACTTTAGAACAAAAAAATTACTGTTGCAGCTTTAGTTTATGCCTAAAATTTTGTACATTATGTTTGACCTAAAATGAGATAACACACTGAAGCACAAACTGACCCAATGTACTTTAACCAAGCAGTTTATAGGAACAGAAGTGGCATTCTACCTGTTCGGACCAGTTCACCGGAACCAGTAGCGGAAATCGCGGGTGGGCCTGGGTGGGCGGGTCAGCCTGCCCACACCCTGGCTCTATTTTGTTCTATTTAGGGACGTTTTTTGAGCAAAGTGCATGCACAGAAGACTGGATGCATGCGTTGGATGGGGCGTGTGCGAATGAAGTGAGTGCTTGTGCACACACACACACATTTGTGAACTGGTAGAGAAGGTAAGTGAGAACCACCCCATGCCTTCTGCTTAACTTATGTCAATATGTCATAAATCCAGTCAAGTAGGTTAATATTGAATATTATCTTTTTCATTTTTGGTAGTTTTTGTATTTTTCTTAGTTTGTATTAGTTTCTTAGTTTTGTATTTTTACATAAGTTTTATACACATAAGTGTGTGTGTGTGTGCGTGTGAAGAATCTTGCAACCATACACCCTGAACAGGACAAGTAGTGTCATTGTGATTAAATCCTTTGGTCATCTTTCAAGGTGATTTGGTCATCTTTCACCTAAGGCAGGCGTGTCAAATTTGATTTCATTGAGGGCTGCATCAGGATTGTGTTTGGCCTCGGGGAGCCAGGATGGGCGTGGCCAGGGTGGATGTGGCCAGATCAACGTCATTCATGTCAGGGGTGGCTGTGTTGGCCTGAGCACTTTGCAAGTGAAAACAGGCTTCCGAGCTTCATTTTCAGCTGCAATGACCTCCTGCAACCCTCTGCCAGTGAATACGGTGCTCAGGAGGGTCACCTGTGGACCTCTTGCAATCTGTTTTCCCTGGCAGAGGCTTCGTGGCCCAGTCCTTTGCTATTTCCAGGGTAACTCTGCAGGCCAGATCTAAGCACCCCAAGGGCCGGATCCACAGGCCTTGAGTTTGACACCCCTGATCTAAGGGGCTGAGGGCTGTTCAGGTAGATCTTTACTGGTGTGGTTAATAAAACCTAAGAAATTGTTATATTGTTAAAAGTCTCACTATTCAAAGTGGTATTTCTGAGAAAAATGGGGTAATTGGTACCAGTTTGATGGAAATAGGCAATTACCATTTTTAAACACACATTTTAATATCTTTATTAATGAACTATTGTTTAACAGTAAAAGAGACTAATCCATATCCAAAGCTTACCTGCAATCTCTTGTATTTTGCCTCAGTTCTTCAAAATTCTCTTCCCCCCCCACCCACCCCCTCTCTCTCTTTGAGGTTTTCTTGAATGGAACCTTCCTCTTCCCCATTTTTCTAATGCAACAATTTATTTATTTATTTAGTTTAATTTATTTAAATCCCATTTTTTACAAATAACTTAAGACGGGTAATTTATCTAAACACACCTTCTTCCTATTTTTTTCCACAACAACCTCATGAGGTGGGTGGACTGAGAGTGAATGATTGCCCCAAGGTCACTCAGCTGGCTTTCATAGTTAAGGTGGAACTAGAACTTACCATCTCCCAATTTAGCATTTAAAACACCACTGACAGCAGTACATGGGCTATGTTTGCATTTGAATTTGGGCTTGCATTAAATGTGACATGGGATCACTCACTAAATTGAATATCACACTATTTGAAATTGCACTAATCGCAACATGTCTGTACAGTTTCTCCCACTTTCCATTTCCTCATCATAATAACAATGTGACTGGGAGAGCCATCTTACTACCCTTACTACATCCTCATCCATGGAAACTCACTGAGCTACTTTAGGCCAGTTAATCTTTTGTGATTTAAACTTCCTAAGCTTTTACTATGTTGCATTAAGTAATCCATTTGCACAGAATATTGAGCAATAATCATTATTTATCAATATACAGTTTTATATCCCAACCAACAGTTTGTTATGATAGAAATTTCTATGTAACAGAGAGTAAAATTTCCTGAATATTATTTACAGTTTATAATAATGGTTCAAATGTTTGTATATCATGTACTATCTTATAGAATTTGCATCCATCACTCACCCATTATCTGATCCCATTATCCTTTGAATAAACTGCTGATTGACTTTGGGCCAATCATTCACTCTCAGCCCAACTCACAGGGTTTTTGCTCTGGGGGAAATAGGAAGTGGAAGGAGTATTATTTATGTCTTAAGTTACTTATAAAATAATGAAGGTGGGATAAAAATGTAATAAATAAATAAACAAGCAATCATCACTGTCAGCCGCATCATCCCTCTATTTCTCCTTAAAGATCCTGGCTGGCATATAAAAAAGAATGAACTATAAAACTTTTATTTTAAAGCACCGTGCTTTTAATGCAGAGCAGTTGTCACACTATGCAAGTGAAAACAAAGCCCAGTTTTACTCAAAGCATGCTCACAAAAGTCATAACATGTCATTTGTTAAACTAAAATAAGTTGCAGATCCTCCCTTACATGTATTAAAATTGTGAAATAGCTATTTCCACTCATTATGAATCACGGTTGCATTCAGTTAAAATATAAAATATTTTGAAAACTTTTTTTCCAGGAGGTGTTTTTTTTATCAAGACTTTGATTCTATGCTCCTGTTTATACAAGGATTGCATTAGCTTTTTGGCAGTTGCTGCACGCTGCTGGCTCATGTTTAAGTGATCATCCACTAGACTCCAAGGTCTTTTTCACAGTTACTGTTTTTGAGCCAGGTTTCACTTAATCTGTACCTTTGATTTTTCCTTCCTGTAAAACCTTGCTTTTCTTCATGTTTGTTCTCTCATTGGATGTTGACCTTATAGATGAGAACACCACTTGCGCTCCTAATTCTTTAACTTTCTTTCATAGCTGTTTGTAATCTCTTATTGTTTTTAGATTCCTTGTTATGTCATTGGTCCCCACGAATAATAGAAGAAAGGGATAATCCATAGGTTTGATTATTTTAGTAAGGTTCTCAGTTACAGCTTTGGTTTTTGCTCTAGGGAGACAACATATCTCCGTAGATTACTGGTTTGGTCTGCAGACTATAGTTTCTATTCCCCAAAGAATTGATTCTCCTATCACCAATATACACCCTTTCTTTCCCCTAGGGCAGTGGTCGGCAAGCCGCGGCTCGCGAGCCACATGCGGCTCTTTACACACTTTAAAGTGGCTCTTCTGTGTGCTGGGCGCCCGCTCCCCTCCCTCCTCTCGGGCACTTCAAAACAAGCGCCCCTTTCCCTTTTTTCTTTTTGACCCACAATGATTAGGGAGGATCCTGAAGTCGGGCGGGGACGAGAAGCGAGGAGGCAGAAAAAGAAACGGAGGCTAAGGAGCTTCCCCCCCGCCTCCTCCCAGCAAAAATCTAACCGGGGAGCCGGGCGGGCAGTAGCAAATTAGCCGATCACGCCGTGTGATCAGCTAATTTGCTACTGCCCGCCGGCTCCCTGATAAGATTTTTGCGGGGGGGGGGGGAAGAAGCTCCTTGGCCTCCGTCTCTTTTTCTCCCTCCTCGCTTCTTGGGGCTCCACCAATGGGGGAGCAAGGCCCGCCCAGCGCCAGGCTTTGGGCTAACACAGAGGTCTGCAAAGTTGGCTGTTTTAAGACTGGTGGACTTCAATTCTCAGAATTCTGGGAGTTGAAGTCCACCAGTCTTAAGAGCCAATTTTGCAGATCCCTGCCTGGGCTAATATGATTGATGCCCTTGGTGGACTTCAACTCTCAGAATTCTGGGAGTTGAAGTCCACCAGTCTTAAGAGCCAATTTTGCAGATCCCTGGGCTAATATGATTGATGCCCTTGGTGGACTTCAATTCTCAGAATTCTGGGAGTTGAAGTCCACAAGTCTTCAAGCTGTCAGGTTTGAAGACCCTGGGTTTTTTTTTCTAAAGGGTTGGGGGTGCGAGGGTCTTGCAGCTTGACAGCTTTAAGACTTGCATGCTTCAATGCCAGAGTTTATTGAAACTAAGAACAGTGTACCATCCTATGTATTTTCGGTTTTAAAAATGTGCCTCTCAAAATAAATTTCAATCGTGGTTTTGGCGAGATTTGGCTCAGTTGAAAAAAAAGGTTGCCCACCACTGCCCTAGGGAAGTCTGGGATACCATTCTTCCTGTCACAGGAATGCTGGATTGTGTCTCCTTTTTAGAAACTATTGATGACAGCTGTTTTATAGCTGTCTGCATATTTTCTTCCAGGGAGAGTCCCAGAGGAGCTTCATTAGAGTGGGCTAGAGTAGATAGTATAGGCTTTGCTCTTGTTTTCTTGTTTTCTTCTAAAAGTGACATATTTCCACCAGTCTTGCTCTTTAGATTCATATATAGGGTCATTTTTTTGGAAGCTATTTGTTCTTTATTGTGTTCAATTTGGGTGTATCAGTTTTCTTCTTTTAGTTCATATATGTGTCATTTTTAGAAGCTGTTTGCTCCCTATTGTGTTTCATTTTGGTGTAGTCTTCTTGTTTAGGTTTGGATTTCTGACTTTCTTCATTGAATTTCAGAGTGGCTAGAGTTGCTTCTTGACCTTTTTTTTCTAGTAATTTATATGATTTACATTTAATACATACATTATATAGCTTGGGTCTTCTGTGGGCATAAGCTCAAACAATATGACATATTTTGCAAGTCACTATAATGTCAGTCCATGACCATAAGTTTTTTATTTGTTAAAAAATTAAAAATTTCTAAAAATTTCCCTGCTGTGAAGTGTCAGTTTACAATAGTTTATAAAAGTTCTTGACCCTTTGTTCTCTGCCTTCAAAAATCTATCACTGTTTTAAGTGTCTGCCTCTTTTTCCATTTTTAAAAAAAATTCTGTTAGATTAAGAATTTTAAAAATTTCCAAAGAATTAAAATAAGTAAATTGTTTTTAGTTTGAAAAAAGAAATTAAAAAAATTAAACAAAGAATTTTATTAAAATTTTTATAAAAAAATAAAATTGAAAAACATTTTAAAATTGAAAATGGAATTTGAAATTTAAAAGATTACAAAATTGAATTTAAAGAAATAGAAAAAAGATTTTTAAACAAAACTTCAGATTTTTTTAAAATTTAAGAGTTTACAAACTTTTTGGCCCTTTATGAAGTGGTATGCACTTCTTTATGTTGGAAATATCTGGGTTTTTTCTTGGTGATGCTTAGCTCTTAACCCTCTACACCATGGATATCAAACTCACAGAATCACATTGGTGTCACATGACTTTTGTAAAGTTTTTTTTCCATTCGTGGAGTTGGGTGGGTGTGGTCTACATGTGACTCATCTGGCCTGTGGGCTGCCTTTTCCTCCCTGCCTACTTGCCCTTCGGTTGCCTGGACACTACTGGGGTTTTCAGGTATGATGTGCTGATCTGAGTGCTTAGCTGCTTCCCAGCTGCTCTGCCGCACTGCTCTCAGCCACTGCTGTGGGAATTCCAGCCTACTGTCATACTTAGCTCTGCATTGCTGCTGCTCAGTTGATCTGCCACACTGTTCTCAACTGTTGCTGGTCCACCACTCTGCTCTCAGTCACTGCTCTGGGCACTCCACTCCTCTGTCAATTAGCTCTGCACAGCTGCTGCTCAGGGTCCACCGTGCTGCTCTCAGCCACTGGTCTGCTGTCACCTAGCTCTGTTTCACCTCTGCTCAGTGGCCTCCATTTGCATCTCACCACCTCCACTCAGCTGCCAACTCATTGCCAATCGCAGTGCTTTTTCCTCTGATCTTGAGTCAGATTGGTGGAGATTTTTAGCAGCAGTATCTTCCCTCCCCTTTTTTGTATTGGTACATTGTACAACGTTAAAGGCAGTGATGAAATTCGAAAGTTTTTACTGCCAGTTCTGTGGGCATGGCTTAGTGGGCGTAACACGGGAAGGATACTGCAAACTGTCTATTCTCACCCTACTCCAGGGGAAGAATACTGCAAAATCTCCAATCCCACCCCACTCTGGGGCCAGCGAGAGGTGGTATTTGCCGGTTCTCTAAACTACTCAAAATTTCCACTACCGGTTCTCCAGAACCTGTCAGAACCTGCTGAATTTCACCCCTGCACAAAGGGATTGGAGAGCCTTTCCATACTTTATCAAATTCCATGATTGGGTTCAGGCAGTCAACTAAACAAACTATACCCTTGTTTGTAGAAAGAGCAAGTGTTCTGAAGGTAAGAAAACAAAGTTTCTTTTTTGATTTCAAGCAAACTTGAGAAGGTTTCCTTTTCTTCCAGTCATGGAGTATTTAAATTGTTGGCAGACTGTCTGAGAAAAAGACAGATGCAGAGATGAATCTGTATCCATTTGCCCACCTGCCAGGGTTATAAATAGGAGCAGGGGTGGGCTCCTTATGGCAGAGAGAGACATGGAAACCGGATGCCTGTCCAATCTCTAGTGACTCACATATAAGGATTATCATCATTTCTCAAACCCCACTTGCACCTGCCAGCACTTGAGTTATGGCCATTTCATACAGAGATATTAAATAAGACTGGTGGAGAACAAATTGACTCTTGACTAGGGAATTAAGGCAGTTTTAGTATGTACCCATTGGAGGAAAGAAGCGTTATTTTCAGAGTTCATGTGAATACCAATAATTATGCAGTCTTATTTAATTATTCTATTGATTAGATCTGCACAGATCTGCATAAACATCTTATTGTCTTTGAACCCACCCACCCCCCATGTCTAATACCTTATGTTCTCCAGTGCCTCAATATTCATGCCTTTTCTGTTCTAGTTTCATCATTTGGTTTTTGATAATTGTTTATTTCTATTCAATGAGGACTTTTCACAACACTTATCACCAAGAGTATTCTGGAAGAATATTGTGATATCTGGAAGAACAGGTGGCAGCCTGTTCTTCTTATAGTTTCATCTTATATAACTGTTGCACCCATTCCTAGATCAGAAGGGCTGCTTATGGTTACTTATGTTCTGATCATCTCCCATTTGGAGCATTGCAATGCACTGTACATAGGACTGTTCTTGAAAACCACCTAGACATTGCAACCGATTTGGAATGCAGTGGCATGACTAATTATGGTACATAGGACCTTGGTAACGTTAGTGCTTTGCAAGCTAGACTGGCCACTGGCTCCCTACAGACCCTCCACATCCAAATCAAGGTGCTATATATCTTGAACATGTATCTACCTAGAATAAAGCATTTTGTGGCATAGAGCCAGGTTATTTCCAGGACCATTTACCCCCAATTTTTACACATCACATGAAGATGATTGTAGATTTGTGGGATGTGCAATCTCAGCTTTTATTTCTGTTTGTTTTACCGCACATGGAAGAAAGAAATATGATGGAAGGACAATTTTGTTGGAGGGGGAAGGAAAAATGATTATTTACTGGCATCTACCTTAGGCATATTTAAAATATTCACGCAAATGTAATTCATAAATCTATATTGCTGCATATTTGAACAAGTGCATATATAGTTACTAGATTTTAGAGCAACCTCAAATAGCAGCTTAATCTCTCTGTTCTCTCACAACAATGTGCTGTGGCATGTGCTCATGTCATAAGCACTGATGAGAACACCTAAGAGCCTTCAGTTCTGCTACTTATCTAGCAGAGCACTGTGTGTATGAGACATTGCCATACTAAAATGCAACAGACACATATATGCACAGAGCAGCTGTATTTGAAAATAAGTAGTGGCTCAAGTGTAAATTATGTTTCATCAACCAATTATGAATTTGGATGTGGACTTCATGATCACCTGTTTTATGATATGCAGTTTAACTTATAAACCCCCGATGGCTTGGTAAAACTATTAAAATGTGCTATTCAACGTGTTTATGTATCTACTGCCAGTTGTTCTGTTGTTTGCAGATCTTATTGTTTCTGATTTTTGTAATTCTCATTGGTAGGAACAATTTTCAATGAAATTGTGTTTCCATTACTGTGATTTCCTCTCCCATTTCTGTGACTCACACAGACCCATGCTTATTCTAAAAAGAAATTGCTGTTCTTTAGTTAACAGCCACCTGCCCTTCCATGATGACTGAAGACTATAGGCAGATCATACTTCAGAAGCATTCTTGGATAAGAATTCAATGTTTCCAAATGGGAAATTGAAACCATCGTACTATTTAAAAAATCTTCCAGAAATCCCATTTTGATTCGCATTCATCAAACTATTCAAGATAATTTTTCTCATAAAACTTTATTGTATGGAATAAAACATAGAGAAAATAAATTAAGACTTCAATTATGTTTTAATTGGGATTTACAGAACTGAAAGTTTCCAGCCATACACTGACCACAGGGATTTATTATTAGATTTCCCCTCCCAAAAGAATGCACACCACCTTCATGGCAGACAATATGGAAAAAAGATTATTGGGCTTGACAGTTGGCGGTGAAGTCCTTCGCAGTTGCCTTGGCAAGTGTTCAATTGGTTGAGTGTAACAACTTTGGGATTCAGCAGGTTTTCTTGCTGATGATTTCAAAAGGGAAGGTCAAGAGGCATAAATTATAGTCCATTTAAGTTCCAGGGTGACATTACTGAATGGAACAATTGTTTCCTAGATACACAGATTTCAAGTGCTTGATGATCTTGTTCTGTTAAAAAAAAGCAAAAATGAGTTATAAACATAATTATAGGCAGGAAAGACAAAATTTATATTTTTAACAGTAAAGAAAATAACTGTTTTTTTTCCTCCTCTCTCACAGTAGGAAGTGATAACAACTTGTTCAAGGCCACTTATAATAAGGTTGGAACCACCAAGGTGTCCATGAAGTAAAGAAATGTGTAATGGTTTAAAGCCGTAGCATTTGTATCATAGGAAGTATTCACAATACAGTATATATTGCCTGCAGTCATTCTTTCAGGAAGAGAGGAGATGGTTTCCTACTGTAGGAACATCTTCTATTGTTTCCTTTCCCTGAACCCACTAATTTTCATATAAATTTGGTAACTGATGCCTATGCTTGATTTCCTTCCCACCTTATCCTTTGTTTCATGCTATCTCTCTTAGCCTATAAGCCTGTGGAAAAGAATATCTTGATCCTTGTTGGCTTATCAATTTTGTTGTATTTAAGTACAATGACAATAAAGATTATACTCACTTATCAGCCACTTTGAAAGCATTCTCAGCTAAAGAACAGAGTGAAAAGAGTACTAGAGACTGAGTATAAGCTACTTTACCTCATCTTGACTTTAGTGAGAGACTTAAGAACTACTATCACTGGAATGTCACTTTGGCCACCTTGTGACCTGTTCATTTACCTGTTGCATTTCTACTACACCTTTCCTCCCAAAATCATCACCTTAACCAAGAACAGCATGCTCAGAAAAGGGACTTACCAAATTATGTGTCTTGAAAAATCCATTTAGATAGACATGATGTGCTTCACAAATGCTGTAAAGTAATACAGAATTAGTATACTATTAGAGAAGTCTCTGATAAAAATGGGCATGGATTGACTATTCTGCTTTTCTTGGTTTGCATTTTTCTCAATGCTCCCCCCACTCATTAGGAATTCTTTGCTGAGATTCTGTGGGATGTGTTTGGGTTGTTATATCACTTTCTTTAATATATAATGGCAAACTTTGGGGATCCTCCTTGTCTCCCTCCTGTGCATGAATAAAATTGTTGTTGTTACTTTGTTATCTATGATAAAACTAACAGAACTAGGCAGATCAGAACAATCTGAACTAACAACACTCACTCCATTAATGATCCAATAATATTTTAGAATAATAAAACTACCCAGGTTAAAAAACATGTGATCATCCCCGTTATCAAACTGTATGATGGTATATGAAACTTGATGTTTGGGATTGTTTTAGTCTAGGAAAAAAAGCGAGGACAATCATAGCCATCTCTCCAGGCATCTGAATGCTCTTATTCTTGTATAGAAATGCCAGCAAAAGAATTACCAGTGTTCTGGGTACTTTTTTCATGTAGGTTCCAATCAACTTCCATTCTTTGTCCATCTTCATCTTAATGTACGACGAATCATAACCAAGCTTATTCTTTCTTTTAAAAAGAAGTGCTACTTGCCAATCTCCAACTATTTTTTTAACTGGAACTAAAAATCTACTGTACATCTCTCTGAAGTATCTGATCTGCTTTATGTTCAAGTTTGTTAAAACTTTTAAACATTTTTAAACATATTTTTCTAACCCATCAGAGAATAAAGAAGCTTGATTTGCAATAAAATGAGTTGCTGTTTTGTTTTCCTTTTTGTTTGTCTTTCAGTGATATTGGCTGAATAATGTTTTACCATTGCATTTTCTTGTCAGGGTAAAAACAATATACCAGTTAAACATAAAATGACAATGCAGCTTGTTAGATCTGCAAAGGTCAAATGTTGTGAAAGACACATTGAAACTTGTTCTTCAATCTCCGACCTTCACTATTTCATGTTTACAGTTGCTTATATCTCCCTGCACTACAGCAGAAAACAAATAAAGGGCAATTTATTAAAACAAAAAATTCTCCAAGTAAGCAAGATATTGTACTTTTAACTCAGAAAATAGTACGATCATCATGACGGGAATAAAGTGGTCTGCTTTTGCTTTCCTCATGCTAAACACATGTTGTTAGTTTTAGGGACCGGGATAGATAAATACTGTATTTGTCTTGAGAGGGGTAATCTATTTTTAAACTGAACTATGAAGATATTCATAAGAAACAATAAAGGTCTCCATCTTCAGCTTGTCCTTAGTGACTAAGATGAAAATTATTTGCCCCTTCTCTCATTCTGTGCTAGTCAGGTTAAAGGTCTTTGTACCCACCTCCACTCTGTTTTAGTTATACTATAGCGTCTCTGATCGTATTACCTATATTGGAAAAGATGCTTCACCTCTCTCTTTTGCCCAGCTCCACAAGTAAAATCATCTTCCCTTCCCTTTCCTCCTCATCTCTCTCATGCACACACAATACACACAGATTAACCACTGAGTGTATTATACTATCTATTTCTCCTGGCCCTAATAGAACACTTCACGACAACTTTAGGAAGGCCATTTTTGAAAGCAGAAAACAATTGAATATTTCTTCAGGAAGCCTCACTGGCCTCTTCCAAACACATCCATCTATCCTGCCTAGTTACCCTTACCTTCATAGTTGATGCAGCCATTGGAGTCTTCCTGCCCTTTCATCAGTTCTTCTACTTCTTCTTCCTTCATCTTTTCACCTAAACATACAGAAATAAAGAGTATTAATAACACAGCTTCTCTTCCAGCTTGCAACCTCATATATTTCCCTTTATTCACAAAAATAATATAATTAAGTAGGTGACCTTTCCTCTCTTCCTTGTATGATAAAATGAGCCAGGCTTGATTTTAGCATCTGGAATAAAATAGTAAGACTTTTAATACTGGGGTCTTAAAAGGCCATCATTACTGAATATTTCTCCACTGCCTTTAATCCTTCAATTCAGTGGGCTCTAGATTGACCATGGCCTCATTCACTATAGTGATGTAAAGACCATCTTGAAGAATTGTGTAGGAAGAAACAACCAGATAGTTTAAGTATGGGGAGATGTGACCATGTGATGTAAAGCTGGAAGGTTAACCAATAGATAAATGCTTGTATTAAATCTCAAGCAAGTATTAGTTGGCAACAAACAACAGTTTTCATCTTTGCTTCAAATTCAAGGAACTACATGGCTTCACTACTCACTGGATGGAAGGCTGCCTACCAACATCCATCCCTGCCCCTGTTGCCCACACATCTGCCCCCTGACAAGCTTGGGAGGAGGGGAAGATAGCCCTGCTGCTGCTGCCGCCTGAAAAAAGTAACAATTGAAGATCAGAATTCTTCTTTAAAAAATACGCCTCGTACTCCTTACTCCAAACTGAGTTACCATTTTCATAATGGGGACATTGATACACTTCTGACCTGGCCAATTCCAAGTCATTGTCCCCTTCAGCAATTATTGGAGAATTTGAGGTCCTCATTTAGGGAAATGATAGCCATGCTGTGAGTTAGCCTCAATTTAGAGATATTATACTACATTTAAACCAAGCGCATACATGCACACACACGCACGCACGCACACACACACAAGGTTGGGAACTGAGTTCTCCAACAGCCGCATTCTAATTATGTTGGCTTCTTCCGAAATAACTCAGAAATCAATTCCATTTGTATCCCTAAGGCAATTACAAGTGTCTGTGTAGTGAATCTATTTTCACAAAACTCTAAGCAAATGTCTTTTTCCCCCACATTGAAAATAATAGTTGGTACAGGAAAAGGACAGGCAGAGCCATAGGGAGATAATTTAAAAAGGAATCTGTTTAGAGTCATTAGATAGCCACAAGTGAACTATGTGCAACCTCCCCTTTGACTGTCTTTGACCCTTATCTAAATCTAACCAGGTGCTGAGCATTAGTTGAGAAGATCCTTGGGCATAGGCTTTGAGCAATAAATCAGATAATTTGAACCTTCACCTGGTTTTTCATGCCTGACATTTGGACATTAATCAAATGATGATATTTTTGCACCAGTCTACTGTTCTCCCAGGTGAATGGTTTTCCCAGCAGCAAATGACAGGCAAAAATTGCAACTATCCCATTTTTTTCATGAACGTCTGGACAGAGTGGTATCCCAGCTTTTTTTGTAACTGTTGGAATTTGTATGTTTGGCATTACCAAAATATGGTGTATTGTTTATTCATTTCCACAGCAGCCTACTTGGGGTTATTGCCTCTAGACATGGATTGTGAGAAGAAAATAGAAAAGATAAATTCATAGAAAATGCATGCCTAGAGCTGCCCCATGTTTGCCAGACTGCACTATAGCCTCTCATATCTTTGCCCTTCCACATCCACCTGCTGAGAGGGAAATGTTAGCCCTCCTTTTTTAATTTAGGGAAGGGGAATGATTTTTGCTATGATCCCATCTTGGAAATGTTTCACACAACTCTCTGGCAGTCTTTCTAGGCATACCATATCAGAGACATGACTAGATGAGCTAATTCTAATGTGGAAATCCACATTAACAGAATCGTGGAAGTCTGAAAGTACAAATCTCCTAGTATCTTCTTTACAGCCTGAGAAGTTGGGTGGGGGGAGGGTCCATTCTGAGATTCTTTCTCCACCCTTATGTCTCTGTGGACTATGCCCTCTTTTATCTGATTGTTCCCTTAGCAGCATCTTTTCACTCTGTTTCTCAAGGTCTTTGTCACATACAATGATACACCCTGATTTTTTTCAACATGTTATATAAATAAACCCTTAGATTAAAATTGTATGGCCAGTTTAATTTGTTTTTTTTCCTATTAGTCTTACATTTCATTAGATAACTCTTTATTTTTATTCTGCTCTTGACTCCATTAGGATCGTCTTTTAATTTAATGAAAGCTATGATGTTTAATTTCTAATGAAATTCATGTATAGTTCTCTTACATATAATTCATCTCCCAGCACTTACCAAGAGTGGCGAGGACATGGCGGAGTTCAGCCCCCATGACTGTTCCATTGCCCTCTTTGTCAAAGACACGAAGACCTTCAACGAAGTCTTCAAAGCTACCTTGATCTTTATTATTGGCAGCTGCCTGCATCATGGGCAGGAACTCTTCAAACCCAATTTTCTTTGCATTCATCTCTGTAGTGGAACAACATGGGTTGGTAAGTTCATTTTATGATATGTCTGGAACTTTTCTTATGAAGTACCAAGTAGAGATTTACAGTAGATTAGTCCCACCGGCAGCGGTATTATCCTGCTTTTGAAAATTAATTCAATTCAGAACGCCAAAGCTCTTGAAGAAAAAGAAACATCTAAGTATTTGCTCATGGCTGTGTCTATCACCTCAGAAAGCTACTTTCACAGGAAGAAGACAAATTTGTACTCAATTAAAGTAGGTTATTTCCCCCCCAAAAAATTCTTAATTTCATGTCTGTCACCCACAGATCTGTTTCCAGGTAAATAAAATAGATAACAATTGCATTGCTAGCGAAAAGGATATGCAAGTTTATTGAAATACACTGCAGAGAGGAGTGAGTTATATAGGACAAGTACAGGTATTTTATTTGATTAATATGTATGTATTCACCAGGTCAGTGCTGGGGCTGTGCATTTTCTTTTTGTACATATGTGCAACACTGTCAAGCAGGTAAAACCATAGCTTCTGGTATGTCACTGACTCTTCCATAGTGGGATTCTTCTTTACTTGTGTTAATAATTCAATGTCCTGCTTTTGAAAATTAATTCTTTTATGTTTGTTTGTTTATTTATTTATTTTAGAAAATTTATATAGCCGCCTACTTGCACATGGCAACTCAAGGCAGCTTACACAAATATAAGAATGTTACCTTTGTAACTTCTTGGGACTCAAACAAAATGCAGAAGATTGTTAGTTAATCTTCTATTCAACTATTGCTCAAACCCGGACCTAATTATTCTAACAAAGGCAACTATATCTTGTGTCTTCAGCCTCCACCTTTATCAGATGCTTCACTCTTCATCATTAAAGGTATGCAAATTAAAAGGATGCAACCTAGCTGGGTAATGCTCACTTAGTGATGATTGAAGGTAGGGTGTAGACTTGTTTAGTTAAAAGAATTACACCAATTTATATGTCCTTCGGCATAAATATCATTAATAAGAAAATCATGTATGTATTGTTTAAATGATAATGTAATTATGTAAAACCCAACACTGCAGTACTTTTAAATGTCAATTAATTGCATTACAAGACTGTCCAACATACTTTTTTAGGCTTTCCCCTAAGAAGGATACAGAGGAATTCAGCTCTACTTTTTAGATTGCTGAATACAGAAAATTTCTCTAAGCAATCTCTAAGTTTTCTAGTTCCCTAGTTTAGAAGGACAGATGGAGGAGTAGATAGCTGAATGCAAAGATACGAGTGTCTATGTGTATATTTGCTTGTGTGATCAAGCTATTCTTTCAGAAATCAGTATACCAAATTTGAGACATTCATTTAATGGGAAAAATATTGGGAGGATATATTTTTATCAGGGTGGATCACAAAGAAGATTTACCCTCATTGCTGGGGTTGCCCAGGATCTTCTTGATTTCAGAATTAGTTGGGTTCTGTCCAAGAGCGCGGATGACATCTCCAACCTGGCTTAGAGTGATTTTGCTTTCTCCAGTCCTGTCAAAGAGGAGGAATGCCTCCTTGAAGTCTATAGAGAATAGAATATTGCAGTTACTAGAAGCAAACACTGAATCCATAAAGTAGCTATAAGCAGTACTTTTTAAAAAAAAAATCCAGATTCTCTTCCACCACATCCAATGGCATCATATTTCAAGAATTTTACCTGCAATTTTAATGTTTTGTTTTGTGTGGTATTTTTTTTTCTATTCTCTCTCCCCCCCTCCCTTTCCCCTTTCCACCCCTTTAGAAATGAAAGAAGTCTCTTAGCTGAGACAAGAAAATGACAAGCTCGTTGTCATTTTCTATAAAAATGGGTTGGATGATTGAACTAATATTTCCAGTAAAACATTAAACAATAGTATATCCATGGTCATCTATATTAATCCTTCTGTAAACGTTTTCCTTGCTGCTCTCTAATAAGCAATTCTGTGATTTGGAGTCCTTTTGAGGTCATAAAGTAATATTTAAGTAATTCCACATATAACCTCAATTGCTTAAATTAATTAAGCACTACGTATATTGTCTTATTAATAGGTATTTGATATTTTTAGACTAATGCAACTATAAAGCTTTGAGCTCAGTGGCAAACTGTGCCTTGGTGTGGAAATGCTATATACCATTACTCACGTAATTAACATTGAGAGCTAAATTTTAGAACAAAATGTCAAAAAGAGCATTCAGGATTTGATTCATGAATATTTCTGAGAAATATTCGCTCTACAAAGAGTTGTTTCTTTGTTGAAGTCTTTTGGTATTGATTTTTTTTTTTAAAGATCTAAAATGCTGTCTTTTCCATCTCCTATATAATGAAACGAAATCCATAGATGATCCATGATCGGAACACAATTATTAGTAACCCAGGAGTCATTTCTCCATCAACTAAGCATCAACTAAGTTCCTGTCACTATCATCAACTACTTTATCAGGTTTATGATATTTCAGCTATCACTTTGTGTTAAATTCACTTGTCCTAATGATAAACTTCCTGAGGTTCAGTTTGATCATTTCTAGATTAGTAAAGTGAGTGCAGCTGGTCCTCGACTTACAATCACAGTTGAGCCCAAAACTTCTATTGCTAGGTTTTGGCCCACTTTATGACCTTTCTTGCTGCATTTGTTAAGTGAATCACTGCAGTTGTTAAATTAGTAACACAGTTGTTAAGTGAACCTGGCTTCCTCATTGATTTTGCTTGTCAGAACTTCGCAAAAAGCGATCACATGGCCTTGGGACGCTGCGACAGTCATAAATACATGCCTGTTGCCAAATTTTGATCATGTGACCATAGGGATGCTGAAACAGTCATAAGTATGATAAACAGTCATGTTACTTTTTTAGTACCATTATAACTTCAAACAATCACTAAATGAATGATTGTAAATCGAGGACTACCTGTACAGTATTTGATTTTTGGAATAATAATAATATACTGTATTAACCATACCATTGTTGCATATACATTATTTTTCAAATTAGCTAACGTTTTTGTAAATTCACTGTAAAACTGAATATAATTCCCATTCCTGCTATGGTCTTCAAACATTAGAATGCTTCCATATTAAAATGTAAAATAATTTGTGTCTGCTCCAATTCTGAATGACATGGTAAATGGCAAATCTCAGTAGAAGTATGTGACAAGAGTTGCTGATCACACAGTTGCATTTAAAGGCTTGCAAACCAAGATTGCTATTAGTATGTTATGTGGACTCAGCCAATGATTTTCAACTGCAATGGGGCATATATTTATTAGACATTTAAATAGAAATATATTAAAATACTTTCTAAATCACATGTGTCTTCAGGAAGGAAGGAAAGGAAGGAAGGAAGGAAGGAAGGAAGGAAGGAAGGAAGGAAGGAAGGAAGGAAGGAAGGAGAGAATTATTGATATAATGGAGACAACAGAATATGAGATATGAGTATATCCTTATCATTCAGAAATCTAAACACTGTTTGTTTTCCAATGTGGATGTTATCTGTTAGAGATGTGAGAACTTTGTGCAGCAGCTGCATCGCCAAAGGCACATTTGAGCTGGGACATCCACTCTGACACCTGATTCCTAGGAGACTACTCATTTTCCCACCTCCTTTTTCTAAAGGAGAGAACTTCTGAACTGGATTCCGGAAAAATAGGTGTGGCCATGGCCAGGCATCTAACCCTCCCACATATGTTTGAAGCAGCTTTTCTCATGAATTTCGTAATCCAATGAAAAGAGCAGAGTCTTCCCAGTTATCTGGTGTGGGATAACTCATTCAATTATTAGAACAGATAATGGCTTGTCATACAACTGCCAACTGGAAATGCCAGACACTGAATATTGATAGTAAAAATAGAAAGAATCAGTAAAACAAAGATATAGGATTAATATTGATTCAGTTGGATTAGTATATAATCAAGTATGCAGTCCTCATTAATTTTTCCTAGATGCTTTATGCTGCTGTCCTATTTTAGGGTTCACTCCAGCCCTTCTTATTACACTGTGCAAAGGAGCTTCTTTGCCCTCTTCTAAATTGGTAAGATAGGACATATGGCTCCTAGACTGTAACTCAATATATTTGATATTAATCCCATCACTATCTGATGTGTGGGGCCTATGAAGTCTCCTGTTGCCAGATCCTCTCTTCTTACAGCTTATAAAATGTTGGCCTTTGGAGATGTAGAAGGAAAGCTGCTACATACTTCAAGGTTTATACAGTAGTTATTCGCTGGATACCAAGAACAGAACAACCCTCATTATCATCATTAGAAAATCTAATCACCATTATCTCTTTGTCTAGCAAATGTAAACATCACTATAATATTATTAACAATAGTTAGTAAACATATATATTGAGAAAGAAACTTGAAAATCGCTGCAAGCCGGCCTACTTATTGTGCATATACTGGGCAGTTACTGTACAGTAGGCAGACTAAATGATGTTTAAGCATATTCTTAAACTTTAAAAATGTTTTTGCTATTGTTGTTGTTTGATTCCAGAATAATCATCACAACAAAACAGGTGGCTATTCATAAAATATTTGTCCAATGTTTTTTCTCTGCTTTGCACACAGATATTGCAGCAGAGATTATTCTTCCTTTACTCTCCATGAATCTTAGTCTCCATGAAGTTAAAATATTGTTTTTACAGGAGACAGAATTAATGTTATTTAGAAACAGAACTAATTTCTAAACTTTCAGCAATAAAAACAAACTTGATTTAGAAGTAAATAGTGTTTCTCCACTTTTTAAACACACAATTATTTTAAAGTAAGAAATTGATTTTAAAAATGTCATCTGATCATATATACTGTAATCTGAATAGGGATCGTAATCTATTAGAAAGGCTCACTTACTAAATTATATTCCTAAAAATCCTTCTAATTCACCATATTTCACTTGATATTGACTTAAAAGTTAATACAAATTGGTCTAGTAAATTCATGCTAATAAACTAAAAATAAAATTTTAAACTGAGTATATTTTGTAGCAGTATAGATTTTCTATCAATTTACACATAAAGCAAATGCATATGTGTCTATTAATTGTAATAAAGCCATATCAAGATAAAATAAAGGTAAATTATTAATTTTACTACTACAACATGACTTCATACATCATATACAAAAATTAGTAATGAATCTATATATGTTGCCTGTTGCTGTTAAATTGAAAATGGGAAAACCATGTATTATTATTATTATTATTATTATTATTATTATTATTATTATCATCATCATCATCATCATCATCATCATCATCATTATTAATCTAAGCATT
This sequence comes from Natrix helvetica, assembly GCF_964273705.1. Classification (NCBI taxonomy): domain Eukaryota; kingdom Metazoa; phylum Chordata; class Lepidosauria; order Squamata; family Natricidae; genus Natrix; species Natrix helvetica. The sequence goes on from NC_138548.1 coordinate 185,883,551, forward strand.
ATGTTTGGCAACACAATTTATTTGGCAGGGTATTTCTACAAAGGTACATTTGATGGAAGAGTAATGTTGCAATATTACATTGAAAGGGTACCTGTTTGGGCAAAAACTTAGGATGCCAGCATTAATGGTAAAATAAGATGTTTTGCTTTTGACTGAATATTATATACCTGAATTGAAATAAATCTGCTCTAGCGCTAGTGATTAAAATTAGCTTTAAATCAAATGTTTTATAAAACAGAACAAAATTATTATTTTGAGAAAAAGAATTACCAGAATTAGGAAACTATGCAACAGTTCTGCTACATGAATGAAAAAAGCACTCCAAACCAGTCCTTATTATGAAAATTCATGTTATATCTTAAAAATTAGATGGAGAGAAGCTATACTTTTTCTCCATGATTACACATTGTTCTGTTCTAAATATTCACAAGTAAGAAATTATGTATAGTACATTTTTCATATATTTAGTAGATAACATGCTAGAATTTTTTTTGCCTTTCTTGGCTTTCATGACTTTAAACTTTATTCCCTCCACTGTCTCACCTTGGAAAGAACTATGAGGAGAGTCAAATGCCAGAGGTTTGGTGAGCTTTCTTTCAGGGATTGAATCCTTTTACATATATGTAATTGAATCCAAATCAATAAAATATCCCTATTTATACCAATGCACACTTTCTAATAGTACTTTATGTGAAAATGCCTCTGCCTGTGTTTATGCATTTTTCCTGAGAACTCACCATCCTGTTGATCCTTGGAGAATTCGATCTGTTAGGAAAAAATCAATCATATAACAAAATACTTTTTGGAATTCATAGCATCTTGCTTGCTCCACGAAACATCTTTCCAAGATGCAAAGAAAAGGACAGTTTTTTCTTACAATACCTGAGATGCTACTAAACTGCTAATGAAATTATACATCCATAAACCAATGAGCATGCAACATTTGTTATCACAATATTAAATTGCAATAATATTCAATAATGTTCCACTTACCAGCAATTTGATCAGCACTGAAAGACTGCATTTGGCAACAAGGAGGGGGGGAAAAAAGGAAAATACTAGTATTGTTGGAAAAAATTGCACTGACAGACAAAAACTATACATATCCTATAACTAATGGCTACATTCAAGAAGTAATAGGCCAAGGATGCACTCGACTAATGACAAAAAGATCAGTGTTATAACTTTCCACATGTAGTGAGAAACATGGAAAAGTAATATCAGTATGGTATGATACATATTACAAATCAAATAAATTGCTACTTTTTAAAGTAGTTTTAGGGAAGTACAAACTTGCACTTACTTGTAGCAATAAGTCCCATTTCATTAAATGAGATCTACTTTTGTGCAGACATGCACAGTACCTTTTAGATAAAGATTTATCTGCTCTTTCAGCTCTATATAAAATAACTTTCTTCTATGATGATTCACTGGGATTCCTACGGACAATAATTTTAATATAGCTGAGTTATTAATAGCAACTTGCTATAAGGTTGTGGGAAATGTGCAAGCTAATGAATGAATCAATTCATAAATAACCACAATACATAAATGTAACTGTAATGTACACACAATTTGTATGTTACACATCTATCCAGCCTGATTTTGTTGGGCATTGCCCCATTAAAAATCTCACTAAATTGGTTTCTGGACTGCCTTATTACAACTAGCACAATGTTGGAAATTATAATGTTACATTAAGTCATTAGCTAAGCAGAACTTAATTTTCTTGTAAACCCACCATGACTGAGAAAGCTGGAAGGAAAGAGGAAGAGCAGGAGCAGGAGCAGCAAGACTTAGCCACGAGGCGTCGGAATCCCTGGGAGTGGTCCTTACTCCCTGTCCTTAGATCTTTTTATTGAACTGAAGACAGTGACATCAGTGGCAGGATTGGGTGCCAAACTGGAGCAGCCACTCCCCCTTGGAGAGTTCTTTAGCTTTCTTAGGGCAAAGAGAAGGAAGGATCCATTTCTTGATGGACCTCTGGCATAGACTATTTTTAGGACGCTGCAGAGAAGATAGGGCGCTGTTCACAGCTTTGTAGGACTGGAATTTTGTCAGCATTTTATCACTCCACAACATAAATGTGGAACACATCTGAAGTAGTCTACCTGTTTATTTAAGGGACTATTGAGTAAACAGAAGAGATAATAGATCGGCAGTTTGGTTTGGTTTACTCAAGTTTGAACTGAATATGTTTATTCTGGAGAACTGAAATATTGACCAGGGCTATAACAGAATTCTTCGATGCCCAAAGGGCTGTGACTTAAATTTTCTGCTGCCCTAGAAGACTGCGGATAGTGCATTTAAAGGAACCATGTTTAGAAAGAACATGGAGAAGGAACAATTTGATAGTGGATACCCATTTCCTTGATTGCTCCTACTCTTCCCCATACTGAAGGTCCTGCCTAAAATGGGCTTGAGCTATGTGTATAGGGCCTTATAAAGACTTCCCCAAATCTCGTTGCCTTCCCTCTCACCCTCATTCCCAAATGGGAAACAGAATGCCAGGGGCCACAAGATTGTGCCTGTAGAAAGCACAGGAGGTTTCTTGGTGGACAAATCTAAAGACTGGTCATTGTGGTTGGAGATCAGGGACAAAACCCAGTAGGGTCTCAGGTCTTCTCTTTAGATTCTCTTTACATGAAGTTGAATGTCCGGGCTAAATTTGAACACAATGGGAGTAATGCATGCTTATATTATGAATCAAGTGGGATGGAGTGACAAGAGCTGGTATTTACTCCCAAAGCAAACCTTAGTCTTCAAACGTTTGTCCTAGTATGGTAAAAAAATCATGTCAAATGAGGTTTTGTTCAAAATATATTACAGATGGATGCATTTTATTGATGCACAACTTAATTTTAATCATAGGTGAGAATTTTACAGGTGATAGATCTAATCTTTGCAATGGCTTGCTGGATTAGAAAAGCAACATGAGAAAACAATTGGTTCCTAGTGTTTTAGGCCACATTTGAAGCACCATGTATAAAGTAACTGAAATCTAATCCTCACTCTAAGGCCTTTTGTTTCAAAAGGGCTTAGAGTGAGGATTAGATTTCAGTTACTTTATACATTATACTTTATAAAAACAAACTTTCCATATATTTATAGGGACTAGGCAAAACAGGAACACCATTTTGCTTCATCTCTCCTACATCCCATTCCTGTATCTGAATAGATGCATGCGGTGTTAACAGTTGATTAAATATGCATCTTTATTCGTACATAATGCCAAGCTCAGTGATCACCTGTATCAGTGATAAACATAGAGCTAACGCTGGTTATATGTTGCATTTATCTCCCTGTATTTTAATTCATTCTTATTCAGGTGTGTCTAAATGCATACATAATGCTTGGCATTAACTAGGAAACTATAACATGGCTTACCATGTAATATGAATATGCTTATATTCTTTATATGTATGGCATTCTTTATATGTATCCCCAAGCAATGGAAGAATTGGCTTAATGTACTTAAAGTTCTCTATTTTTTCCTAGAATCAGGCTGTAAACACACCCATTAATGGTGTTTATGTTAACTATAAAATCAAATATGCAAATTGGCAAGCTTAGGAGTTCCACAAAATGAAGCAGGTTCTTGACAAAGAAACCCAAATCAAACCAAGAGCATAATGACACTCCAAGAGCAATTTAGTGAAAGGTAGGAATTGTATCTGCAGCATCCCTCAAACTTTGAATTCTCCAAGATAGGCCTGGGAGAAATGTGTTAGGTGATTTGCAGATCTATCTTTGTAATCCCAAATAATGTGAAAAATTAAACTTTTAAACAGGCACAGACTCTTTAAAAACTAATTATTAGTTTTTCTAACCAAGTCTACTTATTTTTCTAACACTGATGAGGATTCATTGAGAATTACTGAACTTCCAAACCTTCAATCCTTTCCATGAAAACTAAACACACTGTTGATGATTTTCCAAGCCCATCATTAGGAGTCTGAAATGTTTCATTTCCTAAATCTGACATATGTCATGCAAACATTTGGAACTATCATGTATCATTTAAAGTAAAAGTACAAAGATAAACAGAAACAGCAACAAAGATTGTCAAGTCTGATTTTCTAAGCAGAGTGTCTTTCAGTATAAATATTGTATTTCAAAATAAGATAAGTCCACTCGACTACTTGTTACACTTCTCTTGAGATTCTGCAACATGGGATTTGGTATTTTTATGGCTCCAAGTATTCTGCCAGAAGGAAATCAGGGATAGGAACTAGAAGCAGAACATTTCCTTTCTAACAATTTACTTACATTGCTTTTCTCAGTCTTGAAAATTTTCAGAAGCTATCAATTAATAGCTTGTATGTCGAGTACTTAAACATGGAGAGGCAGATCAAGCATTAAAGAAAGCAATTTTCACTAATGTTCTATTAATTAATATTAAAATATTAATAATAATTTAAAAGCTTGCTAAGAATTGATTGAGAAAAAAATAAACCTTACCTTAAATAGATTCACTTACTTTTTTACAAAATCATTTTTGGTTGTCACAGTAACAAAGGTAACAGAACGTTAAACAGAAACTGTTTAAAAATAAACCAAAAAGGTCTTTGCTTTCTCTAATGCACAGTGACATAATCATAAAATGTCACATTTATAGAAGAAGAATAGAATGTTCGTCCCTATTCTGGCTAACACATTTTATATTACAATTCTCATTTTATTCTATCATGAGTTAATTAATGAAATCAGCAACAAAATTTTCTATTAATGAATGGGTGAGGAGCAATTCTGTGCCAAACAAATAACTGTTTACCAAGTTTTTTACTTGCTGAGTCACAGGAGATGATCTCCACTATATGAAAGAAAGAAAGAAAGATGGAAAGACTTTGGATTGAATGCTATTGAAATGGTCTATGAAGATTCTCAGTCATCCAATTCACAGTTGTACCACAAGCAGTGACGTGCGGTAAGGTTTATGACTGGTGAGGCTGGTGACATCATCAAACCGCATGGTTGCTCCGATCGCACGGGCGCAGCCCAAACGGAGAAGTTTCTCTTCTCAGAAATGTCAGAAAGAGGCAGGCAGGCTGACGCAGCTCCACTAAGAAGACATTTCTGAGAAGAGAAACTTCTCCTTTCTCCTCCTTCCTCCCCCCCTTCTAGCACTGATGATGTTACCTAGGCATTTTTTGCATCAGGCGAGCCCGGGATCCTTGCAAGGGGAATGGGACAACATGTGCAGGCGGCTCCTCAGCAGCGCACAGCCTCAGATTAGCGCAGCCGCGATCCCCTTCCCCTGCACACGTGGTCCCATTCCCCTTCTTCCTGAGCCAACATGAAGGGGACCGCGGCTGCGCTGATTGAGGCTGGAGCTGAGGAGCCTCTTGCACACGTGGTCCCATTCCCCTTGCAAGGATCCCGGGCTCGCCCGATGCAAAAAATGGCGAGATCGGCACACTTGGGGCTGCTGCTGAGATGTCCAGGGAGGCTAAACCAAGCCACGCGCCTCTCCCAGCCACTTTCGCGGCTTTCCAGAGTATTTTTTTTTATTTTCATGATGAGAGCGGTGAGGCTCTGCCTCCCCTGCCTCCCCTGACTGCACGTCACTGACCACAAGTGATTTTTCAAGAGGCAACTGTACTTCCTTTGTTTTGGAATGGTATCATTGCACAGGGTGGTTCTAAAGAAAGAGCATTGCATAACCAGGTCACTGCCGTAAAAAAAGTGTCTCTCCCTGTACCTCAAGATGCCTGTGATTCAGCCTCAGCAGATTGAAAGGCATGATATTGGCTTTGACTCATCACTCCTCTTGTCCCACTCACTCTATGGCTGATGCCACCATGGCTAATGCTGAAAAGCTGCAGAGAATATTGGCTGAGTTGCCTTTAAAGGAGACCATGTTGACCTCTGCTGGCCATAACAACTGGTTGCAGGCAGATCTTGCTGTCTGGAGTTTTGAACCAGAGGGGAAAGTGAGTGCTTGTTGGAGAATATGATTGAAGAGTTAACTCTTAGGAACAAATTAATCATCATCAGATCAGGACTTCCAAAATTCATAAAAAGGAATCCATTGTTTTAAAGCAAAAAGGCTGTGCTTCTTTTCACTGTGTTTACAGTATCAGTTGGGAGTGAACCTTAATGCACATGGCTCAGGTTATTTCTCAAGTAAATTGCTTATTAGGCAATAAATGATTAGTAAACTATGCTAACTTCCTATTTATGGTTGCTATATTTGTTGCTAATGGGGGCTGCATTTGCATGGCATACTAATTGGCAAGATTCATTTACATATAGAACCATGCATTAACTATACTGCTCAGATTTCCATAATACATGAAGTACCCAAACTAATAGAGTCCTTTGTAGTCTACAAAGAGGATGAGGAAAACCATGATATGATGACTATCAATTTTGAGGTGTTAATACAATTGCGAGTGCTTCATGCCACGCAAAACAATAATACTTTTGTCCAATATTCAGTTATAAAGCCAAAAATTCCACCTAGAAACATATCTAAAGTCCACTGTTAAGTATGCCCTTATTTCTAAGGTTAGGAACAGAGGCAGCAGCATCTAATGCAATTTCCACAAAAGACTGGTTTTTATTTTGCAAAGATGCAAATTATTGCTGGCCTCTTCTGGGCTGCTAAGAGCTGGGCAAGTTTTGCAAAAGGTAAGACAAAGATCCACCTTTTTTCTGACCAAAACTTCCTCACTTGAACATTGACATAGTTGCCACTGAATATGGAGACTTGATCGTAGTGGATTTGCTAATATCACAAAAATATAACTTGAGTTTTTATGTAGGTACCGGTCTCACAATATAAAAAGCCCTGTACGCAAAATAATTTTTTGGGGTGACTACTACCACTGTGAATACCTAAAGTACATTTCCTACAACTAGCCATCCATACTGGTGGAATGCATGCAAATATTTTACCTTCCAATGGTTTGTATATTTTTAGTAGTTCAGCCTATAGTCAAGTAGCACAGTAAAAATAAAATCTAGAATGTTCTACTTACTGGCAATAGTTGTATACTAGTAAGACAGATCTTAAACTAATAGCCATCTAATGCTGCGTGCAAAAGGATTCCATATGTCTACATCAACGTGGACTCTGAGAGACCTCAGTGTCAAGCATCAGAGATGCAAACATATTGTCATTATCATCTTGAGAGAAAAACTTGTTACGTTCTGTAGTCCACACAGCTTATTTAAAATTTGTGATCAGAGTTGAGTTCTAAAGAAGTGTTACTGAATCCTCAGATCAGTTTCACCAGTCTTGGATTAAATGGCAGCCTCAAATGCTACTCAGAAGCTTCAGTTTCTTCCCATTCTTTTTTTGTCAGATAAATACAAAAGTACAATGTATGATCGCTGATGCAACCAAAATGATATGAAATTATTTTCGATAATGATGTTGTAATTTTATGGTGTTGGTGCTGTATGAATTAATAATTCAAATATTAATCAAATCAATACAGAGAATCAAAACTTATATATTACTATATATTCTGGAAGGCTCTCTTCTAGGTACTTGAGTATCTTCTCATATATTTTAGCAAGATTGAGTTTTCAGGACTTGAAATAATATTTTGTTGTTAGACTAACCTTTTTCCTCTTCTTCGCTATTATGAATTGTTTGTCAGTGCAATTTATTTTCTTACCTTCTCTCCTTATGCCATTTGCTATTCATTCAGCAATGACCTGACTGAGTCATAAATGCAGCAGTTAAGAAAATGATCAAAGTAAGAAAAGATCCATTGGCACAATCGCATGCATAAATATTATTCTGCTTCAACCCATACAGTTAATCAAATATCGTGCAAAAGCTAATGCAGTGTTTGCTTTAGAAGAGTCTTTCCTAACCAAGTTGCCCCATTTTCTATGATGGACATGAGTTTAGAGAAGATTACTTAAAATTGTGGAGGTACTTATGTGCTGCTAACATTCATCAAGAACAGCCTTCTGCTGTCCAGTGCTTTCTGATATTAGACTATAATGTCCATATTCTGCAGCCAAACCACCATTAGCTGAAATCAATGAATTGTAGGCCAATATATGTGGAGGCTGCAAGATTGGAACAGCTGATGTAGAGATTTAATTGTGGGCTCTTGCATAGATGTTATTTTATCTAAAGTGTTCAGGGAGAAAAATGCCCTCAATGATAACATCTTTGTTTTATGGTGTTCATCCATGCATGGCATGCTTATTTTAAAAATAGATCTCATAGTAATTTTATGCATATGTTCCAAGGGACAAATGTGATCTAACACAATAACCCACAGTAATCTCATCTATCAGGGCTTAGAAAGTGTACTTTCTATGTTATTATACCTGCTTTCTGGAACAGCATCTAACAGTGGTCGATATGGCTTCAACCTGATGAAGTTCAAAAAAATCACTGAAAACCTGGCTATTCTCCCAGACCTTGAGAAAGGTTGCAGTGCTGAGATCCTGTTGGATTTTTTTATCTATTATGTACCTATTTTGGGGAGGGGGGGACCTGTATGTTCTATGTTCTTACTGGTGATTCTTGCTTGAAAAGTTGCAAAGTAGCAGATGCTTATAGACAGAGTCTAAATGTATGTGGTGGTGCAATGGTTAGAATGCAATATTGCAGGCTAACTCTGCCCACAGCCAGGAGTTTGGTCCTGAGTGACTCAAGATTGACTCAGCCTTCCATCCTTCTGAGGTTGGTAAAATGAGGACCCAGATTGTGTGGGGCAATATGCTGACTCTGTAAATTACTTAGAGAGAACTGTAAAGCACTATGAAGTGGTATATAAGACTAAGTATTATTGCTATTACTAAATATATACATACATGCATGCATACATGCATACATACATACATACATACATACATACATATACATAAACACACATACACATATGCATTAATCACATTATTTCCTGTAAAGCAATCCATTTTCAGAGCTAATTTGAACCACCTATTTTTCAAAGGCTACTTCATGGTCTCATTGCATTGAAAACTATCCCAAAAGGACCCCCAGATTCAAAATAGGAAATGCAGACCACAGTTTTAGGTGCTGCCAGGGATAAAGAATTCTGAGCTTCCAATACTTTTGATATGAGGGCATTTGCATCATGTTTTATCCCACCAAGGAAACTGAGTGACATACAATAGTTTGCTCAAAGGGATCTGCTAAGTTCACAGCTGAACTGAATGCTGAAATCTGAACTTTCAATCTATCCCGCTGGTCCTGTTAGCAAAGCATATCTCAATTCCCAAGTGAAGTATCTATAACTTAGTGTTGATTTACTTTGAATATCTTTCAAAACTATCAAGCTACTTCGTAGGTTCAACAGGAAATATGAATTGTTACCCGTTATTAGTCTCACATCAGTTATCTTTATAGCAACCTGGATATATTAAAAATTCTTTTTGAATTAATGTTGATTTGTCTTTGGTCCCCCTTTTTTAGGGTTGGAGAAGAGAAGGCAAAGTTCAGGAAAAGATGGCACCTAAAATCAACTATTTAATTATTTATATTCATTCAGTAGTCAAATATGAGTTTCCCTTTATGAGTCATGGTCTTAATATTATATGATTGCTATGGAGATGCTTTTTTGCTTGTGTGTGTGTGTGTGATGCATTTAATGAGGAGCAGGATACAATATCAAACATTAGAAGGCATGGCTCCTATGCTCCTATAGTCTAATTAAAAATTTAATTATATCAGTACTGCCATATTTTATTATGCTTTAAGATTTTGAGGACCTTGTATTATTATTATTATTATTATTATTATTATTATTATTATTATTATTATTATTATTATTATTATTATTATTATTTATTTATTTATTTATTTATTTATTTATTTTCTTCGAATTTCTAGACCGCCCTCTCTCCCGAAAAGGACTCGGGGCGGTGTACAGTCCACACAACAAACAATAAGTATCAAATACAAATATAAATACAGATATAAATACACATAAGGAGGAGGTTAAAAATTTAAAAAGAACTGTACGGAAGAATATAAATCTGGTTCTAAAAACCCTAAAATCAGTTAAATTTAAAACCGTACCCTATAAATAACCAGGTAAGAATATGTTTCCAGGAGGTAACAGTTGTCACAATTATAATTATGCCAGGCCAGCTAATCGAAACAGGTGAGTCTTCAATTTTTGTCGGAAGGAGCGGAAGTCTGTGGTGGTTCTGATATCGGGGGGGAGGTCATTCCAGAGGGTTGGGCCCATCACAGAGAAGGCCCTACTCCTTGGCGTCGCCCGCTGGCATTGCCTAGTGGACGGCACCAGGAGAAGTCCCTCCCTGTGAGAGCGGATTGGCCGCAGGGATGTATGTGGGAGGATGCGATCCCGCAAGTAACTAGGTCCCGTGCCATGGAGCGCTTTAAAGATGGTAATCAGGACCTTGAAACGCACCCGAAAAACTACAGGTAGCCAGTGCAGCTCGCGCAGGAGAGGTGTTACATGGGAGTATCTAGAGCTCCCCATGAAAACCCGCGCGGCCGCGTTCTGGACTAGCTGCAGTCTCCGGGCGCGTCCCAAGGGAAGCCCCATGTAGAGAGCGTTACAGTAGTCTAGGCGAGACGTCACCAGCGCATGAGTGACTGTGCGTAGGGCATCCCGATCCAGAAGGGGGCGCAATTGGCGCACCAGGCGAACCTGGTGGAACGCCCCCCTTGCCACGGCTGCCACATGGTCATCCATTGACAGCCGGGCATCTAGGAGGACGCCCAAATTGCGCGCCCGTTCCACAGGGGGCAATTGCTCGCCCCCTATGGCCAGCAATGGAGTCAGCTGGCTGAACCGAGGCACCGGTAGCCACAGCCACTCAGTCTTGGAGGGGTTGAGTTTGAGTCTGTTGTCCCCCATCCAGACCCCGACGGCTTCCAAACACTGGGACATCACTTCAACAGCCTCGTTGGGGTGGCTCGGGGTTGAAATGTACAGCTGAGTGTCGTCAGCGTACAGATGGTATTCAACCCCAAAACCACGGATGATCTCGCCCAGCGGCTTCACATATGTATTGAACAGAAGGGGCGAGAGGACCGACCCCTGCGGCACTCCACAAGAGAGTGGCCTCAGGGTCGATCTCTGCCCCCCCGTCAACACATATTGCATCCGGCCGGAGAGGTAGGAGCCGAACCACCGCAAAACAGTGCCTCCGACTCCCATCCCCTCCAGCCGGCGCAGTAGGATACCATGGTCGATGGTATCAAAAGCCGCTGAGAGGTCTAATAGGACCAGGATGGAGGAATAACCTCTATCTCTGGCCCTCCAGAGATCATCGACCAACGCGACCAAGGCTGTCTCTGTGCTGTGTCCGGGTCGGAAGCCGGACTGGCGTGGGTCTAGATAGTCGGATTCATCAAGGTGACGTGGAAATTGCTGCGCCACCACATTCTCAACAACCTTCGCCAGAAAGGGAAGGTTGGATACTGGACGATAATTAGCTAGCTCCATTGGGTCAAGCGAAGACCTCTTGAGTAAGGGCCTCACCACCGCCTCTTTCAAGGCAGATGGTAAGGATCCCTCCCCCAACGAGGCATTCACCAGGCCCAGAAGCCAGCCTCGTGTCACCTCCCAGGATGCCAGTACCAACCAGGAGGGACACGGGTCCAATGAACATGTGGTGGGTCGCAGCCGTCCACGCAACCTGTCTAAATCCTCGGGGGCAACAGAGTCAAACTCCTCCCAGAGTGGATTCACAAGACTCGTTGTTGACGGCCCGTCCAGACCACTGGAGGGGGCCCATCTGCTTCGGATCTGAGCGACTTTGTTCTGTAGATATTCTCCAAACTCCTCTGCTCTTCCCTGTAAGGGTGCCCCCCGCGTCTCCTGAACCAAGAGGGAGCGGGTCACCCTAAACAGGGCGGCAGGGCGGTTATCCGCAGACGCAATAAGAGCGGCGCAATGTCTACGTTTGGCCGCTCTCAATGCCACAAGGTAGGTCCGTAAATAGGCTCTTACCTGTGTTCGGTCAGACTTGGAGCGTGAGGACCTCCACCTGCTCTCTAGACATCTTCTATGGCGCTTCATCACTCTGAGCTCCTCGGTATACCAAGGTGCCCGGGTGAGTCGCTGCCGTAGGAGAGGTCGCAAAGGCGCAACCCGGTCCATGGCCCCAGCCGTCGCCCTATTCCAGGCGGCCACTAGGTCCTCCGACCGAGCGCGGGTCAGGGCTACAGGTAATGGCCCAAGCTCCGTCTGGAACCTATCTGGTTCCATCAGGCGCTTGGGGCGGTACCAGCTTGGACGAACTGGCTCCGCCTCCTCGCGGTGGGGGGTAGCGCCAGGGAAGTCTAGCCGGAGACATGAGTGATCTGACCATGACAGGGGGGTAATATCTAAATCCCCTATTCCCAGATCACTCGTCCACTGCTCAGATACAAAAACAAGGTCCAGTGTGTGACCACCTTCGTGTGTGGGGCCCTGAAGTTGGGTCAGGCCCATGGCTGTCATGGAAGCCATGAACTCCCGAGCTACCTCGGATGCTGCTCCCGTCGACGGCAGGTTGAAGTCCCCCATAACTAAAAGTTTGGGGATCTCCACCGCCGTCTCCGAGATCAGCTCGAGGAGCTCGGGCAGGGCTGCTGACGTATAGCGAGGAGCCAAGTATACAATCAGCAAACCCCACTGCCTCCCTGGGCCCCATTTCACACCAAGTGACTCACACCCGGATATCTGAGGAACAGTGAACTCCCTCGGCTCTAGACCATCCCGTATAACTACCGCTACCCCTCCACCCTTACCCAGGGCCCGAGGCTGATGGAATACATGGAAACCTGGTGGGCACATTTCCACGAGGGGTAAACCACCTTCGCGACCCAACCAGGTCTCCGTTATTCCTGCAAGGTCCAGCTCCCCCTCGGAGATCAACTCATTAATGAGGGGGGCCTTATTGATCATGGACCTTGCATTGCAAAGCATCAGCCGCAGGCCCTGTCTCTGTAGTTCCCGACCACCTAGGTTGCGGGGGTTGGTACAAACGACCGGGCGTAGCCAGCAGCCACGGTCTCCCAACCGACCTTGTGATCTTCTCTTGTCCTCGCATCCCCCCCCTCCCCGCGACCATTGCAATAAAACAACCCTCTACTGGAATAGCTTGTTCCCTCACCCCCCCCATTCCGCTCACTCCCCTCCTGGACTCACCTGTTCGTCTGGCACTGGCTTCCCTCCTGGCCTGGTTATCCCCCCCTCCCTTCCCAGAACCCCCTAAAAACAATATAAAACATTTAGCTAAAAAGCCCCTCAGCTTCCTCTTCTTCCACCTCTCGGGGTTCACAAACCCGTCATCAAGGCTGGCCCTTGAGAGAGCCAAGGGCCATACCTGCGAAAGAGGGGCCTCCCGCAGGCGGAGCAGGTCAGACCTCGAATAAATTAAAACGTTGTAATAGTCCCAGTAGGGTAGGGGTGCAGATGATGCAAAGTTAGTAGTTAATAGAGTCTCAGTGGAGTGGAGGGTAGAAAGTTAATAAATAGAAGAGTCTCAATGGAGGGTAGGGGATATTCCAGTGTCCAGGTGGTACTTGGTGCTTGGAGGCAGGGGGGGGAGGGCAAGAAATGATTAAATATCCCAGGTGGTAGGGGGAAGGCAAAGGTAGCAAAAAATGGTGGAGGGTAGATGAAAGTTCAGCTCAGCTGTTTCCAGGTGGATACAGCCCCCCCCCCCGATGGATGGGGGGGCATTCTTGGCCCAGCTGCTTAGCTCCCATTAGAGTCAGCAGGGCCCTGGAGGGGTATGGGAGCAGCCAGGAATGATAAAATAACCCAGGAGTAGTATTACCTTCTCAAGTTATTAAAACTCATCCTATCGTCTATGTTGTTTCTCCAGTGAAATATCTGTATATGTTGATAACTTCAAACCAAAGGCTGTTTATTGTCAATAAACAGATCTGATCCCCCCTCCCCCCACTTGTTCTCTTCAATTCAGGAGAACTTAGAAGTCCAAATCCTGATTTGAATACTGAAGATGCATGCATTAGTGAGGCCCAGGAGTAAGCCTTGCATATAAATGTTTAAGGGCCAAGGCTTCCATGAGTGAAATGGGACAACTCGTTGTGGCTAACTCATCATGGTCCACTCGCCATGGCCAACTTGCGGTGGTCAACTCTCTGTGGGACAATTCGCAGCAGGACAATTCAACAATTCAATTTAATTATTGAAAATAATTTCAAAAATATTTCATTTTTGTCATTTACATTTCATTTTGTCCCTCCTTTTGCATGCTTTCTTTAATGATTCTATTCCACCATTTCTTCATTGTTAGAGTGTAGCTCTTGTCCCGCAATGAGTTGTCCGGTGGCAAGTTGGCTGTGGTGAGTTGGCCACCCTCAACCATTTTTGGCTTTGACTCGATTCCCTGGAGTCAAACCAGCCCACCAGATGATACTCAACTGATTAACCCTAAGGAAAAACAATTCTCTGCAGAAAGAAAGGCTGCCCCAATTTGCTTTATCTTTGGATTATCTTTGGAAGAAGGACCTTCTTTTGGCTTAGTGTTTTCTCATATCCAGGGTGCACAAAAATCCCGTAAAACACACATTCATACACACAGGACAAATGTTCAGCAGAAACCTGTGGCTAGTAGAACCAAAATGGGTTCTAAGATTAAAACTGTACAGATCTTGGTATCTGAATATATTATTTAAAAAAACATCTCTAGTCAGAACACATAATGAGATTCTGCATTTAATAGATGACTCAAAGTCTGCTATGTTTGACAGGCAAAATTGTTAATGTCAAAAATATTATTTTATTTAAAGTTTGCTTTCAGTTCAATTGAGTGCAACAATCTTGGTTTAAAAAATAATAAACAAAGATATTTTCTTTATTTGGTTAAATTCTATCAAATATTTCTTACAAAAATATTTTGTACCTGTCCTAAAATATTTTTTTTTCCTTTGGGTGCTTGGATTTTGTTTGTTTATAGTTTAACATTTCCTGGAATGCAATATGCTAAGATGTATTTTTGTAGCAGCAGTTTCAAGATACAGAATTATTCCATGTATATAACTTGTACACATAATTTAAAATCAAATAGATAACAGACTGTCAACTACGTGTTAGTAAAAGGGCCACAGAAAATAGCAAAGCTATGTACAAACTATACTTGTAACATTTTTATGCCTTTTTTTTAATTAAACCACTGGCACATATATAGATCTTTTGTGGTGGTAAAAGTGCCCCCTCCCCCAATGAACTGCTTAAAATGCCCTTCTAAAAAAACATTTATAGCCAGCTGAATTGTTCCGGAGTGATAACAGGGAGAAGAATCAGTCAGGAACCTGTGGCCCAGTAAACCAAACTGTTTGTATTCATTGACCTGTGGTTTTCTTGGCAAGATTTTTCAGAAGTGGGTTGCTCTTGCCTGCTTCTGAGAGAAAGTGACTGCTCAAGGTCACCCAGCTGGCTTTGTAGCTAACACAGGACTACAATTCATGTCTCCTCTTTTCTAGACACTACACCAAACTGGCTTTCATTTAATATATATTAAGCAGGAATTTGTTTATTGTCATTTAGTCCAGGAGTTTTCAAACATTGAAGTTCTGTGATGCTTCTCTCCCTATCCCAAATGATTACTCCTCTACTTATGACCAGTCAGTTCCATTCCAAGTTACAATGGACCTCCTCAGGGCTTCATATGACATGAATTCAAAGATCCAATGGCTGGGAACAGGATTGCAGACCCAGGACTGCATTTGGGGCACTCAGTAACTGAATCACATTTAAGCTGTTTGCAGCATCCTGTGGTCATGTGACTGCAATTTACAATGTTTTTTGTTTTCTTTGTTTGTTTGTTTTATTGGATTTATATGCCGCCCTTCTCCCAAAGGACTCAGGGCGGCGTACAACATTAAAAAACACACATCCCGAAAGTTAAAAAGAAATTAAATACATATCCAAAAACAAACCCAATTTATAGGATAATACATTTAAAAAATGAGATAAAATTAACAGGCCAGGCCGGCTTGCTGGAAAAGCCAACTTTTTAGGGCGCATCGGAAGGACCGGAGGTCAGGGATTATGCAAAGCTCCGGGGGCAGCTCATTACAGAGGGAAGGCGCTCCCACAGAGAAGGCTCTCCCCTGGGGGTCACCAGCCGACACTGTCTGGTCGATGGCACCCTGAGGAGGCCAACTCTGTGGGATCGTACTGGACGGTGGGAGGCTACTGGTGGCAGTAGGTGGTCTCGCAGGTACCCTGGCCTAAGCCATGGAGCGCTTTAAAGGTCATAATTAATACCTTCAATCGCACCCGGAAAACAACCAGCAACCAGTGCAGGCTGCCTAAAAGGGGTGTAACATGGGAGCTATTTTAATTGTGTTAAAAAACACAATGTGAGAAGCAGATGAAAAATTCTCCCCCAATTTCTAAGTTGATTGTGATACAGTTTGAAAAACCCTGATTTAATCCATAGTTGATATCAAATATTGTTTTAGGATTTAAATAATTTTTTGATAAAGCTGGTCAAAATAGAATGTCAAAATCGCAGTTTCACCAATTGCGAGGATAGTGAGAGAGTAGAAATAACATACTGATTTAAACCTATTTAACTTGCTCAGGTTTCCTGGATGATCAGAAATAAAAGGAGTAGTAGACCTGTTATATACTCTTAACAGTCACTATCATCACATGAACAACTATTCATAAAACCTGAAAAACCAGGAATATTGGTAGCCCTTGACTTACAATCATAACTAAGCCCAGAAGTTGTTAAGAGGATCACTGCATAATTGCAACTGATTTCATAACCTTTTGTGCATGGTCATTAAGCAGACATAGCAGTCATTAAATCAACACATTGTACACAATGGTATTTTTTGTCTGAAATTGGAAATAAATGTTGGTAAACTGCAGTGGCATAACTAAGGAAGGCTGCAATGGTGATAAATGTGGGCCAGTTGCCAAGCACCCAAAATGCTACCATGTGACTATGTGTGGCAGCTATCAAAACTTTGAATCAAGGTCGTATGTACCCTTGGGAAGGTCCATTGTAATTTTGAATGGTCACTAAGTGATGTGCCTTAAGTTGAGGAATACTATATATATTTTCAGGGGTATTAGTCGTATATAATAATAAGAGCCATGGTGGCACAGTGGTTAGAATGCAGTACTGCAGGCTACTTCTGCTGACTGCTAGCTGCCAATTGGCAGTTTTCTCCTCATCGGCTGAAGGTTAATTCAGCCTTCCATCCTTCCGAGGTTGGTAAAATGAGGACCCAGATTGTTGGGGGCAATATGCTGACTCTGTAAACCACTTAAGAGGTGGTTGTAAAGCATTGTGAAGCGATATACAGTATAAGTCTAAGTGCTATTGCTATAATATTCAAGCAGTGCAAACAATGTACTATGTTACTTATTAATAAAGTGAGAGGCCAGAAATCTAGATTCTGGGCAAGAATAGCCTTTTCTCCCAGCTCACTGCCAAAGCCATTCCCCACAAACTCTATTGTTACATTCTGCAGAATTGCTCCAAGGTTTCTAAGATGAAATGAAAGGCTATTTTCAGGACAGAACCTATGTCTTACATGTCGAAGTTTCTTGATTTAGCTCCTCCACATGAACCCAAGCAAGGCTCATGCTTAAACAAAATCAGGAAAGATTCCTGTTCAGAGAACTCATAGGTATCTACCGGTTGACACCAAAGGGTGTATCCCTCTGCTGACATGTGAATTTTGGAAGCCCTGATCTGGGGGTCCTACTTCTTACATGTATCTTTTAAAGAGACTTGATCTATGTCATGTTTGAAAAATAACAAGGAAAGATACTGCACTGAGCTGCATCTCAGGTCTGCTTGATTTTTGGATGCATTCATTACCATCACTGTGGGGTACCCTTGAAAGCATCTCCATAGACATATAATTAAACATTCCTGATGTTTAAGATCAGCAAAATGTGTAATATGAAATAGCCTTCAATTTTATTCAACAAGTGGTACTATAAAAAAATCATTCAGAAAAAAAACCTTGCAAGCAACAAAATGTCTGTTTTGATCGAAATTAAAATAAAACATAAGAAGTTATTAAGTATTCTGTATAAAAATTAAACAATTTGAAACAATTTGAAACATTTTCTTCTGCTCATGTAACATTTTATTGTGTTTGTTTATTACCTTCATTCTTTTTAAATTAATAATTTTGCTCATGCATTTTATAAGAATTTTTTTTTAGAAATGAATAATTAAAATTTCTAGTGAAATAACATTAACTATTTATTTGCAGTTCAGAAAATCAACAAGCTGTAGAGTTGGCAGGGACCACAAGGAGCAGCTAACCCAACCCTCGCCAATGTATAGGAAAACCACCAAAGTTGTAGAACTCATAACTTCTGTAAGTAGAATACAGAACAGAATACAGAATACCAGAAATAAAAGAAACAAGCTTGGAGAGCAAACTACTGCCAAAAACAGAATAACAGTTGGAAGGGACCTTGCAAATCTTCTAGTCCAACCCCCTGCTCAGTGTAGAGACTGCATGCCATTCTGTTAGTAAGTACACTATTCTGTTGTGCAGATATTACCAATAGAATGTTTTCTTTACATTTAAATGAAATATAATATCTAAGAATCATGAGGATCACTTACCTAAAGGAAAGGTGCAGAAGCAGAATAAAATAGTGTAAAGGTTTAGCTAGATCCATCCTATCAAGCATGAACCTCTGGCAAAAGCTGTATTCTCAGCCGTCAAAACTAGGAACTATGAGAATGAGATGGTGATTTTAGTCTGACCACCTTCAGTCTGAATGGAAAGGTCCCTAGAATTCTCCTCATCTGATTTAAACTCAGCCAAACCATTTACTTGTAGTAATGCTCTGAGTAATGTAAGCAATGAAAGTGACAAGCATTTTATTCATTTGAGATGGTTCCTGGATTTGAAAGCAGTCCTCAGATTTAATCATTGGCATTGCAATCATCTCAGGAGGTGACCTTGGCCCAGTGAGTAGATTGAAGTTTCAGTTTCAGGGATAAGAGTACTCAACTAACTATAGAGGTATTGTGAGGATAGGATATGAGCTACTTAAATTTAAAAATATGGAGAAATACTTTGGGCTGTGATACATGAGCAGGATATGTTGGAAACCATATTGAATTGTTTCCAAAGAACTATAGCATGAATTCATTTTATCTGTAAATGAAAAATCCATATTTTTCACATCTAGTTTTATTAGAAGCTATTTAGATATATTTAGATATTTAAGCTTGACTCTTTAAGAAGAAGAGTGTTCATATAGGCTTTTGGTTTTGTCAATGGGTTTGGAAATGTGGATTATATGGACTTTTGTTTGGAAAAGAGATGATTTTAGGTAAGTAATTTTCTTCCTGTCTCAGCACCACTCTTCTTTGTATATATAAAAGAGAAAAGTAATAGCAATTACTCATTTAGAGTTGTCATACTCCTGAGAGAACGTGCACAAAATACTTCCAGCACTTGAAACAATATACAAATACCACATTGTATAAATGTTTGCTTAGTTTGTTTTGATCCAGCTACCCTCCCTCAACATAAATAAGAATGTGCTTTTTGTAAGTATGTGTGCATGCTCATGCAATGTAATTTAGTAGAAGGTAAGTCTTTCTTGTTCCCGTCACTGTGAATTCACCCATGCCCCTAGAAAAAATTACCTGAATTAGAAACACACTGTCCAATCTAACATAAAAGATCTGTTTGGGTGCAGCATGACTAAAATTATAGCGTTCTATTTTTCAGATGATAAATATACTATTAGTGTTATTTGTGTAAAGCTAAATTAGCCAGAGTCACTAGAATTGAAAATTCTATTTCATTCTAATGCATTAACACATACAGCTATTAAACGAATGTAAATTACTTTTGCAAGAGATCAAGTCTGCATTCTTCTTCATAATTCAATATGCAAGAGCTAATTCAATTGTAAATAAAGAAAAATTGCCTTAGTTTGGCCAGTTGTATTTTTTCAATTTTAGTGTTTTCCTTTTTAAAATATCCAGTGGCTCTAGTATTATTGAATCATTACATCTGAAAACCTTTTGGAGAAATTAATTTGCATTTAAGATTGCAATTTTAATCATGACATCTATTAATGCTTATTTTCAAGTAAACACATAGGAATGTAATTATAAAACATAACTATCCATTTAAATGTGCTATAATTTATTAGACAGATAGAAAGGTTCATATGACAACCTAAGAAAATTCTTGTTCCCCTCTCCATTATTTCCCAATCTATAGGTTTCCATATTAGGTAAGATTTCTTAGGTAGAGTGTCCTAAATTGGAGTCTGATAAAATCATAATGCCAGTCAGTGGAGAATGACTCTGGACTTAGGGTCACTCAAGGAATCTATCCAGCTAGGCTCCCTCTGGCTCCATTCCAACGTCAGACCTTCTTGCTCTCCAATGTTGCAAGACATGCTAGACTGTGATACATCAGATAATAATTATGCTGTATAAAGATTTATTTCACCATGCAAAACCCCAAAGGTAGTTCATGCTAACTTTGAAAACAAAGAAAGCACACAGAAATATTAGATAACCACTTCAAAGCAAGATGCAAATTGTGAACAAAGGAAAAAGTTGTAGTCACTGAAACGTTTCACTGTATATCCAGTTAATGATGAGCATCCACATTTCTTCCAATTTAACTATGAAAAGTATTGAATTGAGTTGCTATTTTTCTTATGGAAACACATTAAATATATCCAGAAATAATGAATTATAAGTGGCTCATTATTGTATATAAAATGAGTTCTGGATGAATTTTATGAACAATAAATATTCATTACATTTAATTTTATTGATTAAAAAAGCCTGTGAATTTTCTTGGTAACATGGTAACATGCAAATTTAACTAAGAAGAGTGTCAACCAGAGGCCAAATTGAAATGGTTTAAATATCAGTATATTTTTTTTTAAAAGTACTATAAATGGCTACTAAGACACTTATCTGTACACTTAGATAAAGCTACTGAAATACGGCATTTTGTTGTAGCTTAGAAAACAAAACTCTCTCTGTGTGTGTGCTCCTGCAAAAGAGAGGGAAGAAGGGTCTTTTCTCTGCTAAATCCTTAATGATCGCAAGCAATAAATAGGTATCTCCCAGATCTGAATTTGGGTTGCTGTAATTCTCTTTGCTCTTTGATGGAGGATGCTTTCAGTGACCACCCAAGCCAATCTGTTTACCTTGATGCTGGAGAGATCAATTGCTGGTTCTTTAGGTGGTGCTGGCGCTGGGGCAGGGGCTGGTGCAGGAGCAGGAGCAGCAGCAGCTGCAGGGGCAGCTGGTTTCTTAACGTCTTTCTTTGGTGCCATTTTCTTTCCTTTTCTTTTTTAAATTAAAAAAAAAATCCCACCCCAAAAGACTGGAAGAGATTCCTGGGTGAGGAGCAGTGCGTGGTCAGGATGACTCCAGCCCAATGACTTGGAGGTAGACCCAGCATGTTAAGCATCATGGGGGCATATATATATATTTCACTTAGTGCCTAATACAATCTTGACACTTGCAGCTGGATTGGACAGCTTGCTAGTCAAGGGGGATGTCATTCTGAGACAGGCTATAAATGGAAGATAAGAGGGTCAGAGCTTCCTGAGATTCAAAGGAACTTCAGTGCCCTTTAAAAAAAAAAAAAACTCCTGTGCATTTTTGCAATAGGTGGAAAGGAGAAGGAATATGACAAAAACAGTTCCATTCTCCCTGGAATTTTGACCGACACCTTTTTTTATGTCGGAATGAAAGTTTTGCTGCTGTTAATCTTATTTTCCATGTCTCTGTGTAATTGTGAGTAGGATTGAGTTTCCAGATGGAATGTTAGCTTTAAGGGTTGGGAAATGATCACAGGTTTCTCTCCTTCTTCTCCCTCTCCCGCCCCTCATTTCTTCACATCATGCCCCACCTCTTCCCTTTACTCCTCCTCTATTTCTTTACTTTTTAAGGAGAAAGTGATGATCCAGCAAAGAGTTAGAGGGAGTGTTTAAAAATAAAAGTAGACGTATAAGGTTTTGGTTTAGCCAGTGTGTTTCCTTCACCAGTCCATGATTCTTCCATCTGTTCTTATTCTTCCATCTGTTCTTATTCTTCACATATTCATCACACAGGCTTGACAATAAAGCTTGATCTAAAAGCCAAAAGCTCTTCCTTTTTATTCAGTGTTGGGTGTTATTGGCTGATATAACCAAGTCCAATCTATAAAAGCAGCAAATAGGCTATCTGTTATTCCAGAAAAGACCGGATATATTTTTTCTTATCTGTAACACAAACTATCAAGAGCCGTCTTCCTTTTATCTCTGATTTAACAGTCTGTCTTCCACCTCCTATTTATCTGTTCTCATTTCCAGTTTCACAGAGACATTTCCTCTTCTTTTCCAGAGTAAACAAGTCTTTAAGCTTTGATTAATCACCTCCATTTTATTCAGAAAAGGAACCTGAATCCTATTTTCAGTGAAATAACTGCTAAATACAGCATATTTCTGAATCCATAGCCACCCATATGTTTATTTTACACCTGATGCTGAAAATCATTTATACAGATTTTACAAACCCAGCATTACATTTACATAATAATAAAGGTATTAAAATGTAAATGCATATACAAATATTTTATATCTCTGTATAGTATAGGTTGGAATATAGTCAACAAAGAATTCCTCTCAGGCTCAGATTATCCTTCATATTATGTGAAGTTCTAGCTTTCTGAAGAAGGTTCTAATGTTGGAAAGGTGGAAGAAAAGGAAAAAAAGCAAGATTGATGGGCTCACAATTGCAATAAATGAATCCTTGGAAATCCTGAAAGATCAGGTTAGGGACAGAACACCATGGAAAAAGTCTGTCGGAGTGGTAGCTAAGAGTCAGCACCAAATTGATGAACCATATGAATGAATCAATCAGTTGCAACTCAACCAATTTGTACATAACATTAAAACATCTTTCCTACAAACCACTAAATTCTTCTCATTAAACACCACCCTCCCCACATACAGTAGGTGATATGTGTTTGTCCTTTCCCAAGGGCCTATGTAAAACAGTTTAAGGAACAATAAAAGTTAAATATCATGCAAATGGAAAAATGGGAGTTGTCTGTACACACAAACTGAATAAAATCTTACTGCAATCTTTTCAGTCATCAGCTGGCTCCCGACAGCTCATTCCAAAGGTCACATGAATCTCATGAATGAGTAACGAAAGTGGCGGGTTGTCTGAGGGATCAACGAAGGGCGAAATCTGGAGTTCTAACCTGAATGACATAGCATGATGTATGAATTTAATGGTGGATTATTCCACAAACTATGATTAAATAAACAGTGGAAAAGAAGGATGAGTGAATCTAGATCTCTTTCTTTCCACTCCCAATGACTAAAGTTCAGCTATCAATTTGTACTTTTAACTGTCATTTAGTGATTAGTCAGAGTAATTTTTTTCAAACTTGACAACTTTAAGATGTGTGGACTTCAAGCCCCAGAATTCCAGCAATGTTGTTGCCAAGTTTGAAAAACAATATCCTGGTAATCTGTGACTGACAACATTGTAGATGTGGACAAAGCCTGCATTTTTAAGCAGATGCGGATAACTTGCTAAGATGCAGACATGTTTAATCTGTTTATAGTAATTCAAAAATCCTATTTATTTCTTTGGCAGACTGCAAATAACTGCACTGGAAATTACCGTATACACCGGAAGCTTTCCGGAAGCTTTCCCCGTTTCTCTCAAAGCAAACACTGCATTGAGAAGGGATAATATTGCATTTAGTGACTGACTCCCTTCATGACCCAATGTACTTCAATTTGCCAGGATTGTCTGTCAGTAACTTCTTTTTTGAGTTTTTGCAAGCTCATACTTGTGTCATCAGTAGAAGTAGACACCTTGTCTTCCACTGGCCTCTTTTTAAAATACCTTCAATGTCCCCAAACATCAGGGGCTTCTCTAGTGACTCTTGCCTTCATATTATGTAATCAAAATAGTTATGCTTTATTAGTGCTTTCGGTGAACAGTTCTGTTCTGTTCTGAACAGAACAGTTCAGAACAGTTCAATTTTTCATTTAGTATTGAAAGCGCATTGTGTGTCCAAATATAGTTTCGTTTAAAAAAATTAAAGTGACCTTGTAATCAGACTACCATTGTTTTCTCCAATTATATTGTCCTGTAAGAGGTAGATACACTCTTGGGGGAAAAACACTCATAGTTTTTACCTCCTGGCAGATATATTTTAATTGAAATTTCTGGGGAACCATTTTAAATTTAATTCTGTGGGGTATTTTTAGGGGTCTTTTAAAGATTGTATTTTATATACTTTACTTGAATGTACAGTTCTTTTAACCTCCTCCATCTAAGCATTTAATTATTTATGTATTTAATATCTAAGTATTGATTAATCTATGTATTCTTTTTATGTATTGACTGTACACCGCCCCGAGTCCCTTTTGGGAGAGGGGGCGGTCTATAAATATGAATAAAAGTAAAGTAAAAAAAAAGTAAAAAGAATCCCAATGGTAATCAGCTCTACAGCATTTAGAAAGGAATATTATAATTGCTTATGGCAACCCTTCCCTTTGCTCAAAGTGGCTTCAGCCTGTCTGAAATTTGCCACAGTTGTTTTTCACATAAGAGCTATATATAATATAGATTTCTATGACTTTTCTGATAGCAAAAGCTAAAAAAAAAGAGTTTAAAGAAATATGCAATATCCCTTGCAGTAATTTCTTATGTGTGTTTCATCCACACATGGAAAAGCATTTGGGTTTAGCCAATTCCAAGCAGTGAGAGTGCAGAACTCTAGAAGCAGTGAGTTATGAACATTAACTAATTAGGGTCCCCCCAGAGTGGATCTGATCATTTACAGAACTCCAGTTCAAAGCAGATTGTGTAGTTTTGAGGAGGAGAGTCAAAGAATCAAAGAATCATAATAGGAGGTGTTCTTTACAATTTAGCATCCATAGGACTATTAAGAAAATATGAATCAATAATTATGAATGGTTAAAATAATTAGCTGCAGGTAAGGAATTGACTGAATGAAGAGTAAAAGAACTAAAATTGAACTTGCGACAACAACCACAATAGATTTAAACATGCATATATTTAGAACAAGCTAGCTTGGTTAAGGCACAATGCTAGAAACTGCGTGACCATGACTTCTAGTCCCACCTCTGACATGAAGCCAACTGGGTGTCCTTGGGGCCAGTCACTTTCTGTCACCCCAAGGAAACCACTTCTGAAATCCTGAAAACTGTAGTCCTGGAAATCTCCAGGAGTTTAACACTTACTTACTCACTCACTCACTCACTCACTCACTCACATACACAGCTTAGGCAAGAATTTAACAAGAAAGAAAAAGTAAAACAAAACATAACAAAATGAAAACATTTGTGTATTCAGTATGGAACAGTTCCCAAGCTCTGTTGAGACACGTAGCATAGAGTGTGTGGGTGAAGGAGCTCTGTGCTCATTTTGCCAAGAGGAAGGACACCAACTGCTGTGCTGCATATAGCCAAGGGCTGACTTTGCAGTTGTGCTTTATTGCCCTCTCCCTCAAGGTTTTCTAATTCTGTCTCTAAGGAGTAACAGTATCTCTAGGTGATCATCGGAGAGGAATGCAAATTATTCCTTCCAGACTTCTGAAGTAGCCTCTCAGCCTTTCTCATGGGACAAAGTTTTAGAGTTCTGGCAGTTGTTTTATATTGTAGAATGTAGAGTTCAGTCCAATGCCAAGATTCAGGAACAAAGGACTAAGATTCTACTGAACTAAATTAACAACTTTAACTATGATTTTGCTAATGGACAGTATCTGACACATTTCCAGTGACAGAGTTTAGTGATTTATTTTAGAAGTAGAGTTCAAGTCCCTTTTCAGACACCAACTTAAATACTAGCCTATTATGAAAAGAATAAAACTATGTATAATTTCCAAAGATACACAAGACTTCTTGATTTGCTTACTTTTCAACAATTATTTTCCTTTTTTTCTCAAATCATTTTAGCATATTTTTTTATTAAGGTTCCTATTACATAGACAAAACAAATAAAAAACCTAATGCAAAAATACAATAAAAAAGGAAAAATATTTAGAAAGTGCAGTACCCCCAAAAAAGAAAAAGAAAATATGAGAAATTTCCCCCTTCATCCCCAACAAGTATATTCAACTTTAACAAATTATCACGTCTCTAAACACAACCAAATACCTCTTCATTTCATATGTTAGAGAAGAGAGAAGGGGTAATATATTTCATATGTTACCCCTTCTCTAAATCTTCAGATTTTCTTATTAATCAGCAAAGATCCAGAAAAATTAATGAAATTACCTAGTAACATAATTTCTCCTTTAATTTAGTCTAAATTCCCTTCATCCCTCTCTTAACAATTAAGTATTGCAATAAAATAATTTCAAAGCTATCAAACATTACCAGAAATAATAACTCTTTATTTAGAGATCACAAATTAATCCATCACACTATTAGACATTTGCCAAACTATCCAATTCAGATAACTGACCATTACCAGAAATAAAAACTCATTATTTAACAGGATCTAGTGGCTGCATGGAACAGTGCGGCCACCGGGGCCTTGGACCGGGTTGCGCCTTTGCGGCCTCTCTTGCGGCAGCCAGGCCCCTTGGTTTACCGAGGAGCTGAGGGTGATGAAGTGCCGCAAGAGACGCCTAGAGAGCAGATGGAGATCGTCACGCTCTGAATCTGACCGATCACAGGTGAGAGCCCATTTACGGACTTACCTTGTGGCGTTAAGAGTGGCCAAGCGTCAGTATTGTGCCACTCTTATTGCGTTCGCAGATAACCGCCCTGCCGCCCTGTTTGGGGTAACCCGCTCCCTCCTTCAACAGAGGCCGCGGGAAGCCCCTTTGCAGGGTAGAGCAGAGGAATTTGGGGAGTATCTGCAGGACAAAATCGCTCAGATTCGAAGCGAGTTGGTCCCTACTAGTGGTCTAGAGGGGACGTCGGAGGTGGGTCTTGAGGCTCCACTCTGGGAGGAGTTTGACTCTGTTACTTCCGACGATATGGACAGGTTGCGTAGGCGACTGCGAGCCACCACATGTTTACTGGACCCGTGTCCCTCCTGGCTTGTACTGGCATCCTGGGAGGTCACACGAGGCTGGCTCCAGGAGTTAGTCAATGCTTCTTTGAGTGAGGGGTTCTTGCCAGCCGCCCTGAAAGAGGCGGTGGTGAGGCCTCTACTCAAGAAGCCTTCCCTGGACCCAGCTGTGTTAGCCAACTATCGTCCCATCTCCAACCTTTGCTTTCTGGCGAAGGTTGTAGAGAGTGTGGTGGCACAACAGTTTCCACGCCACTTGGAGGAAACTGATTATCTGGACCCGCGCCAGTCCGGTTTCCGGCCCGGCCACAGCACAGAGATGGCATTGGTCGCGTTGGTGGATGATCTCTGGAGGGCCAGAGATGGGGGTTGCTCCTCCATCCTGGTCCTATTAGACCTCTCGGCAGCTTTTGATACCATCAACCATGGTATCCTATTGCATCGACTGGAGGGGCTGGGGATGAGGGGCACCGTCCTGCGGTGGTTCTCCTCCTACCTCTCTGGCCGAGTGCAATTTGTGTTGGCAGGGGGGCAGAGGTCGACCTCGAGACCGCTCACTTGTGGGGTGCCACAAGGGTTGGTCCTCTCGCCTCTCCTGTTCAACACATATATGAAGCCGCTGGGCGAGATCATTCGTGGGTTCGGGGTAGATTACCATCTGTACGCGGATGATACCCAGCTGTACATCTCTACCCCAAACCACCCCAATGATGCCGTCAAAGTGATGTCCCGGTGTCTGGAAGCCGTACAGATCTGGATGGGAAGTAACAGACTCAAGCTCAACCCGTCCAAGACGGAGTGGCTGTGGCTACCGGCACCCCAGTTCGACCAGCTGATTCCATCACTGGCCATTGGGGACGAACATCTGGCCCCCATGGATTGGATACGCAATTTGGGCGTCCTCCTAGATGCCCGGCTGTCAATGGACGACCATGTGACAGCCGTGGCAAGGGGGGCGTTTCACCAGGTTCGCCTGGTGCGCCAATTGCGTCCCTTATTGGACCGGAACGCCCTTCGCACAGTCACCCATGCGCTTGTGACGTCCCGGCTAGACTACTGTAACGCTCTCTACATGGGCCTCCCCTTGAGATGCACCCGAAGACTGCAGTTGGTTCAGAATGCGGCTGCGCGGGCAGTTTCGTGAGTCGCTAGATACTCCCACGTAACACCTCTCCTGCGCGGGCTGCACTGGCTACCTGTAGCTTTTCGGGTACGTTTCAAGGTGCTGATTATCATCTTCAAAGCGCTCCATGGCACAGGACCTAGTTATTTGCGGGATCGTATCCTGCCCCACACATCCCTTCGGCCGATCCGCTCACAAAGAGAGGGACTCCTCCGGGTGCCGTCCACTAGGCTGTGCCAGTGGGCGACGCCCAGGGGGAGGGCCTTCTCTGTGATGGGCCCAACCCTCTGGAATGACCTTCCCCCTGATATTAGAACAACCACGGACCTCCAATCCTTCTGCAAGAAGCTCAAAACCCACCTGTTTAATCTAGCCGGCCTGGCCTAATTTCAGCTCTCCCACCTCAGTCTGTATTTTTAAATTTCACGGGTTGGTCTTAAGGCTAAGTTTTAATTTTTATAAATTTGTACAGGGGTTTAAAGTTTAATCCGATTTTAATTCTATTTATTACTATTTGTATGGTTTTTAATTTGGTACCTGTACACCGCCCCGAGTCCCTTCGGGGAGAGGGGGCGGTCTAGAAATCAAATCAAATAAAAATAAATAAATAACCTGTCCAGAGTCACCTTGTAAGGGAGATGGGTGCCATAAAAATGTAATAAATAAACAAATAAATAATAATTTAAAAACCCATAATCAATTTGTATTTCTCCTTCTACCTTTCAACCATACTGAAGTCCCATAAATAAAAATCTAACTTGTTTTCTTCAACTATTTTTGCCTCATCTCTCAAATTTCTTACCATCTCAAGTCCGCTTGTAATTTCCATGAAGTAACTCCAGTAAATCTCTTATATTTTGATTTAAAAGGGTAGTCCACAACCTCTTTTCCATTCTTAAGCAATCATCCAATTGCATTTATAAATTCAGTACTTCCATCTTTTTTATAAGTGGTCATTTTAAAAATCTGTCTTGGAATCCATCTCAGTTATCTTCAGAATATTTGTTCATCTTCAGTAATAACTTTTTGTTCCAGTAAAGAGTTAAAAAATTCAAGCATTTCACAAGCCACAAAATCAAACATTTCTTTTAAAGTAGCCATCTTGGGCTTTAGTAATCAATCTTCAAAGTCTTGTTTCATGATTGATATGTAAAGACGACAGATTGGGGTGGTGGTGTCTACAAAAGAGGCTCATTCTAATTAACCTCAATGTCTTTTTTAAAGTGAATTTCACAAAGTCTTAGCATTTATAAAATCTTCCAGAAACAACTCTGAAATCATCTCTTTACTGTACATTGCAAGAAAGTACATATATAAATACCTTATATTGATTTTCTTTCTTTTAAAACAAATTGAAGAAAATCTCATCCAGCAATTGGTAGGTTGTGATTCCAAAGGATTTTCAATCTTAAAGAAGCAATAAAAAAGTAAAACTTCAACGTGATTAAAAATATGATGTTGTACTTCACCACACTCCAGTTAGATTCCTGATAGTTTATAACTATAAGGACTGATATATTAAAATACAACAAATAAAAGGATAACTCCTTGAGGTCAAACAACTGGCCACAGTAATTAAAAGCTGTCTGAAAAAAATATCTCATGACTGTGTCTCTGAACGTCTTAATGGAGAGCACCTCAAGAATCTAGAGAGAGAGAGAGATGGTAGCACCACCAAAATAATATCTCTGTTGGTCCCATCCCAGACATACATGGGAGCAGAGGGCGAGCGGTAGCGGAAATTTTAACCGGTTTGGAGAATGGGCAAATACCACCTCTGGCTGGCCCCTCCCCTCCTCTCCCTCCTCCTTCCCGGAGACCCCACGCATCCTGGGTAAGTACAGGGAGGCTTGCTAGGCCAAAAATGAGAGGCAGTGTATGTGGGCACCCCCGATGCCGTTTGGCTCCCAGGGGGCTTCAGTGAAGCTTGCTAGGCCAAAAACGGGGGGTGGGGAGGTTTAGTGCTGCCCCTACCCTGTTTTGGCTCCCAGGAGACTGCAGAGGGCGTGGGGGGGGGGCTTCAAGGGAGAAAGAAAGAAAGAAAGAAAGAAAGAAAGAAAGAAAGAAAGAAAGAAAGAAAGAGAAAGTGGGAAGGGATAAAGAGGGCAGGGAAAGTGAATGAGATAGGATGGATGGATGGATGAATGGATAGTTAGAAGGAGGGATGGTGAGAAAAAGGAGAGGAAGGAAGGACCACAAACCTGGCACTAGACGCAGCTTCAGAGGATGCTTTGAAACAGCACAGCAATCCAGGGCTGGTAAAGACCTCGGAGATCATCTAGTCCAACTCCCCTGCTCCAGCAGATCTTACATCATCTTGGTTATTTTGGTGCCTCTAACACAGAGGAGAAATTCCCAGAAATCCCACCACTGCATGGGAGGGTGATCAACTTCCCACATGGTATTTCAACCTAGCTGACTTAGACTTAGACTAAATGTACACTAATCAGCATACATTAAAATGAAATTTTGCTGCATACAGCTACACTGAAATTTCATTACATTCACATACATTAACCATGAGCCACCTGAAGTTGAATCTTAATAAAATCAAATTGTGATGTTAGATAGAGGTTTCTGGGGAAATAGTTGCAGGATATTGGTGGTATTTACCAGTCTGAAGGTTGTGCCCAAGGATTGAAATATGGATGTCATCTTAAAGCAATCATTTATTATGCCACCTAAGGTGAATGTAGTGATTTTCAGCCTAAATTTCTATAATTCATTTTATATGGGGTTTTCTTTAAAGCAAGCGCAGAGACTTCAGGCCCTGCAGAATACAGCAATGTGGCTTGCCCAGGGACTACCAACATTCTCTTTGATCACCCCATGATTCTGTAGCTTCATTGTCTTCTTGTATTTCAAGGTTTTAATAATCTATAGAAAATTCTTTATGGCTTGGGAATACTGATAATTCTTTATGGCATGCCTTACTGATAATCTCACATCTGCCGCCGCCTGTCTACCAAATCAGTTGCAAGTAAGAAAAGCTCTCGATCTTCTGTAAAATTGGTGTGAATCCAGTGAGGACCTTTTTGGTAGTGTATCCTCTCTGATGGATATGGTAAACTCCAACATTTGATTATTTAAAACATATTTGTAATTTTGTTATTAATGAAAGTGTTTAAATTTGTTACATTAAATTAAAATGCGTGTTGGTTCTTACCTGATACGCTCATTTTCTGGTAGAGTAGAGACAGCAGCCAGACTGGGTATGCTCCGTCCATTAACCAATTGGACTAAGTCTATACTTATGATGTCATCGGGCCCTTGTGGTTCCGCCCCATGAAGGAAAACTGTAGACTCAAGTGAGAATTGTGAGCAAAAAGTGAAAGTCCATAGTCACTGTATCTCTCTCCTCCGCACAAGGAATTCCCTCGCGTGACCCGTACTAGGGCGGGGTTGGCTGCTGTCTCTACTCTACCAGAAAATGAGTGTATCAGGTAAGAACCAACACCCATTTTCCTGTCATCGTAGAGATAGCAGCCGGACTGGGACATACCAAAGACTGGGCTGTCCACTAGGGTGGGAAATTGTAAAAAAAATTCCGTTAGGGCACAAGCACTTGTTGCAGCACCCTGCACCCAAAAGCCGCATCAGCCGACACATACTTGTCCAACTTGTAATGATGTATGAAGACAGTGGGAGATGCCCAGGTGGCTGCCCGGCAGACTTCTTCCAAGATGGCTTGAGTGGACCAAGCTGCAGATGTTGCAGCGCTGCATGTAGAGTGAGCTGTAATGTTTGCAGGGACCTGTATGGATTGAAGTTCATAAGACAGTTTAATATAGGCTCTTATCCAGCGCCTCACTAGACGATGAAGCCTTAGTACCCAAGGAGGCCTGGCGAAAGGAGATGAAGAGAGCTTCCGAGTGGTGGAACGAGGCGGTGTGGTCAATGTAGATCTTGAGGGCACGACATACATCAAGAGTGTGCCACTTGCGCTTCCTCTCGTGACGGGGAGATGGACAGAAATCAGGTAAGGTCAACTCCTGACCTCGGTGGAAACAGCTATTGATCTTCGGTATGAATGTCGGGTCCAGTCTTAAGACAACTCGGTCTGGATGGAACACGTACAAGTCATGCCTGATTGAAAGAGCAGCCAAATCAGAAATACGTCTGGCTGAGGTTACAGCCACCAAAAATAGTGTTTTAAATAGTTTCAAAGAAGTGGATCTCATAGGTTCAAAGGGTGCAGAAGTCAAAGCCTCTAGGACATGAGGTAAGTCCCAAGTCAGATATCTATGTATGGCAGGGGGCTGCAGGTTGGACGCTCCATGGAGAAATCTCCGGATCAAGGGATGAGAAGGTAGATGTTCGGATGCCAGGCTGTCCAGAACAGAGGCCAGAGCGGCCACCTGTCAGCGTAGCGTGTTAGGGGTAAGTCCCTGATCAAGCCCCCTCTGCAGGAAGTCCAATATCTGCGGAATGGATGCCCTAAGTGGGTCAACAGTCTGGTTGGAACACCACAAAGTAAAAGTCCACCATGTGGCATCATAAATGCGGTTAGTAGAGCTTCTGCATGATGCCTGAATGGTAGCAATGACATTGAGGGAGATGTTATCGGCTGTTAAGGCTTGCCGTTCAATTGCCATGCGGTTAATTGCAGCCACTGGGGGTCGGGATGACAAACTGACCCTTGGTGTAGAGACAGGAGAGACCGTGGGATGTGCCATGGGGTGGAGATTGACAGTCACTAGGTTGGCATACCAGGGCCGGCGTGGCCAATTCGGTGCTAGCAGCAACAGTTCTGCCTCCTGCTCCAGCATTTTTTGAATTATCCTCTGAATGAGGGGAAGGGGAGGAAATGCTTACAGGAGACCCCTGGGCACTGGCATCTGAGAGTGTCTACTCCTTCTGCCATGGGGTCTATGAACCTCGAGTAATACATGGGTATCTGGTTGTCTGCCATCACGAACAGGTCTAGGACTGGGAGGCCAAACTGTAGTGTCAGTCGATGAAAGAGGCTCGGATGGATGGTCCACTCCACCTGATCTATCATTGTCCAGCTCAGCCAGTCTGCTTGGATGTTGGAGACCCCTGAGATGTGTTCTGCCCTGAGAGATGACAGCTGAGATTCCGCCCACTGGCACAACAGGTTGGATTCCTGCATCAGGGACCAGGAACGAGTTCCCCCTGTCTATTTATGTGTGCCTTGGTCGTGGTATTGTCTGTGAGGACTAATATGTGATGGGCCTGAACTCTGTGGTGGAAGTGTCTGAGGGCGAGGCGAACTGCCCGCAATTCTAGCCAATTTATGTAGTTTTGGCTCTCTTCGAGGGACCACTGACCCTGAGCCATTAGGTCCTGCATGTGTGCCCCCCATCCTGTCAGACTTGCGTCCGTTGTAAGTGTGAGACAGCATGGCTCTCTGAACAAGGTCCCTTGCAAAATCACCGGTGACTGCCACCATTTGAGAGAGTGTAATATCTATCTGGGAAGAGGGACCCTGAGAGGAGTGCTGCTCCTGTCGGCCTTTTGATGTAGAAGAATGAACCATTGAAGGCTGCTGCTGTGAAACCTGGCCCACGGGACAATCCCGAAGCAGGATACCATCTTGCCCAAGACTTGGGAGAGAAGAAGGGATGCCTTGCATAGACGTATCACCTTCCTGACAAGTTCCCTCAGACTGAGAATGCGGTCGTTGGATAGGAACACCCTCTCCGCCATGGTGTCTATCAAGACCCCGAGGTGGAGAAGGCAAGTACTGGGAATGAGGTGATTCACCCTGAACCCGTGATTCCGCAAGGTGTGAATGGTGAGGGCGAGATCTCTTTCTGCCTGAACCGGAGACCTGGACAACAAGAGGATGTCATCCAGGTAACAGAGAATCCAAACTGGGAATGACCTGATGTGGGCGGCTAGTGCTGCCAATACTTTTGTGAATACCCTGGGGGCAGAGGATAGACCGAACAGAAGAGCTCGGTACTGGAAGTGCCTCCCCCCATAGGAGAAGCAGAGATATTTTCGGTGGTCTATGAAGATGGGAATATGAAGGTAAGCTTTGGTCAAGTCCACCGACATGAGGAAGTAGTCTTTCCTGACCGCCAGGAGGATGGTGTGCAGAGAAAGCATTTTGAACCACTGATAGACAATGTGGCAGTTCAATGTTTTCAATGCAATCTAAAATTGCTCTCCATCCCCCGGAATTCTTCGGTACCAGAAACAGGCGGGTATAAAACCCCTGCCCTTGCTGATGAGGAGGAACCGGTTGGAAGGCCTGGATCTCCAACAGGTGCTGAATGGCCTGTTCCATCAGTGCCCTCTTGAGAGGACACTGAGAGACCAGACATGGCACGAAGTGTTCCTGGGGGATGGAGTGGAATTCTAGCATGAGACCAAATTTGGCAGTTTTGAGTACCCAATTGTCTGTTGTGGTCTCCTCCCAGTGGTGGGCAAAGAACGCCAGGCGGCCTCCGATCGGAAGAGAGTCCAGATAGTCATTTCCTATGTGAAAAATGTCAGTTGCCTCCTCCATGGTAAGATTTCTTGGAGGGGAAACGCTGTGTGTTTCTACTGGACCTGTCCTGGTGAGATCTACTGGACCTGTCCTGGTGAGATCCCTGTCTGGGATTGGCATTGTGTACGGGGGAAGGAAGGTCGAAAGGGTGACCTCCTATAGAAGGGAGTGGGCCGACTGTCCTGTTTCTTGTAGATGGATGAAAGGACCTTGCGCTTGTCTTTAGATTCCATGAGGTACGGGTCTAAGGGATTACCAAATAATTGGGTGCCACTGAATGGGGAGGCTGCTAGGCGCCACTTGGTTATGGACATCCACCTGCCATGGCTTGAGCCAAAGCAGATGCCTGGCCATGACCGAAGAAGCCATGGCTTTAGAAACGAATCTAGCAGCATTAAGGGAAGAATCAGCCGCAAATTCAACCGCTGCCCTAATCTTGTTGAGATCCCTATGTGATCTAGTGTCAGTAGGAGCGATGCACTCCTGAAGCTGTTCAATCCAAACCAAGGCCGCCCTGGAGAAAAAGGAAGTGGCTGTAGAGGCCCTAACAGCGCAGGGCCCAGCCTGATAGTTTTTGTCTAAGGTTTGATCTGACCTTTTCTCCTCAGGCTTGAGAACCTCCTCAGGGGCTCCAGAGACCACAGTAAGTGAAGACAGGGCTTCAACCGGTGTGTCCACTGGGGGAGTCTCAAAGAACTTGGTGAGGTCTGGTGCAATGTTGTAGAGACGTTTGTCAAGGTTGGTTGACTGTGGGCCCATGCCTGGAGACTCCCACTGCTTCTGGACGACATTCAGGAATATCTTGGGAACAGGGATCACCTCTTTTTCCACCGTGGGTTCGGTGAATGGGGTACTGGGACCCTCATTTGAAGCCGGTTCTGCTGGTTTATCCTGTGAAGTAGAAGCTGAAGCAGAAGATGGTAAGTTAGCAGCTTTAATGGCCTTAAGGAGAAGGGACTTGAAACGATCAGTTTTGAATAATCCAGTAAAGGCAGGGGTATCTGGGGTGACCACCTCGTCATCAGACAGGTCTGAGTCCTGCAGGCTATCTTGCTTCCCGCCAATTGAGGCCTGAGAAGTAGAGGCAGAGGGATCAGGTTGCTGAGCCGCAGCAGATTTATGCTTATGGCTATGTGATGGAGCAGGTTGGGGTTGCTGTTGTAGGCCAGCAGCCATGACCTGTTGAATGGTTTCAGCAATGATGGTTGCCATATCAGCAGGAGAGGTGTACATGGTGTGGGCCCCCCCAGAACCATGTGTAACCAGGAGGGAAGCCTGTTCAAAGGTGCACTCCCTATTGTTTGTTTGTTTTATTTGATTTATATGCCACCCTTCTCCCAAAGGACTCAGGGCGGCGTACAACATTAAAAAAAAAAAGAGGGACATAAAAGAAATTGCCTCTGTTGTCAGGTTCCATTGAAGACAAGGACTCCAAAGAAGACAATTCCCCTTCTGAATAGGCTGGGGGGGGGGGGGTCACGACCCATGGGAGGCATGACAGGTAGAGCTGGGGATGCCACTTGGTGATCCTCGGAGGGAGGGAGGGAGGGCTGGGCAGTTAGAATATGTTGTTGTTTTTGGGTCCTCTGAAATTCTTTCTCAAGGGCCTTCTGCCTGCGCTCTTCTGCTCTGGTAGTCACTTTAGAGACCTTGGGGTTTACTCCGGAGGAAGGGGCCTCTTTGGCTTGCCTCTTCCTGCTGCTCTTTGCCCCTGATGGCCCTGCCTTCTCTAATCCTGCATTCGTATCCATAGCTGGATCAGCCATTTCCCCAAACATAAATCAACACCCCAATAAGATAGGCAATGGTCTCACCTGTTTGCTGGTCAAGTGCTCCTGATCCGGTCCACCTGGGTGGTCCCGCATTTCTGGGCACTCCAAATGGCTGCTGTAGAGTTCGCGCCTTTTTTAAAGTGTCCAAAATGGCCGACTTTTTTTTCTCTGAGGCTTTTCTGAGCCTCAAAATGGCCACCGTTATCTTCACGGGCTTTTCCAACCCACAAAATGGCTGCCGATACTAAGTGTAGCCAGGCAATCTGCAGAATGGCCACCAAACTCACCTGGAACTGCTGCGCGTGAAACGGCCAGTTGCGTGTCCGAGTGCCCACAATCAAGGAGGGCCGCAGGGAAACAGCCGTGGAGCTGTAGCTCGTGAGCTGGCTGATCTGATTGCAAGGCTTCTTGAGCGAACTCGTGGCCACAGGCAATCAGACGGCTGAGGAAAGGCAACCAGAGATCAGTTTTGAATTTCCCTCCAATTTGTAGAATAAAGGATTATTTAAGAAACCAATTTAAAGCAACAACAATTTTTTGGGGAAAAATTCACCAATTAAAGATATAATTAAATAATTTGGAGGAGAGATCAATTCTCACAGCCAGTCCAGGTTGGACTGAGTCTGAAACTGGAGAGGAGCTACAAGGGCACGATGACATCATAAGTGTAGAATCAGTCCGATTGGTTAATGGACGGAGCATAATCAGTCTGGCTGCTGTCTCTACAATAACAGGAAAATGCCTATGTTACATATTTTGACTAGATATCACCATCATCGTTATTATTTTAGCTTGGCCAATGAATCTCAATTGAAGGTGATATAATAAATGAAATTGAATAGTATGTTAAATATGATTGGGAGGCATTTGGCAAACTAAGCATAATTTTCAAGAACATCCTCCCCTTATGCCTGAAGAGAAAAGTTTTCGATCAGTGTGTGTTACCTGCTCTAACATCTGCCAGTGATACATGGACACTAACCTCACAATCTATACAAGTGCTCTGGGACTTTAGAATTCAGACATACAGGCATGACAAAATGCCATAGCATTACCAATTGTCGATAAGAAAGACAAAGTCTGGATAATGGACTTGGCAGTACCTGGAGAGAGCAGAATAGAAAATAACTAACTGTACAAAAATAACAAAATACAAAGACCTACAAATAAAAGTAGAACGACTGGCAAAAGAAAGCAACAATAGTACCAATAGTAATAGGTGCCTTGAGTGCAATCCCAAAACAACTGCTGCCATACTTGAACATAAGTTTGAGATTCAGAGGTTTATTTCAGTAACAATTTGGAACATAAACAACCATCATAACACGACTTACATCAATAACCCATTGCAATGAGATCCATTGACATAGCTGGTCCAGCAAGGATAGCTATAGGCCAGTGGCCCCAAACTCATCTCAATCCACACTTTTTCTACTTTTCTGCACACATTTCACAACTTGCATCCTTGTTGTTGTTACTTGTTCCACAACTGATAATCAGTTTCCACTTATACCTGTGTACATCTGAAAACTTCATCTATCTGCTACTTTCAGTTCCTTTTGTCTCACGGTTTTATTCTTCTTATTCCAAATATACTCATGAAACTATCTACTTTGCACAAATTGGAACTGTTCAGCTGTTTACAAATATTTTTGGTACATTATGAAGTCATCCTAGCTAAAACTTTGGTTCATTTCGCTTTCCAGAGGCCTTCTATTTTCCACTTAGGCCCCATCAATTCCAATAGATCAACAGGGTATTTTCCTTCTCCCTCATTAGTAAGGACTCAAAAGGTAGATAAAAGTACCAAATCCAGTCTAAACTTCTGGCTGACTATATGACAAACCATAATCATTTCTCTCATGCCTATTTACACTTTTAGACAGATCAACAATGGGTGTGTGCGTGTAATTCTCATTTTGCTGAACTCTTCAAAGAAAAAAATGTTTAACTTGATAGGCCCCATGAAATAGTTCTCACTGGCTGATTTAAAATCTGAGGATTACCATGCATAACACTAATTCTGGTCATTCTGATTTGCCCTTTCTATATGTTTAAAAATAACAATCCCTTTTGTAATTCTTCCAGTTCAGATTCTTGGAATTGCAATGATCCACAGTCCATGTATTTGCTAGAGTTTTCCTATACTTCACTACAATCGAGATGTACTAAAAATCT
Organism: Natrix helvetica; assembly: GCF_964273705.1. Taxonomy (NCBI): domain Eukaryota; kingdom Metazoa; phylum Chordata; class Lepidosauria; order Squamata; family Natricidae; genus Natrix; species Natrix helvetica. The sequence continues at coordinate 185,922,048 of NC_138548.1, forward strand.
ATTTTAAACCAGCCCTCTACCATGAAGAGTTTGCAGTTAATAAATTTCATAGGGATTTTATGTAACTATAACTTAAATGTCCACTATATTAGAGGCCAAATTCCAGAGACTAGACATATATTCATCATTAATTTGTGAGTGGAATGAAATGAAATGTTACTTACATGTTTTTAGTATCACTGTTGTGAACTCTGTTGTATATTTCTAAGACTTTTAGTTATATTATTATTGCTATTTAGTCTTTTATGCCTTACTAAGGAAAATGAAGTAAATGTTTTAAATGATGCACAAATGATGAAAAGCCTTAGAAATTGAAATCTAAATTAAATGGCAAGAATAAGCACCAAGATTCTGCACCTTCTTCTCTAATTGGCAATGAGCATGTGTGAGGTGGGAATGAGTAGCTACATCCTTTTAAGAGATCTCCTTGCTTGAACACATCACTGCCATAACAGTTGAAAATGTAAGGAAGACTTGGTCCCTGATTAGAAGTTTACATTCTGTACTCTGGAGAAAGGAGCACTTAGTCCCATGTTCCCAAGGAAAATGCAGGATGGGAAGGAATCACTCTTTTCCCCAACAGTTTTGACAGATGAAAGGTGCCTTAACTACTTCCCTAAATGGGGTGGAGGTTAGTTCTTTTCATTATTTTATCAATGATTCATAACAGTTTCTGGAAGACACATGAAATATATAAGCTGAGTAGCTTAATAGATTTTTAAAATTCTTTTGGAAGCCAGTTTCATGTCTTTAGTCCTATTGCATGGCTTGTTGAAATGCCTTCTTGAAACGCCCATCCCAAAGACCTTATTTAGCAGTGGAGTCAAAAGGCATGTGTCTTAAGAATGTCATTCTGCTTCTCATGTATCTTATGAATTCTGAGGTCATCAGTAGAAGATGTCCATTAGCTAAGACTGAGATTATAAATCTTAGATAATTAAGCAGCACTCAAAATAGGATGAAGACGGCCTCTGCAGACTGGGTCAAAGAGTTTTAAAGCATATACACACATAATGAGGCTAAAAAACACAGAAGACAACATGTTAAATAATTTAAAGTTGAGAAAGTTACACACACATACATCTTTGCATTCTCTTGGTGTATGCATGAAACACTCATGGGAATTTTCAATTAAAGATTTCTGAGACTATTACAGTTTTCATCCTGTTTTCATCCATTGCTTCTCTAGGTATCTTTTTCTTTGTGATTTGAATTTTGTAATCCATTAATATTTTGCAGCCTTAAGGCTATTATAATAATAAAGTCAACCTTAAATTGCAATGATAACAAATTGACATACCGAATCAGATTAATATATAACTTTGTACACAATTCTGTACAAATGTATGGGCTAGTGTTACAAATTAAAGAAAAAATTCTTCCATAAGCATAGTTAGTGAGATAACCACAGCAAAACCATACATAAAATCAATTTTTACCAGCTTTTTACTTCTCAGAAAATCCTGTCCAATTCAGAAACCATATAATAGTATACCTATACAACTGGGACTCATTGAAGAGATTACCTAACCCTCTAACTATAGATATTAATTTCATACTGGGAACAACTGAGGTCACACTGGCTTTTTCCAGACTCATAAAACTTCTGAGCAGGTTGTTCTGTATCAAGAGTCTGATAAAACCTAATTTATAGAAAGAGATATAAGAGGTTCTAAGAGGTCTGGAACAAGTGCTGCTTAATGGCCAAACGTTTCCCCTACAATCTTAGAAGTATGGATATTGGCCTGTTACTAGACATAGCACTATAGCTACTTTTTGATTGGTTCTACTAGCATATTGCTGAATCAACACAGACTCATGGTGGTTTATAAAACAATCAACAAAACCAAGGGTTTTGACGTTAAAAATATCCCCAATAAATACATCAAAACAACCAATAACTCAACAGTTACAATAATGTTTTTTTCTTCCTAGCATTTTCCTTCCAAGTGCAGGTTGTTTTTTTGGGTGTGTGTGTGAATCAATGGAGTATTGATTCATTGATGGATACAGAAATTGACAGACCAGTAGGTCACCTGAGCCTAATGTCTAGGCTGAGAGAAAATGACTGGTTCAAATTCACCCAGTCAGCTTTCATGCATAAAGTGGAACTAGATTAGACCATGAAATGAATTTCACAGGAAGATTAAGATTACTTGTATTGAGATTATAGTTAACAGAGTCTTGTAAATATCCCATGTAAATATCCTGTGTATCTCTTTCTTGAGTGGGTACACCACAACATCTTTCAAGGTTGGAGATATCACCCTTTTATAAAGATGTGCTAGCAAACTTCCAGTCAACTTTGTTTCCATTTTTTCCTCAAAGGAGCCAGAAGGGGCAGAAGTCCAGAGGTGGTAGAAGTTATACAAGAGAAAACCCTGCCATTTCATCAGAGTTCACAGGCCAAATGGAATTCCAGATGTCACACAACTTACCTCATCACAGATACCCATGAATAATCAAGATTTTGGAAATATGAACTATTTTGTTGGCAAAATGCTGAACAATGTGAACAGAAATGCTAGCTGGAATCCATTGATTCATCCCTCTCCAACAGGGAGTTAGTGTTATTAAGGAAGGCTGAGAGTCCTCTGATGCAATAAGAGAGAAGCAGTGATGTTTCCACCCAGTGAAGGCTCAAACCTGAACATATACTATATGTAGATTCACTTCTTTTTCTTCACCAGCACTCCAGTGTTATTATTATGGCTTCATACCTGTTTGGTTTTCAGTATGCAAGGGACTAAGGTTGGTTTGCAGAGGCCATCCAGGGGCAATCATGTTGTGAATCTGGGTTGCTTCTTGTTGCCAATTACTTTTTCTTAGTGATTGCCAGCAATTCATCCAAATCCTTGAGCGGACAAGAGAATTGGTCTATTCACCCTGCAGAGGGTGTAGTCAACCTCATTTAGACCAGGAAATTGACCATGGGACAGGGTTAAAGACTATACCCTCCGTTTTCAAATCATACAACCATTGTGAGGCAAAAACATTGCTCAACATACAGCTATCTAGTTTTAGTTTCCTGGTCTGAGCATTAGTGAGCTCAGAAAGGATTAGTACAGGGGTGTCAAACTGAGAGTTTGACATCCATGGATTAGCATAACAACTGAGAACAACCACAAGCTCAGGAAAGCTTCATAGTAGAAGGAACAGATTGTTCTGCATGAGAGTCAGTTAAATGAATCTATCCAGTAGAATCCAGAGTTCTTTTGGAGCAAGAAATTATGCTCCACAAATACTGATTTTCCTCTCCATTCAAAACTACCCAAGACTGCTGAATGGAAGATGAACTATTTTAAAATGAACACAAATGCTGGAAATATGACTGAATCTGATTATTCCCAATAGTCGTCACATGAAGCATTTGTGCCAGTTGTATGTTCTGTTGCATGCTGAATAGCAACTACTTATGGGCCTGGTTCCAACTAGATTTGTTGATGAGGTGAAGGAACAGCCCATCATGGTTTTGGTTAGTCACTGTAAAAACTGTTAACAAATTGTGGCTGCTGTGAACAACACAAACTCTGCTCAATCAGAACTTGAACCACTTGCCGGAAATTTCTGATGAAAACTTTTCAAGAAATTTCAGGGCTTATGTATTTGCTCTGTTCAATCCCAGATTCTTTTCATTCAAAGCCCATTATTAACCATAATTCTTTCTAGTGTTTTTCAGACAATCAAAGATCAATGTAGGCATTCATTTTGGGGAAACTAATTCAGTAATTTTTTAAAGAACAAATGGCTATAAACCTCTGGTTCATGAGATGTGGCATGGCAAATATTTGTAGAGACCATGCAATTTCTCTTCTAGTATGTTCCAATTATACTAAACAAATTATATCATATATAATTATATTGATAGACACAGAAACCAACTTCTATAAATATGAGCAATTATGAGGTAAAAGGTCAAATAGAGTTAATTAATATCCACAAATGCATAATTTTGCTTATTTTGGGGTAAAGTCTCATTTTTTGTGGATTTTTCTCAGCTGCTTCATACATTACCCGAGTAGTTTTGTGAGGTAAAGCTTCCCCTTAGTTGCTCGTCTAGATCATATACGGAACATACTTTGCAATAACTTTTTCTTCAAGTAGAATTCCTTAGAGGTACCGTACACGTATTCAGTAGATTCAGCAGCATCCCCCAAAGAGTGATTGATTGTTCTACAGTTCTTGTTCCAGTGCCTTTATAAGCGATCAGTTACATGAACATTTAACCAAGAAAGATTCCATTTCAGTATACTTCTATATCCCAGTTTACTCTTAAAGAACTGGAATGTGCAAAAATAATTGATAAAGGATCAAGCAATTCTGCAACAGAATTATCTTGCCATTGAAAGATGAATCAATGCATTTTGTCTAATTACTGAAGAGATTCAGTAATTAGCTTACTATTTAATATAACAAGCAAACATATGTTAATATCTGACAATATATTTAATTATCTTTCAAGAGCATCCTAGTGACCATCCACAAAACTGCAAAATGGCAGTATAATTAAAATTAATTAAAACACCTTTTGATTTCACAATAATAATTTACTAATATACGTTAACATAACTTTTTAGTAGTTAAGGGTTTTAAAGAACATTAAAAATGTTCCTTTATTACCTTAAAGTGAAATTAATTTCATACATTTTTATATACGTCAGAGAATATTTTAAAACTTGGCTGTCTGCCTTGTCATGCCAAGTTAAAAGTGATAGAAGCAACATTTGTATATGATGCCGTTTTCTTGTTTAATATCCATATGTTTATTGATATGCTTTAAAGAGCATGACTAAAAGATGTATGATTTGAGATTATAAATAAAATATCTTGAATTTATCAATATCTATAGGGCAAGATTTGCTGAGTCGAAGGCACAGCAGAAATTATTACTGTTTTATAATAGAAAGACAATTAAAGGTGATGTGTTTTCACCTTTGGCAAAAAACTGGCTCTATATCAACATAATGATTAATATTGTTTCATGTGATTAAGGTTTAATATGTTTTTTAATTTATTTTTTATGTAAGTACTTTTTTTACCACTTTTTATCAGCATATTGGTAGTAAAAAAAGCATTGAACTATACTGCCATCTGTTGGCAGTGGAGACATACAATTAGCACATAATATTTGAGCAAAAGACTAAAATTGGATTGCCTATGTAATTAATAATTTCTGTATAAAACCTTTATACATTTACATTAGATATCATATTACTTGACTACATGCACACTGAGAACATAAAAACTGTACAACTGTTAAATCAAAACAAGCTATTTACTTTTATCAGTTATCCCAAGAGCAGCAAACATTCACTGTTATAGTAAATTACATTACATCATAATAAGTGTATTTTCACATGTTGGGGGATTTTTTAAAGATGCTAACAACATAATTACTGCCCCAGAAGAGACCAAGGAAGGGATCAAGGGAATTGATTTTCTCAAGTCTCACAACTTGAAGCAATAATGATCTCTGCCTATAGTTTTCATGGCCTTTAAAGTACCTGCTGGCATAAATGTTCGGGGATGATACTTTCTTCTAAACAAAATTAGTCATAGCAAAGTCAGTTTTTATTCTGTCAGCCTCCGAGTCATCCATATGAGATGGATGGCCATATACATTTATTACATGAATGAGTGAATCAATATGCTGATAATCCAAACCTGTCGTACTTAGCCCCCTGGGATAAAAAGCTGTAGCTAAAGACACAAAGATTATGGCAACTCCCTGATCAAAGGCTGCAGGCTGATTCCAGCACAGGTGAGCAGAAGATGCATCTTTCTCCCCTCCCCTAATTGTTTCTGGGGATTGCTTAGGTACAAAACAGCAAGGCCTACTCTTCTGGCTCATTGCTTTGCTCCTTTCTGATCCAATGACAGCAGCCTACTGGCTCAGCTGGCTTGGGCCATGTTTTTCTTCCCTTTAGGCATTACATTTATGGATTACATTCTTCTACTCTCAGTTCTTATCCCACTGCCCCATTCCTGCATTCTAGTTCCATAATCATGTACGATTCTCAATTCGCAGCTTAAAATGTATCAAAAGGTGCCTCTCTTGTAGCTTGTTATTGTAATTCCACCCCCTTTCCTCAAGAAAAAAGAGCTAGCTTCGGGTTTTTTTCATATATGGTAACTCCATGTTCTGTGATCTTATCTACTGTATTTTTCAGAGTATAAGACTCACCGGAGTATAAGACGCACCAAGGTTTTGAAGAGGCAAATTAAAGTAGGTAGGTAGATAGAGGGAGACAGAGAAAAGTAGAGATAAAGATAGAATGTAGGTAGGTAGGTAGAGGGATAGAGAGAGAGAAATAGAAAGAGAGAAATAGAGTGGATAGGTAGGGAGACAGAGAGTAGGTAGGTTGGTAGATGGAGGGATAGAGAGAGAAAAATACAGTAGATACGTAGGGGGAGAGAGAGTAGTTAGGCAGGTAGATAAAGGGATATATATATAGAGAAAAAAATACAATAGGTAGGTAGGGAGAGAGAGAGAAATACAGTGTATAGGTAGGGAGAGTGAGAGTAGGTAGGTTGGTAGGTAGAGAGATAGAGAGAGAGAAACAGAGAAATACAGTAGATAGGTAGGGGGAGAGAGGTAGGTAGGTAGGTAAAGGGATATATATAGAGAGAAAAAGAGATAAATACAGTAGGTAGGTAGGGAGAGAGATTGTGTGTAGATAGGTAGGTAGGTAGGTAGATAAAGGGATAGAGAGAGAGAAATATACTAGATAGGTAGGTGTTTCTGCTGGCACAGCACTTGATCAATGTAATTCTCATCAATCAGTTAAAGAGCTTTCCAAAAGGAAAAAAACGTTTTTGCACTCTGCAAACCTCCCAAAAACGGTCCGTTTTTCACAAAAATGGGGCCATTTTTTTTCCAAAAAAAGGCATGAATAGCCTTGAGGTTGACTTGGGGGATTCTTTACTTGTGTAGTTCATTTTTAATTTATACAGCACAGTGGTAATCTGAACATTTGTAGAATTTCCTTCCTTTAAAGAGCTATATTTTCTCTCTCCCCTCTTTCTCTCTATCTGTGTGTACTTATATATTTGACATTTACAAAGAACATAAAATGAGAGATTACTCCAAAACAGCTTTAATTCAATGAACCTTAACAACAAAGCAGACTAGAGTATGTTCCAAAGGCTTCAAACTAATTATTCACATAAACAGAACTTATACAGTACCTAAAAGTCAAATGAACAAGATACTTTTATTAAGAGGCTATTCAACATACTGAATACTGCTGTCTGAAAGTTATGAACCTCCAGGTAACTGTCTCCCCTCCCCCCAGTTCATATTGGAAACTATTGCAGCCTTGAAGTAACTTATGCCACTATAAGATGCAAGAACTACAGAACAGTTCCTTTTAATCATTTGGAGTCAGCTACCTCTTTTTTATGAAATGTACATTTTAGTATTTGTCTTGCAAGATCAGCCAGGTGTTAATTTAACTATGTGAGAAGAATCATTTCAGCCTTTTTTTTAAAGCTGAACTACACTTTACATTTTACCTTAACTCAAGCTAATACTAGACTATTGGTAAATTCTTTTTTTATATAATAAATTTATTAGAGTTTGCAAGCTACTAATAAATACTGAGTGATACATGACTGTTAACAAAAAGATTTCAGACAGGTCCTATACTATAAGCCACATTGTTCTAATCTGTCACAGATAAGAAAAATGCAACGGTAAATATAGCCACACATATTCAATTCCTGTTGGAAGTGTGCTATAAACATTCATCCAAGAGTTATACGCTTGGTAACAAGTTGCTGATAAAGACAGCAGTGCATTTGTTTTAACAACAAACATGCATAGAAATCAGAAGCATATGTTTCAGAAATGGCTTTGAAAAATTCTTGTGTTAGCCACAGCCTTTGCTTTGTTTTGGGAGTCCCAACACAAGGAATATTTTTTGCCAGAATATAATTACAAGATCTGTCCTATAGTTACTAAGCAAGGCAAACTAATTGACTGCCAGATATATTATGCTTTTTATCTTCAAAAAACATTAGTCAAGTTGCAGCCCCTTCAATAAAACAGACAAAACTATTTTGTATTTTGTGAACCTAGAATGCTTACAAAAAAGGCTAGTGGTTTTTAAAAGTAGATCAGATACAGAAGATAATGTAAACATGAATACTACTCTTATTGTTTGAATTTTCTAGCGAAAAATTAAGAAATTAGCCTGCTTAATCTGCCTTTTCCAAAGAACTGAATAACTTCTTGTAAGTATTTAATATTGGCTGAGAAGGAATTTATAGTTCAAAAGCTGGGAATCTGGCTTTGGTTGGTATCAGAAGATCAGCAAGAAAATATATTGTTCCAGCCATTCCTGTAAAAAACAATAACAACAGACAAACAATAATTATGCTTAAACAGATGCCTGGCCTTCAATCCGAGAACTATTAACAAATATCCACAGTAAGTAAGGAAATCTGGGAACTTAAGTTTAGACATCTCCAGGGCACTTAGGATGGAAGAAGATTGATTTAGAAGAGCAGACATGTATTTTGTAATGATTTATTTATGATAATAGTGAAATACATAGCAAACGTCTAGATGTAAAAAAAAATTCTGAGTGAAGAATGAACTGAAAGTGCTGCATGGTGTCTGCTAGATGGAAAGGTGAAACAGGACAGTTTTTGAATTAATTAATTAATTAATTAATTAATTAATTAAACAAACACAGATGTGCCATTAACTAGCCAAAAACCTTATGGAAGGACATTATCTTTCAGTATCTGCAATACTAGGATATACAAAATATTTCCAGTATTATATAAGTATTGATGCTAATTATAATATAGTATCATCAATTCCAATATGTTATAGAAGAGGAACAGAGAAATCCATGTTATATTTTTAATTATTTTTCTTTTTGTCAGTTTGACTTTGAGGTCCTCAAATGATTTTTCTTCATGTTTCAGTTTGTCATGGATAAGGAAAATCCATTTTAGTAAGGCAGACATTCACCCCCCTCCCCCCCAAAAATCCCAGAGACAACCCATTTGTCTGCTCTAATAGAAGCCTCATATAATCAAGGACACTTTTAGTTGTCTTGGAATAACTATATACCAGCACTCTCAACTAATAAATAATTCCTACACATCAGGAGGGCAACAGATACAGGAAACTACAAACAGAAATATAACGTTCAGCTGCAATAATTTGATTTGATCCACGTGTATGCTATTATTATCTTATGTAGAAATTTGAGTGTATGAGACCATACTTCAGTTATCCAATCCCAATTGTTACTATCGTTCAGTCAAAAACATTAAGATTCTGAAAAGAGGAAAAGCGAAGTGACTATTACCTTCAAAAAGGGAAAAAGGAGTATCTGGTGTCCGACATCCATGTTGCCCGTAACTTAAACACCATTCTGCAAACTAAAAAAACAACAACAACACTTTTATCTAGTAGAAGTAATTTTTGTAGGAATCATTTCTTACAGTCTTCATTAATTTTATGCACAAGATATGTCTCAATATATGCTAATACTGAAAATCAATCCTGGACATAGAGAATATTTAAGAGCTTTACCTGCTGCTAACAATATATTTGCAGGTGCTTTGTAAGTATTTTCTAAGCTCCTTTTGCAAACATTTTAACGGGAAAAACTCCAAAAATGACTGGTAAAAGAAGCTCGGGGGGGGGGGGGGGGCTTGGGAGGGAAGAACCTCCTTCTGGCGCAAATCCAAGCCTTCTGAGTCAAAAGCCTAGTAGAAGCACACATAGGGGACAAGAAAGCTTGGGATAGGCAGATTAGACAAGGCTGAGGGAATTTTTCACATTCAGGATCCTAATCCTGATTATTCTTGAGCTTTAAGATGGGCGGACTTCAAGCCTTAGAATTTTGGTTGGGGAATTTGGAAATTTAAGTTCAATTAACCTAGAATTATTAAGATTGAAAAATACTGTACTAGAGGATCACATATCCTCCAGAGCAGGCTTTTATTTAAGAGTGAAAGGGCTGTAGAAAATAGGGCAAATGATAAAAGTAATCTCTTTCTCCTACAATAAATTTCAATTACCACCACCACCAAAATTCAAAGCCAGTGACTATATAAGGAAAAAGAAAAGAATAACAAGTAACCTTGCTTTAAGCTCTGTGACTAATAGGGAAATGATAAGATTGACACATGTGGCTTCTGTGTAGGAAATTTGCAATATCAACAATTTTCCAATGGTAAACTGTGTTTTGCATATTTGCAAAAAATAAATAAATAAAGATAAGATAATAATAAGATAAAATAAGAATAAGACAGTCCGTTTTCCAGCCTTTCAAGGCAGATAATCAAAGTTGTATGAAGTAGTCATCTACATTTTGTCTGTCTGGTTAATTTTTCTGCAGGCCAAGCTAGACATCTTGTCCCATATAAACATATGCTCACCTTGCATGCTCTGTAGAGATATTTCATGTCTTGAGTAAGATTGTACAGTGCCAGGAAGGCATATGCGTTGCCTGCAGTACCATGGCACAGCCCGTATCCTTTCTTCAGCAACCCCCAATGCCATATCACATCAGCACATTGCAAGGCATCACTGAAATACTTCTGTTCCCCAAACATCTGAGAAAACAAGCAGCATTTTGTTCTCTTACTTATTATTGGCAGCTTTTATCACCATTCAAGGATGAAAAAGAAAAGGCTCAACATATTCTTGCTAATTAGTGGCTATTCACATTTTCTGTGGAACAAGAACAGAAAACGTGGGAAACACTGAAAAATATGATCATAAAAGCCCAAACACAATACCACTGAAAAATAAAAGCAAGAAATCCAAGAAGAAACCACTATGATTGCACAAAGATCTCTCTGATAAACTGAAAGATAAAATGGGTAAGTACAAAAAATGGTAAGAGGGACACATAACTAAGACAGAATATAAACAGATAGCCCAAATCTGCAAAGATGAAGTCAGAAAAGCAAAGGCTCAGAATGAACAAAGGCTTACAAAAAAAGTCAAATAATGAAAAAAATCTTCCAACATATACTGTAAATAACAAGAAAAATGCCAAGGAAACAGTTGATCCATTAAATAGAGATGATGGCAAGGAGGTAACGGGCAGTAGAATGAAAGCAGAACTGCTTAACTCATTCTTTGCATCAGCCTTCACACAAAAAGAAACTATAGCCAACCTACCAAAATCATACCTGTAAAATGCAGACTAGAAATAAAAATTAAAATAAGCAATAAAATGGTAAGAGAACACCTGCCTGACCTTGATGAATACAAATCACCAGGACCTGATGTTCCAGAATTCTGAAGGAGCTGGCAGATGTTATCTCAAAACCATTGTATAATATCTTAAAAAAATCTTGGAGCACCAGGGAACTACCAGAGGAAAACCACACGCGCACACACACACAAAAACAGACCCAGGAAACTAGAGACCAAGCAGCCTAATGTCAATACCTGGGAAGATTCTGGAAAAGATAATCAAAAAACAGATCTGTGAACATTTAGAAACAAAGTTATAACTAGTAGTCAGCACGGGTTTGTTAAAAACAGATCATGCCAAATCAATCTTTCATTCTTTGACAAAGTGATTAAATTAGTAGATCAAGAAAATGCTATGGACATTCAACAAAGTAGACTACAACCTACTTCTTGGTAAGCTAGAAAAATATGGGCTAGACAGCATCACCACCAGATGGATTTGTATCTGGCTGACAAATCATACTCAACAAGTAGTCATTAATGGTACTACATGTACATCAAGAAAAGTAAGCAGTGGGGTACCACAAGGTTCTGTCTTAGGCCCAGTACTCTTCCATATCTTCATAAATGATTTAGATGAGGGAATAGAAGGGGAACTCTTCGAAATTGCAGATGACACCAAATTAGCAGGATCCAAAAAGATCTTGACAACTTGAACAATGGGTCCTATTCAACAAAATGAAATTTAATATGGAGAAGAGCAAGGTTTTATACCTGGGGAGGAAAAACCAAAGATACAGATTAGGCAAAACCGGGCTCAAAATCAGTAACTGTGAGAGGGACATTTGAATCCTAGTGGATGATCACTTAAACATGAATCAGCAGTGTGCAGCCGCCACCAAAAAGCTAATACAATCCTTGGTTGTATAAAAAGAGGCATAGAATAAAAATCACGTGACGTATTAGCTTTATAAAGCCTTAGTAAGACCACACTTGGAACACCGTATCCAGTTTTGGTCACCACATTACAAAAAAAATGTTGAGACTTTGGAAATGTGCAAGAGCAACTAAGGTGATTAAAGGCCTTGAGACTAAAACATATGAAGAATGGTTGCAGGATTTGGGTTCGGCTAGTCTGGAGAAAAGAATGACTGGTGGGGACATGATAGCAGTATTCCTGTATTTGAGAGGCTGCTACAAAGAGGACGGGTCAATTTATTTTCTATAGCACCAGAAAGCAGGACAAGAAACAATGGATGGAAACTAATCAAGGAGAGAAGCAACCTGGAATTAAGGAGAAACCTCCTAACAGTTTCTCCTTAACTAACCAGTGGAACAACTTGCCTTCAGAAGTTTTGGATGCTTCATCATTGGAGGTTTTAAGAAGAGACTGGACAGCCACTTGTCTGAAATAGTGTAGGATCTCCTGCTTGAGCAGGGGACTGTACTAGAAGACCTCCAAGGTCCCTTACAGCTCTATTCTGATTCTTCTGACTTTGTCATTTTCTTTGAAAAGATCTCTTGAGCAATAAATGGAAGAATTGTCACTACCAGCTGTCACCATTACACAACAGTAAGACCATCAAAATGTATGGCAGGGACATATAAAATCCATTTTAGTTACAATAGAAATATCAAACAATCTGACAGGAAGGGACAACAATCTTGTTTGGTTTTCTAACTATTACTACCTACCTTATAAGCCTGAAGGAGCATGTAGATAACACCGGGTGCACCATGGCACCAATGGACCAACAAATCTCTGTTGTCTCCGATGCAGGGGGGGTAATTGCCAGAGGCAAACTTTAACTGGCAGATATAATCCACACTTGGCTTGACCATGTTATGCAATTTTGCTTGACTCACGCCAAGACCAGGCTGAAATAAGAAAATACACATGATCTTAAATCAGTCATAAGATGCTCCTTCATCTGTGTTTTAAAGCATGGCTTTAAAAATATAAAAGATGCAATTGTGCCTAAATTATCTGACTCTGGAGGGGACTGTAAAATACTCCAAACATTAAATATAAGATATGCATGACCATGTTCTCAATACCTAATAACAAATTAAAGTGACAGATTTATTTTATTATAAAGGAGTATCATAATTCAGAAGAGTAACATCAAGTCATATTAAAAGCAGAAGAAAAAGATATTATCATTTAGCAATTATCTGAAGAAGCTATCAGGAGAATCAAAGCAAGGTGCTCTGAAGCTTTTTATTTTCTCAGTTTTAATCTAAAAAGATTTCAATTAAACTATTGAGTTTATTACACTTGTCTTATGTTTCATGTACTGCTATTTTAAACTTTAAAATAACCTAGTTATAATTTTGGCTTATAGTTGCAACAATTTTGTACATAGGATATTAATTTCTGTAGAAAAAGAATATTTGTCGCATTTGGAAACTCACAGTTTTATTTTACAACTTGTGCCACATTAATGATGATGAAATCTCTGGCCATATCCAAGCCAACATGAATGGGTGTACTCTTCTAAACAGACCTTTTCCTTACTGCAGAGTGCCTCTCACCTGCAACAGGTAGTAATAAATTCCTGCTAGACCATGGGCTGCTCCTACGTAATACTCCTGATACCATTCGTACATGAGTGGGCTCTTAGCTGTGAAGTTCCGCTTCTGTGCCAAATTCTCACCAGATGCCATAACTGCTTCACAAACCTACAGGAAAAATCAGAAATAATAATGGCTATGCTTCAAAATTTTATAGTTGGCATAAATAAAAGGGGAAAAGCATGACAATAATCTTTTTTAGGTATTTTATATAGCAGGATGGACTTAAAACCTTTAAATATTCCAGTATCCCTCCATCAAGTTTGCTGAGAAACTGCCTCACAGGAGTCTCATAGATAAAATGATTACATAATCTACATCTCTAATCTGTTCATATCCAAGTGGGATTTGAATAAATATTTTTCTTAATTTACAATTATCATGCTAGCTGATAAGGAACAGTGTTGTATTTTTTAAATAAATGAGAGAACTTAGATGTGGGCAATAATATTTCCAGGCAACCCCTCCTCCCCTCAAAGGAGGGGGGATTGGGACCTGTCCAAATCTCGTGAGATTTTGTAATCATACTCTTCAAATCTTGAGGAATTTGCCCATCATGTGAGATCTGGAAATCTTATGAGATTTGTTTTTTTAAATATGGTTAGCAGACATTAGAAGGCTGCATTATTAACAGTGGAAGGAGTTTATAGTTACAGATAGTTCTTGACTTACAACCATTTGTTTAGTGACTGTTCAAAGTTACAATGGCACTGAAAAAAGTGCCTTATGATCATTTTTAACACTTATGACTGCTGCAGAATCTCCTTGGTCACATGATCAAAATCCAGATGCTGGATAATGGTTGCAGTGTCCCAGCGTTCTGTCATCACTTTTAGCAATTTCTGACTAGCAAAGTCAATGGGGAAGCTAGATTCACTTAACAACCATGTTAATAACTTAGCAACTGCTTTGATTTATTTAATAACTAAAAAAAAAAGGTTGTAAAATGGGGCAAAACTGATTTAACAACTGTCTTGCACAGCAATGGAAGTTTTGGGCTCATTGTGGCCATAAGTCAAGGACTACCTGTATTTGAGTAGCTCAGGATACAAAAAAAAGATAGAATACCTGTTGGATGTGATTTTGAGAGATCTTTTCCTCTCCAAAATGTTTGTTCACAAACAGCAGAGCGGATAAATACCCCATACGTCCATAAAGCATTTCATCAGGGATTCGTGGATCTGGTTTGGGCAGATGCAATAAGCTTGGAGGGGAAAAAGGTCTATTAGACTTTATAATTCAATGGCAAGGAAAGTTCCCCCCGCCTCCAATTTGAGAAGGCTTTCTAAGCATGTTTAAAGTGTGCTATAATTTATTTTACTATGATATTACATTACATTGCCTTACATGTAGTCTTCGACTTACGACCACAATTGAGCTGAAAATTGAGACTTTTCTTGAGTTTTGCCCCATTTTACAACCTTTCTTGACACAGTTGTTAAGTGAATCACATCATTTATTAAATTAGTAACATAGTTGTTAAGTGAATCTGGAATCTGGATTCCCCATTGACTTTGCTTGTCAGGAGGTTGCAAAAGGTGATCACATGACCCTGGGACACTGCAACTGTCATAAATACATGCCAGTTTCCAAGCAACTGAATTTTGATGATAGGGCCATAGGGATGCTTAAGTGTGAAAATAAGTCACCTTTTTCAGTGATGTTATAACTTCAAATGTTCACTAAATGAACTGTTGTAAGTCGAGGATTACCTGTACATTACATTATCCTTATTTAGCTCTCTTCAAAAATGCATTCTCTATTCTTTGTTTCATTTGGGAATTTTTTCTTTTGTTTCTTCAAGAAGTGTAACTCCTGTTCTGCGAATATGAATTCAGTATAATCACTTAATGCCCCCTCTGGTATGTGGGAAAAACTCTTTCTCCATGGAACCGTCCCTGATACCCAAGAGGTTGAGGGCCGCTGCTTTAAGAACAAACAACAACTCTGTGTTACTCATGATTAATTTTTGTATATTTTGGTCTCCCTAAACCACAACAGAATGACAAGACTTCAACAGTCAGTTATGAACTTATGCTAGTGGCAGTTGAAGTCAGAGATCTCTAGCTACCATATCATCTTTCAAGATGACAGGCATTACATACATTTTGAGAGCAGGCAACAGAATTTCAAGCTATGTAACATCATCAGTGCTCAGGATTTAGGAAACGGATGATTAAAAATTTACACATACTGGGAAAATATACAGAATTAGGCATACTTTGATTAGAAAATCCAAGGATAAAATGAAACCATTGTTATCTTTAATTGCAAAAAAAAAATCTCTGTGATTAAGAGGCAATTTTTTAGTTGGTGGGAAATAACATAAAATTAATGCTAATGCAGCATGTTTCACGTGGAAATTAGCAAAATGGTATCTATATAAACAAACTCAAGATTGTTATTCAATGTTTTTTAAACTCCGTTTTTAATATTTGCTTTGTTAATATTTGTTATTTAGAGCTCCTCAGCCTTCAAGGACAATTATTTTACAATTTCATGCTTTATTCCAATAATACCATTAGAGGGCACTATGTGATTATACTGAATTCATATTCTCAGAACAGGAGTTAAGTGTGGAAGAAACAAAAGAAAAAATTCCCAAATGAAACAAAGAATAGAGAATGCATTTAAATAAATACTGTTCTGATGGAGAATGTGTGACTTTCTCCAGTTCTGTTTATAAAAGCCAGAGTCATATGAGACTATGCAAGCTGCCTAAATATACTTCCAGAATTTGGGACAACAGAGAAGGGGGATAACCTGGATCTGATCCAGATACATAGGCAGGTACTAGGATAACTATAGTACAAGAAATATAAAAATAATGTACAATATGCCTTCTACATTGAAATCAATTTAAAGTAGCATCAGAATTTTATTATAGACATAAAATAAATCTTACATATGGTTACAACAATCCATAAAATGTACATATAGACATTTTCATACCAATGACTTTTATACAAACCCAAATAAAATGAAGGTGATCTGTGTATCTCAGACGTGCAGTCAAAATATCACTGTTCATATACCATTGCTTTAAACAATAGAGATTTGCATTTTTTAGCAAAATTTAAATAGGAAATACAAATTTGGAAAAAGTGTTAGCAATGAAACTTTAAATTCAGATGATTATTCAAGGAAAATCTATGCAATTTACCAATGTTTTCTCTATCTAGTCTGTCAAAATTAATCATTCTAAAAATGAATGTACTTCCCTTCCTAAATGTTATAATTTAGTTTAAGAGTGACAGCTTTATTCATTGTCCTATTATGTCTGAAATAACAGATGTTGCACTCAACATCAACCTTCTGGTGGAAACAGCTCCCCCCCCCCCCCACCAAAGTAAGGCAATATTTATCATGGAGAGTTTAAGGTATCACTGAGCATTTACTCAAATATTTTGAGGCATTACCGAGCAATGCAATCTTCTGCTTGCTTGTCATTGTGTAGTTTATGATATACAACTGCAGCCACGGCCAAAGGTCCAGCATCACCACATAAGAAAGTGATTGATCGCTTTGTCAAGCAACTAAGACTCTTCTTTATATATTCTTGAGCCATCTGAAGATAGTATGGGTCTCCATATACCTCATGTAGATGAAAATATAGCAAAGCAATGCCTGAAAAAAGAATTACACTCATTATTATTATTATTATTATTATTATTATTATTATTATTATTATTATTATTATTATTATTATTATACCATTAACAATAATCATTTCATTTCATTAATTATAATGGTCTTGACTTACGATGGCAATTGGAACTGGAATTTTGATCATAAGTTGTGATGGTCATATGTCAAGGTACCCACAAGGTCAGACCTGATATTATGACCATTTTTACAGCATTAAGCGAACTATGGTATTAAGTCTAAATCCATGCTCCTGAATTCATGGGTTGTTTTTTTTAACCAAAACCAGCAGAAATCAGCAAAAAAAACCAGCCAACCTAATCATGTGATTATGATGCTGTAATCAGTCGTAAATAAGCTGGCTGTCAGGGCCCCAAAATGCAATCATGTGACTCTGCAGGAGGGGAATGGTAAGGTTTATGATGGCTAGAAGTGATTTATAGGTCATAAAGCACCTTTTCCAACGCAATTGTTAACTCTGAAAAAAATCATTAAACAGCAGTCATAAACCAAAGACTACCTATAAATTGTCTATTAAGACAAAGCCTTTTTAATTGCATAGTAATACAAAACAGAAAATCATGTAATTACAGTACTAGCATTTTTATGATAATCCCAAACCATAAAATCATTCTAAAAACAGGGAAATATGCCAAAGTTACATTAAATGTACTATCTGCAGTCTAACCATAAATATCCATTGTCATACATTTAAAAGATAAATTTTAGATAATTTTGGGTTAATACTCTTAGGTATGGGCAAACAGTCTCTATTTCTGACAATCATGGTTACCATATACAAAATACTCTTATGAAGATCTTATTGATAGGCGCTTATATTTGATGCATTTTCATCTCAGATGCTAATGTCATTAATAGACATAACTTTCAAACCTAAAAATTTAATATTTAATACCCTGGACAACTTTGATCATATCACATTTCTAAGTCCATTCATCAAATGCAGAATGACTCGGTGATATATAAGATTAGTATGGTTGATGAGAAGCAGTATAATGCAAAAACAAAACAGAAAACAAGCAAACCCTAAAGTATGCATAACTAAGGAAACAAAAGAGGAATATGCCAGTGCCCCCACTTGGGAAATACACTATATTGCCAAAAGTATTCACTCACCTGCCTTTACTCGCATATGAACTTACTGTACGTGACATCCCATTCCTAATCCATAGGGTTCAATATGATGCCGGTCCACCCTTTGCAGCTATAAGAGCTTCAACTCTTCTGGGAAGGCTGTCCACAAGGTTTAGTAGTATGTTCATGGGAATTTTTGACCATTTCTCCTGAAGCACATTTGCGAGGTCACACACTGATGTTGGATGAGAAGGCCTGGCTCTCAGTCTCCGCTCTAATTCATCCCAACCTATCGGGCTGAGGTCAGGGCTCTGTGCAGGTCTGGTGTTCATCCACACCAGACTCTGTCATCCATGTCTTTATGGACCTTGCTTTGTGCACTGGTGCATAGTCATGTTGAAAGAGGAAGGGGCCAGTTCCAAACTGTTCCCACAAAGTTGGGAGCATGGAATTGTCCAAAATGTCTTGGTATGCTGAAGCATTCAGAGTTCTTTTCACTGGAACTAAGGGGCCAAGCCCAGCTCCTGAAAAACAACCCCACATCATAATCCTCCCTCTACCAAACTTTACACTTGGCACAATGTAATCAGACAAGTACCGTTCTCCTGGCAACCGCCAAACCCAGACTCGTCCATCAGATTTCCAGATGGAGAAGCGCGATTCGTCACTCCAGAGAAAGCGTCTCCACTGCTCTAGAGTCCAGTAGCGGTGTGCTTTACACCACTGCATCCGATGCTTTGCATTGCACTTGGTGATGTATGGCTTGGATGCAGCTGCTCGGCCATGGAAACCCATTCCATGAAGCTCTCTGCGCACTGTTCTTGAACTAATCTAAAGGCCACATGATGTTTGGAGGTCTGTAGCAATTGACTCTGCAGAACCTTGGTGATCTCTTCGCACTATGCGCCTCAGCATCCGCTGACCCCGCTCCTTCAGTTTACGTGGCTGAGTTGCTGTCATTCCCAAACACTTCCACGTTCTTATAATACAGCTGACAGTTGACTGTGGAATATTTAGAGGGAGGAAATTTCACGACTGGATTTGTTGCACAGGTGGCATCCTATCACAGTTCCACCCTGGAATTCACTGAGCTCCCGAGAGTGAGCCATTCTTTCACAAATGTTTGTAAAAACAGTCTGCAAGCCTATGTACATCTGTGGCCATGGAAGTGATTGGAACACCTGATTCTGATTATTTGGATGGGTGAGCAAATACTTTTGGCAATATAGTGTATAAATTAAAGGACTTCACACAGAAGTAAGAAAGTGCCTCTTTAAAAAGATCATATCTAAGTTCAACAATAACAGCAGCAAAAAAATGACCATTCGCTTACCTGAAGGGTTGTTCTCTCTGTGCTGCGGGAGAGTCCAAGCATGGGTTAAATTAGTTTGGTTGCCCAAGGACTGAGTTCAAATTTTCCTTTGGCCTCGCCTCCTGTTCCTCTTTAATGCCAGTTTTTCAACGATTGCTGGAACCTGAAAGGTATGAT
The DNA here is from genome assembly GCF_964273705.1 of Natrix helvetica. Classification (NCBI taxonomy): domain Eukaryota; kingdom Metazoa; phylum Chordata; class Lepidosauria; order Squamata; family Natricidae; genus Natrix; species Natrix helvetica. The sequence continues at coordinate 185,942,024 of NC_138548.1, forward strand.
GAGATGGCGTAGAAATTTGACTATTGCTCCTGAACCCTGGATTTGAGAGACCCCTGGGCGGGGCTGGACTCTCCCGCAGTGCACAGAGAATGACCCTTCAGGTAAGGCAATGGTCATTCTCCTGTGTGCTGTTTGGAGAGTCCAAGCATGGGACATACCCAACTTAAATGTCACCAGGGTGGCTGGAATGTCTGTCCAGTGTGTCGGCTGCTGAGCGAACCCTCTGTAGTACCCTTCTGCCAAATGAAGCGTCGGCGGAGGCAAATGTATCCATCTTATAGTTTTTAACAAACAGAGAGGGGGATGATTACACTGCCGCCCTGCAGATCTCCTCTACTGTTGTCTGGGTTGTCCAGGCAGCTGTAGTGGAGGCGCTCCGTGTGGAATGAGCAGTGATATGGTAAGGAACTGTTCTTGACTGCTGTTCATATGCCAATGTGATGCACGCCCTTAGCCACTGGCCGATGGTCGAAGAAGATACCTTCTGCCCCATGGCCCCCGGTTGAAAAGAGACGAATAGGGCTTCAAACCTGTGAAATTTTGCTGTTTGTTTAATATATTTACGCAGCGCCTGTCTGACGTCCAGGGTATGCCAGGTTCGTTCCCTGGGATGGCTGGGGCAAGGACAAAAGTTTGGTATAACTACCTCCTGCTCCCTGTGAAACCAAGAATTAATTTTGAGTATAAATGAAGGGGCCAAGCAGAGGACAACCCTGTCTGGGTGGATAATGCATAAGTCCTCCTGTACCAACAGGGCCACCAGCTCCGATATTCTCCTTGCCGATGTTATGGCGATTAAGAATACTGTTTTAAGAGTCAAGTGCTGCAGGCTGATGGAGCTGAATGGTTCAAAGGGGGTCGCTATCACAGCCTGTAAGACCACTGAAAGCTGCCAAGTTGGGTAGCGATGAGCCGCCAGGTGCATAGGTTGGAAGCGTCTTTGAGGAAACTGCATACCCTTGACAGTCTGCTGAGAGGTTGGGAAGAATCCCCTGACCAAACAGTAGATAATGTGGCAACTTGGCCTTGGAGGGTGTTTGGAGACTACAGTTGGTCCAGAACGCGGCTGCGCGGGTGATTATGGGGAGGACTAGATACTCCCCTGTAACACCTCTCCTGCGCGAGCTGCACTGGCTTCCTGTGGTCTACCGAGTGCGTTTCAAGGTTTTGATTATGATCTTTAAAGCACTTCATGGCACAGGACCTAGTTACATGCAGGATCACATCCTGCCCCACACATCCCTACGACCAATTCGCTCACACAGAGAGGGACTTCTCCGGGTGCCGTCCGCCAAACAGTGTCGGGGGGCGACACCCAGGAGCAGAGCCTTCTCTGTGATGGGCCCAGCCCTGTGGAATGACCTCCCCCGTGACATCAGGATTATTTCCGATCTCCGCTCCTTCCGTGTACAGTTGAAGACCCACCTCTTTCAATTATCTGGCCTGGCTCAACCGTAATTTTTCATATTCCTCCTGACTGTCTTTTTTAAATTTTAAATTTTTATTGTATATTGGGTTTTTATTATTGGGGTATGTTAATGGTTTTAATTGTCTAAATGTTGTAATCTATTACCTCCTCCGTGCATGTATGTCTTTGTATATATGTATGTTTATATATGTCCTAGTGTACGCCGCCCCGAGTCCTGCCTGGAAAGGGAGCGGCTAATAAATCCAAATTTATTATTATTATTATTATTATGGAGCTAAACCTTTATCAAGATCCTCCTGTAGGAAGTCCAATATTCTCAGGACGGCTGCTGTGACTGGATCAAGTGGAACACCAGGTGGCAAAGGTGGCCCATGTGGCATCGTAGATTCTGGTGGTTGATGGTCTTCTGGACACCTGGATGGTGTGGATCATTTTGTTTGAAAAGTTGTCCCTTCTCAGGAGGTCCCCCTCAAGTGCCAGATGGCCAACTGGAGCCATTGGGGATCTGGGTAGACAATGGCCCCCTGGCTGAGGGAGACCTGTTCCCAAGGGATGTGCCAGGGTTTGACTACTGACAGGCTGACAACATTGGCGTACCAGGACCTCCTGGGCCAATGAGGGGGTATCAGGAGCACACCTCTTCCATGATGATCTTGCGTGCTACCTGTGGCAGGAGAAGAAGCGGCGGGAAGGCATACAAGAGATCCGAAGGCCACCTGCAACAGAGGGCATCCGTCCCCTCTGCCCGGGGGATGGAAAGCAGGAGAAAAAGCAGGAGAAAAGGGAGCTGCATGTTCTCCTGGCTGGCAAACAGGTCGATCACAGGCCGAATCTCTGTGACAGCTGGCGAAAGAGAGCAGGTTGCAGGCGCCTCTTTGAGTTGTTTATAGTGGTTATGCTTAGCCAGTCTGCTCGGGTGTTGTTGACCCCTGAGATATGGTCTGCTCGGATCGATTTGATGTGATGTTCCGCCCACCTACCTAAGGTTTCTGCCTCTGCCATGAGGAATCTGGATCTCATGCCCCCTTGGTGACCACATTGTCTCTCATCAACAGGACATGTTGATGCTGAATGTCCTGTTTGAAGTGATGTAGGGCAAGTCTCATTGCTCTCAGCTCTAGCCAGTTAATGTTGCGAGCTGACTCGTCTTGAGACCACCTGCCCTGTGTCACTTGCTGACCTAGGTGGGCATCCCAGCCGAATAAGATGCTGTCGGTTGTGACGACTAATCAGTCTGGTTCCTTGAACAGGTGATCTTTCGTCATGGCTGATGATGTCCACCACCGGAGGGATCGCTTCACTTTTGGGGGAACCCGAATTAATGTTGTGGAACTGCTTCTGTTGGCCTTCTAAATGGGTAGCAGGAATCATCTCCAAGCAGCGCACAGGAGAAATCATTATTCAGCATTTCTAAGTTTGTGTCAGTGAAAGTTTGAATATTTGATGCATAAGATATGTCAAAAGGTGATGGTTTTGTTTTATGATTCTTACATTTCCATTATCGTGATTTAGTTATGTCATCTAATTTTTAGAGACCAAAACAGATATAGATTCATATCCAAATACTAACAAAGACTTGGAGACTTTGGAATAATGGTCTTCTTTCACTGTAGCCAAAATGCAATGATAATCCTTTATCGGAAAAAACACTAACAGAATAAAGAATGATCAGCAGGAAATAAGTATAAACCTAGCAAGCCATAAAATGCCAAGGTCAAAAACAGGACAGTGATTTACTGATTTAAAAGGACATTAGAAAATGTGAATTATTGCTAGTAAAGAAGGAAAGTTGGTAAATGTATTAGGTACAAATGAAAACATTATTGTTAGTCTGAAGCCTTCAAGGAAACAGTATGCATTCTAGAGGCATCTTCAAAAATAACACTGTAGGAAAGAGTGACACACAGTAGTTCCAGATTTTTCAATTTTTTATTTATTTATAGCACTATAAAGTACACTTGTACTTTCAAACTCATTAACCATTGCTAAGAGAATGCAGACCTCTGTATTTAAGCTTATATTAAAAAAATAAAAAATAAAGAGAAAGAAGAGCTGCTTGCAAAATTACTTTCTTTTGCTGATAGAATATTTTTAAATTTAGATCATTTTCTCATTCTGCATAGGTAATCTCCCAAGCGTCATTCCAATTCAATTATGCATGAATATTAAGGACAAATCTCCATTTCCTGCTGAAGTTAATAACCTTGTCCACTCTCTAGGCAGTTTTTGTGTTAGTACTACCAATGAAGACTGTGAAAAGGTATTTTATCCTAAGTCTCATCTGCAATGCTATGTACCTGAAACTATTTTAAAGAAGAAAATGTCTTATTCTGGATATCACCATATTTCCTTCAGCTAATTAGTCACAGCACAGTATCAAAATTTTAACAGCAGCATGGAATAAGCCATGTTTCCACATTTCAATTTGTATGATATGGAGTTTGCAGATTTTAGGGTTAGATGTTACTTTTGGTTGAAGTTTGTAGATGAAATAAAAAATGGGCTCAAATAGAAAACTAGGTATGGAAAATGTATTGTATAGGCGCGTGATGGCGAAATTATGGCAAGCGTGCCACAGGTGGGATGTGGAGCCATTTGTCAGGGCACGCGTGGCTTTGTCCTGTCAGTTCCAGCGCGCATGCGTGCGCTGGCCAGCTGACTTCAGCTTTCGTTTTCGGGCATTTTTTTTGCCCTTAACTGCTGCATCTAGCTAGGGGAGAGCAGATCGGCTGAGGCCGGCTCTCTCTCTCCTTCCTTGGATGGATCTGGTGGGATGATCAGGCTTTCTTGCTGGGCTTGAGGAGGGGGGAGGCGGAACTGTTGCCCCAGCCACCTCTGGGTGCGGAGAGAGGATGCAGCAGGGCAGGAAAGAATCCGGTCTTGCCAGAGACCAGAGAGCCCATGTGGGGAAAGAGGCAGGCTGACTTGAGCGCAGGCAGGCGGTTTGCCGCATGTCCTTTGCTTGTTGGGGGTATTCCCATTCGCCCTTAGTAACGGGGAATGCTTTGTCATACAGGCAAATGCTGGGCCCCCTCTGCAACACAGGGGGCTCCCCGCAGCCTCGGCTCATACATGAGTCAGCTGCCCTGAGCTGGCAGAGGTGGTGGGTGCGGATGGGCGTGTGCTAACCTTCTCCCCATTACCATCGTACCCGCTTGTTTTGCCCCCCCCGCCCCCCCGGCTGGCTCCCGAGCTAGGAGGCAGAATGTCCTCCTCCATGGGAGAAAGGCACAGAAAGGGTGTGTGGTAGGGAAGCAGGTTCCCGGAGGTGTGTATGTGAGAGAAATATCGGACTAGTGGGGGGGGGGGAGTTTCCCCTGTTTGCAGCAGGAACAGCGCTGGGCTGAAGCACCCTGCTGGGCATTTGGAGCTTCCCTGAAATCTCCCTCCGTGGACATGAGGGGAAAGCTCCCCCTTTTCCCCCTTCTCAAATTGTGGGAGAGCGGCACCTCTCAACAAGTTGCCAAGCGTGCCGGCTAGCTAGAGAGACTAATCCACCAATGAACCCTAATCATAGCCTCGGCCCAGCAGGTGGGTGGGCAAACAGACACACTCTCTCTCGCTTGGACTGCATGGATTTCTTCGCTCAAGCGCCACGGTGACCCGCACACTGGCCGGGCGTGAAGCGCTGGCCACAGAGGTGAGAAGCCAAGCTTGGAGAGCGAATCAGAGGTGGTGCACACTCTCCCTCCCTCTCTCACCAGGCACACCGCGATTTGAGAAGGGGGAAAAGATGGGGGCTTTTTCCCCTTCAAGTCCATGGAGGGAGCAGCGCTGGGCTGAGGTGTGGGGAGCTTTGCTTTGTTTTCTTCCTTTTCCTTCTCTACAATCTGTGCAAAGCATTCAGTTTCTAGTGCAGCCATTGATCTCAAGTTACCTTGAAAAGAACTCAATATTTTCCCCCTCCGAGTCAAACACTCTGTTCAGAGCGCCTTCAACGCCCGATTCCTTTTAAAAATTCCCATGAACAGCAGTACATGTTTATTCAATTGTATCTTTTTAATCGTCCTCTGCTTTGAGCTTGAAAGGAGAGGCTGGGCTGAAATCTGCAAAACACTCTTGAAGTTTTGCCATGACTTTTTGCAAAACTGTCAGTTATTATCCCCGGGTCAGTGAAAATGAAAAGCAAAGCTCCCCACACCTCAGCCCAGTGCTGCTCCCTCCGTGGACTTGAGGGGGGGGTGGGAAACCCCTTCTCAAATCATGGCATGCCTGGTGAGAGAGAGAGGGAGGGAGGAAGGGAGGGAGAGGGCCCGAGGCTATGATTAGGATTCATTGGCGGATTAGTCTCCCCAGCTAGCCGGCGAGCTCGGCAACTTGTTGAGATGTGCCGCTCTCCCGCAATTTGAGAAGGGGGGAAAAGGGGGGCTTTCCCCTCAAGTCCACGGGGGGTGGGGAGATTTCAGGGAAGCTCCACCTCCCTCAGGATGAAAATGCCCGGCAAGGCACTTCAGCCCAGCGCTACTCCTGTGGCAAACAGGGGAAACCCCCCCCCACTTGTCCGATCTTTCTTTCACCCCCCCCTGCCCCGGGAACCTGTTTCTCCACCGCACACCCTTTCTGCGCTTGTGGAAGGCACTGGACATCAGGGGCATTGCACTTGCAACTGCCCACCAGCCACCAGGGAGACCGCTGGTGTTGCCAGGTGCCTCCTGGCGCAGTTGAGCGCTTGGCTCAGTGGTGTATGTGTGTGTGTGTGTCATGAGGGTTCAGGCCAGGACCATGCGAGCACGGCCGCCCCACCAAGAGTAGCGTTTGCCTCTGTTGCCTCTGAAGGCGGTGGGGAACAGCTGGTGCTGCGGGTGCAAGTGGAAGGCGCTGGAAACCACCGGAGGGCCTGGGGGGGTTAGGTAGGCCATTTTCGCCCTCCCCAGGTTCCTAGAAAGCCTCTGGAGCCTGGAACAAGCGAAAAATGAGATCATCAAGGACTCAAAAGAGGGTGGGTTTTGCATGTGCATGCCTGGGTGGGGGGCTTTGCATGCGAATGCGCATGGGGTCGCACGCATAGGATTATGGGTGTGGCATGCCCACCCACGACCCCCCCTGCGCTCCCCCCGCTTTTGGCACGCGATGCCAAAAAGGTTCGCCATCACTGGAATAGGCCTGTGAGAATAACTGATACTTTAATATTCAAAACCTAGCAGTATTCAGATTTTTGTTTTTTCTGAATCTGAAAGTAAAAACTGTTGACCTTTTCTTTCAGAATCATAAGAATTTACATCTTTTAATTTTTAAAGAAAGGCTGAGATGTTTATGATACTGCAGAAGGTACTGAATGTTTCATAACAATTAAACCACTATGGATTATAATCAAATCTTACTCATTATTTTAACTGCCTCTAATGGTACTAGTATGACACTGTATGCATTTCTTTAATAGTCCCTCCAATCTTATCTATAATTTTTTTTCTTGAGCAGCTAATTTGTCTTGAATTGGTATAGTACAATGTAGCAGTTTGTGTTACTCCCCCATCATAATTTGTTTACAGAGAACTTATACCGAATGAAGAATGCACAAGAGGTATATACAAAATATAATTTACAGTATATATTTTGCCAAAAGTGGAACTAATAAAAATATCCAATAAAAACCACTGATGCAAATAGGAATTGCCTTCTACCGTTTTTGGAGTTGGCAATATAGAAGAAACCAGTTGATATGTAGATATTTAAATTTCTACCCCAAAGCATACATTTAATTTGCTGGTTTTTAGATAAAAAGTAGAGATAGAAACTGATCACAATTTTGTTCAGGGCTCAATTTAGAACACAGATAACTGCAATTGAACCAAACTGTAATCAGAACTTAAGTTTCTAACATCTTATTGGTTCTGTTTTCCTGACAGGAAATAATTTAAAAATTATAATTAAAAAAATGGAATACTATTTGCAGAGGGAGTATATGCTTCTAAAAGAATAACTTTTTTAAAAATCTGTTTTTTTAGAAGTCCTTTTATAAAATTTTGGAACTAACAAAATGATGCTTGCTGGCATAGTGGCAGGGGGAATGAGCGAAGTTAACTCTATAGAGGCTATATTATTACTGTATCAAGGTAAAACCTGGCTGATCTGCACAGGTTATGTTCTAGCCTTTTTTGTCTGTTGGCAGAAAGAGTTCTATCCATTTAAAATTCTCTCTATAGAATTCTAGCATGACATGTCCTCAGGCTTTTATTGATTCTACAGAACTACCCATTTAACAAAGCTGCCTGCTTGGTTAGTTAAACGGCTGACGGAAACAGATAGTAAGCAAAGCCCTATATTGCTGACACTGCAACTCTGCTAGGCATCTAGCATAGGGATAGAACTTTCAAAGGTAAAAGCCACAGACAGGATTTTAAGGGGCAAGGCAGAGAAGAGGGCTATAAAATAGGTAAGGCCATACCACATCTGGGCAGGTCAAGATTTCGAAAGTTTCTTCCTTTAAAAAAATCCATATTGATATGGCTTGATACACTACAGTTCTCATCAGTCCTCAATGTCAAAATGGAGGGAAACACACTGGTCATTTTCAGAAATCATAATCAGAGGACATTCAAAGGCTACAAAATGAAAGCCTGCAGTTGCCCACCCAACTTATGATGAGGAAGAGCACCTTTTTAATATAAATGCACTTCTGCTTGGTAACAATAAGATGGGAGGAAATGTAGAGTTAAACTTGCTGTTTAACCTCAGTTCCAGCATACGTCTAAATGGCATCAGCCTCTACAACAGTTGAATTTTGACAGAAAGAGTTGGGGATGGTCTCTCCCAGTATTATTTATTAGCCACCAGAGACTTACAATAAGGTGGAGGTAGGGCCTCTGATACCAGGGAAGCAGGGATGAGGTGAGGAGGGTCCAGAAATGGTCAAATTAATCAGGAATCCAAAGATTTTAGCCTTGTCTCAGGCCGGACTGGGTTGAAACTGGAGTCAGAAGGGAGGAGAACAGAGGCGTGGCTTTAGCTTCAGTCCAGTCTTGAAGCCAATTGGATGTGACAATATCACTACTGGACCATCCTGCAACTCACTCTGGAAAACACTTCTTTTGGGCCAATTCATTTCTTGTAACCTGAAATCACACTGAATACCTTAGTAAATCCAGAATCTTGGAAGGCATTGGGTATATAAAAGTGAAGGAGAATACATCCTATGGAAACAACACATTTCATTTTGCAAAGAAAAATCTGTAAGCAGAAAATAAATTTGACTGGTGGGATCTAGGAAGAAGCCTTTTTTGCTGCTTTTCCTGCATTATGTAACATCTTTCCCTTGGAGTTGAGAAAAGCCCTCAATGTCTTGGCCTTCCACAAAGAGATCAAAACCTGTGTGTGTGGGGGGGGGGGGGACAACAATATTTTGATTTTAATATTTAATTTCATTGATTAAATAGTATACTGCCCTGAAACCCTCTTTGAGAGAGAGAGATGGTTAAGAAGTATGAAATATAAATAAATAAATGAGACAGAAACACTGAGATTCTAAAATTAGATAATAAAAGCCCATCTACTACAATACCACTAAGAATAAATAATAAGAGACCATAGACAAAACCAGCTTGAATCTGCAAGGATGCAGTCAGAAAAGCTAAAACTCAGAATGAACCAAGAACTAAGACTTGCAACAAATGTCAAAAATAATAATCAGAATACAGCTCAAAGGTAACTTGGAGATCTTCTAGTCCAGCCCCTACTGGCAGGAGATCCTATACCATTTCAGACAAGTGACTGTCCAGTCTCTTCTTAAAAACCTCCAGTGATGAAGCACCCACGTCTGAAGGCAAGCTGTTCCATTGGTTAATTGTCCTCACTGTCAGGATGATTCCAGGATGCTTCTCTCCTTGATTAGTATCCATCGTTTCTTGTCCTGCCCTCTGGTGCATTGGAAAGTAAATTGATCCATTCCTCTTTGTGGCAGCCTCTCAAATACTGGAATATTCCTATCATGTCCCACCTAGTCCTTTTTTTCTCTAGACTAGCCGAACCCAAATCCTGCAACTGTTCTTCATATGTTTTAATCTACAGGTCTTTAATCATCATAATTGATCTTTTGTACACTTTTTTCCAAAGTCCAAACATCTTTTTTATAATATGGTGACCAAAACTGGATGCAGTATTACAGGTGTGGTCTTACTAAGGCTTTATAAAGCGGTACTAATACTTTGTGTGCTTTTGCTTCTATGCCTCTGTTTATAGAACAGAGTATTAGCTTTTTTGGCTGCTGTCACATACTGCTGATTCATGTTTAAGTGATCGTCCACTAAGACTCCAAAGTCCCTCTCACAGTTACTGATTTTGAGCCAGGTTTTGCCTAACCTGTACTTGTACCTTTGATTAGTCGAGGAAACAATTGATCCACTTATTGGAGAAGATGGCAAGGAGGTAATAGATGACAGGGAAAATGGGACAGATTAATTCATTCTTTCCATCTATCTTTATGAAAAAGGAAAAATGATCCAAACTTTCAAAAGCAGTACTGTGGGAGACACAATAGGAATACAAGTCAAAATAGGCGTGAATTAGTGTTCCAATATTTGAGGGGCTGTCAGAGAAGAGGGGGTCGATCTATTCTCCAAAGCAACTGAAGGCAGGACAAGGAACAATGGGTGGAAGGTTAAAGAGAGATCCAACCTAGAAATAAAAAAGAAATTTCCTTAAAGTGAGAACAATTAATCAGTGGAACAATTGGCCCCCAAAAGTTGTGGGTGCTCCTTCAATGGAGGTTTTCAAGAGATTGAGCAACCATTTGTCCTGAATTACCCAGGGTTTTCTGCTTGAGAAGTGGTTGGACTACAGGACCTCAAAGGTCCCTTCCAACCCTTTCTATGAGACAATTCTACCTTTAACACAAATCATTTAAGATTTTGTATATCATGTTTATGGCATGTCATATATATGACATAAAAGATGTATTGTGTATAGGGCATGTTTTCTATGCTAGATTTTGTATGTCAAAACAAATACTGTAATAAATTCTTCCATTTCACCAGCTGCATTCAAACTCAAATTCTGCTTTAAAAAACCCCTCACTCAACCCATCTAAATGTAGATTTTTGTTATTTGCATAAACTTCTATAATTTATTTTAAATTGAACATTATAATTTATTGTTTAGCTTTATGAACTGATTAAAAGTGTGATTGATTAACAAGAGAACGTGCCCCTTCCTCATGATCTGAGTAGACATTTTTGGAAACTTGATTTTCAGTAAAAGAACTTGCAAATGCTTCCTTCCACCCTCTCTATATATGTGGAAATTTAGAGGTATTGGCTATGATTTCTTTAATCAAGCAATAATCAAAATTCATGTTTTATTAGCATTACAATATGAATACAAAATATTGTTGAAAGGAACTATGCACGGGCACATGAGTGTGAGAATCCAAAATAATACTGTAACATTTTCTACAATATAAGGTTTCCCAGAATATCACCACTTCCCAAAAGACTACAGCAATCTGTACTGCTAGTAAGAATGTGGGACCAATCATGAATGAAACTATGCAAAGAGGTGAATCAGGTTTAAATGTTACTCCTTGCTCACTTGGTTTGCAAAATGTTCCTACCTCTAATCAAGTACTTTAGAAAAAAGGAAAAAACAGAATTGACAATTTAGTATTTATTTAAGTCTTCACCAAAGCTGATACTTAAAATGTAATGTTTCATTCAAGTATTAATAATTTAAGAAGTGTGTGCCCTAAGGAAAAACGTACCATTGAAGCTATTTTAAATACTCAGTTTAAATACTAAAAGTTTAAGGAAGTTTCACTGAATGAAGCATATCCTAGAAAGTAAATGTTGCAAAATTACTGAGCCTTTATGTTCCTTAATGTCTAGGGCAGTGCTTCTCAATCCTGACAACTTTTACGATACATGGACTTCAACTCACAGAATTACCCAGCTAGTCTAAGGAAATGCCCATGCCACCAGTAGACTAAAACCAAAAGTGTGCCACCAACTCAGAACAGGAGAACTGAGAATGTTTTTTGTCTGAGAAGACATAAAGAGAAGGACAGTAGCCTAAAAGATAAAGGACTTAATGTATTGATCTGAGTCAAATATTACAAAGTGGTATACATTAAAACAAAAATCAACTAAAACAGCTTCAAGGCTCAATAAAAACACAAACCATTAGACACATACATCCATGCTGGAGCTCCCAAATGCTTCCAATGCGTGGGGGAACAGCCTGGTCTTCATGGTCTAGTGAAAGGCCTAGGGACTGTGTTATTTCAGGGGGAGGCTGTTCCAAAGAGCTGGTGCCATGACAATGAAGCATATTTCCAGGGACCTGCTAAATGGCATTATTTTATTGAGCATACACACTGTGCTAGATCTGGTGGGGCAGGCAGAAACCACTGGAGAGGGGCAGCCCTTGGTCTCACGCCTGTGGAACTTTATTTTTTTTTTTCCTTTTTATTATTATTTTCCTTCTACAACACCTTACAGTCATTATATCAACATTATTATGTCATCATACTTGTACATGTAAATATTATTTCGCTTCTATGTTTATAAACTTTATACACAGTTCTCTCTCTCTGTATATGTATGTGTGTGTATGTATGTGTGTGTGAGTGTGTGTGTATACACACACACACACACACGTGTTGTATTTGTGCTGATAAATAAATAAAGGGAGACTAGTATGGATCCATTTCAAGCTATTTAGCTCTCATCAGCTAGCCATACCCTTACTGGGATTTTAACCTGGGATGTGTTACATATTAGGCAGATTTGTTAGCCACTACACCACAGGCTCTCCTCCTTTATCAGCTTTATCAGCTCCTTTATCATAAATGTAACACACACACACGTATGTATGTATGTATGTATGTATGTATGTATGTATGTATATATATATATATATATATATATATATATACACACACACACACACAAAATTTTCAGCTTTATTTTATTCTTGTTTTGCAGTCATTTATACCAATTGTTCCAAATTTCATAATATTCCTACTCTTCTTTGTCTTTTAATTTTAGTGTTAATTTGTCCATCTCTGCACAATCCAAAAAAATTTGTATCACTAATTCGTCCAAGGGGATATTATTTTGTATCCAGCATTGGGCAAACACTATTCTAGGTGTGGTCAGCAGATGTGTTAATATGTACTTAATTTTCTTGATATTTTTCCCTTTGATTATTCCCAGCAGAAAGAGTTCGGGTTTGTATTTTATTTGTTCTCCTGTAATTTCTTGCACCCCCCATTTTTGCATGCTTTTTTTGCCCTCCCCAGGCTCCAGAGGCTTTATAGGAGCATGGGGAGGGCGAAAACAGCCTCCCCCGCCCCCCGGGAAGCCCTCCGGAGGCTTCAGGGAAGCTCATGAAGCCTCCGGAGGGCCTCCGGGGGGAGGCGGGGGGCTCTTTTCGCCCTCCCCAGGCTCCTAAAAAGCCTCTGGAGCCTGGGGAGGGCGAAAAATGGCTTTAAAAAGGGTGAACTCAGTTGGCCAGCGTGCGCATGCGCACTGGCCAGCTGACAGGGCATCTCCTTACATGCCCTGACAAATGGCTACGTGTGCCACCTGTAGCACGCGTGCCATAGGTTTGCCATCACTGTTTTATACCATTCTGCTGGAAATCCATCTGGGCCTGGCGTTTTATTATTTTTCTGTTTTTGGATCGCCTGTTTCAATTCTAGTTTCGTTATTTTTTTGACAACATTTCTTTCATGTCTTCTGTTATTGACGGTGTTTCTTCTCCATTCTCTTATTCTTCTCCATTCTTGTTTCCTTTATACAGATTCTCAAAATACTTGTATGCAATCTTTTTCTTCCCTTCCATTGTATGCTATAATTCACCAGTTTCCTCTTGAAGTTGATATATTAATCTTTTTTCTCTCTCTTTTCTCAATCTGTATGACAACCACCTCCCCGGTTTATTTGCTTGCTCAAAGAAGTTGTGTTTTGTTAGTTTTAGGCCCTTTACCATTTCTTCCTGGTCTGATATATTTAATTTACCGTGTTTCCCCGAAAATACGACAGGGTCTTATATTTTTTTGACCCACGAAATATGGCCTTGGGCTTATTAAAGGGGGAGGGCTTATTATTTTTCAGGTGCAGGAAGCAGCAAGCCCACCAGCCCCACCCTCTCCGTCCCACCATCTGCTTGCCTGCGGCCACAATGACCCAACTTCTCCTTGCATCCTGGACTTTGCCTGTCCTGCTTGCTGGCCGCGGAACAGCTGACTGTGCTGCTCTGATCTCGCGTGGGGTGGCTCTTCCTGGCAGAACGAACGAACGAACACACACACATACACCCTCCCCCTTCAAGGCAGCCACATCCCTTCACTAACTTGCTTTCCAGCTCCATTCTCCGTTCCACGTGCAGGACAAGAAAAGTAGACTGTGTGCCTATGGTAAAAAAAAATACCAGAAAATACCTTCCAAGTTCTCGCAAAGTTGGAAGTAAACTTAGAAACTACTTTTCTTGCCCTCCACGTGGCAGTGGAGAATGGAGCAGGAAAGCAGGTTAGTGGAGGGATGTGGCTGCCTTGGGGGGGGGGGATCTCTCTCTCTCTCACACCCACACACCATCTTTTCCTTGGGAGCTCTGCACAGACGCAGAGAAGGCTTCGGATAGAGCATTTGGGGAATGTGTGTCTGCACTGAAATCCCAAGGAAAGAATGACTGCCAGGAAAAGGGGTGGGAGGGATTTTGCCTCTTATGTGCTGAGCTTCAGAACAGGGTAAGAGGAAGGAAAATCTCCCCTCCCCATTTTCAAGCCGTTCGCAAAAAAGCCCCATTTCGAGCCTTCAATGTGAATATGCAGGTGAGAAGCTCCTACCTCCTGTAGGCATTAAAATCCATACTCTTGGGACATCGGAAGAAGCCCTGCGAGGAGACACTGCTGCCGAAGTGCAGAAAATCTCTCCCCCCCACCCAACCTGCAGATCGTCCTTTCAAATAGGAGTTTCACCAGGATGAAGAGGTGGCTGAAGGCGGCGTTTGTGTCCTGGTGAAACTCCTCTTTGAAAAGACGATCTGCAGGTTGGGGGGTGATTTCCTGCACTTCAACACCAGCGTCTCCTCGCAGGGCTTCTTCCGATGTCCCAACAGTATGGATTTTAATGCCTTCTTTTCCTGTTCCGTGGACGGAATTGCGAGCTGTGACTGGGAGGGCATGAGGCATTTGGGTTGTGTTGCTTGGGCTCCGGCTTCTTTTGCAGCAGCGATTGGCTGCAAAAGCGACCGGCGTTTGCTGTAGGTAGAGTTCTGAGTGGCACCCGCGAATCAGCTGTTTTGTGAACGGAGCGGCCCAACTGATCCGATTAAGGGGCCAAGAAGCCCTGGGGTGACCGGGGAAGGGAAGGGCTGCCCCCCTGCTCTAGTTAAACCCATCCCTTCACTAGGGCTTATTTTAGGGGGAGGGTTTATATTTTTGCCCACCGCGAAAATCTGGCATGGCCTTAGTTTCAGGATATGTCGTATTTTCGGGGAAACACGGTATGTAACATCCAATCCTTTCTAATTTTGTCATTCTGTGGCTATTTTGTAATTCTATTTCTAAATTTTTAATTTCCTCCTCTAATATCTTTTGTTGTGCCTATTTCTCTTTGTTTCTTTTTGCTGAATACGCTATAATAATTCCACGGGAATAAGCTTTCATGGTGTCCCATAAATTTTGTATAGATTTCTGTTCTTTTGTGTTTTCCTTAAGGAATAACTAATTTGTTTCTACATGTTTGAATAAATTCTTTTTCTTTTAATATTTGCAAATTTAACATCTATCTTCGTCTAGTTTTTTTTCCTTCCCAAATTATTTTAATGAGGTTGTGATCCACCCACGTATTTGGTAATATTTCAATTGTATGTATTTCTGCCCCAATTTCCCCATTCATCCATGCCATATCAATCTGTGACCAGGATTGATGTGGATTTGAGTAAAAGGTAAATTGTTTTTTTTTTCTGGTTCGATTTTTCTCCAAATATCCATTAAATTTAGCTCCTCCATCATCTCAAAGCAAGTTGTTGGTAATACTTTTTTTATTTTTAGTTTTTTTGTCATTTATGTAATCTTTTTTACCGTCCACTATGGCATTATAATCTCCTATTATACAAATATTCATCAATCCAATTTCTCTAATTTTTTTGTGTAGTTTTTTTTATAAAACTCCTTCTGATTTTCGTTTGGGGCATACATTGCTACCAGTAGTACTGATTTTTGGTTCATCCCTATCTCTTATCATTAATATTCTTCCCTTTGGGTCTGCACAAATTAAATTTGTCTTTATCCCATCTTTAACATATATTGCTATCCCTTTTCTCTTTTCTTCTGGTGATGTTGCATATAATTTTTCTAATTTAGGACATTCCAGGTATTTTATATCTTTTTTTTAATGTGCGTTTCCTGTAAGCATATTATATCTGCCTTTTGTTTTGTTAATTTTGCCCAGATACACTTTCTTTTTGTTGGTGAATTTAAATCGTTAATATTTACTGACAATAATTGAATTTCTTCTTCCATCCTCCTAATTCTCTGCTGTCTTTATTTTTTATTAACTCTAGTTTCTTTTTCAGCTCCTTGTTTTTGGTCTCATTTCCTCCTCTTTCTGTTGTTCTTTCTCCTCCCTACTACTTTCTCCTTGTTCTCCTTCCGTTGTTCTCTGTTGTTGTTCTTCCTGGCTTTTATATTCCAACTTCTCCTTACTGCTCTGTTCCTCTTCCGGGCCTACTAATTGCTCATATAAATCTTGTGCCTTCTCCAGATTGTCAACTTTAATCCTTTTCTCCTGCCAAGTTACCAGCATCCCTTCAGGTACCAACCACCTAAATAGTATATCTTGTTTAATCAGTTATGTCGCCAGAAATCAATAGTCTCTCCGTTGCTCCCTCACTCTTCGTGGGATTTGTTTCAGGGTTTGTATCTCTTTCCCTTTGTACACCATCGTCTCGTTTCTTGTTATTCTATAAATTATATCTCTCACTTTTTTCCTCGCGAATCTAATGTGTACTTCTCTAGGTAATCGGTGTCTTCTGGCATAATTAGTGCTTACCCTGTATATATCGTCCAATTCATTTAGGATCTCATGCTTGTCTTTTTGTAACATCTCTGCTATTAATTCCAACATTATCATTTGTAAATCTTCCTCTTTTGTCTCTGTTACATTCTGGAATCAGAGATAAAATGCTGCACGATCCATTTCCAGGTGGATGAGGGAGTCTTCTAAGTTTTTGGTTGATGTTTTCATCTACTGTTCAACTAAGTCTAGTTTCTTCTCTGTTGGTTCTGTTCTTTTTTCTACCGCTTTTATTGATTGTTCATTTTTTTCCAGTTTTTGTTGTATTATTCCCATTTTATCATCTAATTTCTGTATGTCATTTTTCATTTCACTCATCTCTATTTTCATTTCATTCATATCTGTGTTCAATTCACTGTGGTTTTTAGCTACTGCCTCTTGAAGCTTGGTCATAGGTTCTTGGATGGTTAGCAATGCTGCCTGCACATTTTCGATATTCAATCCGGAATCTGTTTTTTCCATTGTAGCCATTCCTTCTGTGGACCTTTGGGATGCTGGAGAAGCAGTCAATATCTTTGTCGCTGGATTTACAGTTGTCTTTTTCCCGGCTTTCAGTGATGTTGTTGTGATACTCGCCATCTCTTTTAAAATTTTATCTTGTTCTTTTAGTATATTATATATGTTGTCCCAAATTAGCATTCGATATCTTGACTTTTATTTTTATTTCAACTTATCTTTTTTTTCTATCAATATTCTTCCCCCCCTCTTTTAATCACAATCCTAAATTTTCTACTAATAGGCTATACACTGTTACATTAGATATTACTGATAATATAATATATATGCTTTGCTGTTAAGTTTTTTTAAAATAATTCCTTATCTTAGCTTGTTCTATCTATAATAATCCACAAACAGTAGTCTTAAAGCAGTATAAACAACTAAAACAATGTGTGTGTGTGTGTGTATGTATGTATGTATGTGTGTGTGTTTGTGTTACAACCCCTGGTATGCCCAAATATGGGAGGGAGCTCACTCCTCCCTCTTTCTGTCCTTCGGCTCATCACAGAAAACCATCCAGGCAGAAACCCATATTTTTATTTTTAATGTTGCCTTTTTATATTTGTGTTGTATTTGTGCTGATAAATAATATGTGGATGGTTTTCTGTGATGAGCCGAAGGACAGAAAGAGGGAGGCGTGAGCTCCCTCCCATATTTGGGCATACCAGGGGTTGTAACACAAACACATACCTATTTCCCTGGCTTACCTGATAAAAGGAGGAGAGCCTGTGGTGTAGTGGCTAACAAATCTGCCTAATATGTAACACATCCCAGGTTCAAATCCCAGTAAGGGTATGGCTAGCTGATGAGAGCTAAATAGCTTGAAATGGATCCATACTAGTCTCCCTTTATTTATTTATCAGCACAAATACAACACACACACACACACACACACACACACACACACACACACATATATATATATATATATATATATATATATATATATATATATAATTCAATAACAAGGGGTAATAAGAAGGAAAAAGCAAACAGAGAGAGAGGACAGAGAGAGGAAGTCTCAGTACTCAGTACTCATTTATACCAACAGTGCTATATCTTAAGAATGCAATTATTTCATTATATCCTTAGTGCAATTACTGCAATTAATTCAAATAGATATTTATAACCATAGACATATATATAAGGATATCCACAAGCTTTCCACTTACTTGTTTATAAATATAAATTTAGATTTTAGTAATTGTTTATAGGTATTATAAATATTATCTATAAATATTATACATAATTGTAACTTATTTCACTAAACTATTAATGCAGTCAATTCGTTCAACACCTTTTCTTTTACCTTTTTTTTAAAAAAAGTTCTGGGTTGAATTACTTTTCTTTTCAGTCTTTGCAAAATTGTCCATGCTCTTCTGTTCTAAATAGTTCTAGATAATTTCAGCACAGCTGTTGCATCAGCCTTCCCCTTCCATTTCGTTGTCCTCTTTTTCCTACCTGCTATCTGTCAGCTGCCGCCACCCCCCCCTCAAGTACACCACCGTTCTCCAAGTCCTCTTTCTTTCTCGGTTTCTTTTCCACCACTTGAGTCTGTATGTCTTAAGAGTCAGTTCGTGCTCTTTCTTGTTGTTTTCCCTCGGATTGCTCATTTAGGCCAATTAGTTCTTTGGGCCGGTCTTTGCCTCTAAAAATCTGCCGCTCTCACTCCTACAGGTGGCTGCTCGGTTATAGGGCTCTCACCCGATCTCTAGAGACTCACTACTTTGCCCATTCTTCTCTGGGATCTTCCTTTTCTGCCAACACTCACCGTTGTTTCCACTCACAAGTCAATCCACTAAATGACACAACAGGCTGATTAAATTCTTCCTTCCCCTTCTAAATAGTTTGTTGAGACTTCAAGTCCTCCATTGAAACAAGGCAGACACTTGCACGCTGGATTAAAAAGGTATCCCCAGATCATAGCAGGTGGTTGCCCTCCGCTTCGTTAGTCCTAGGGTTTCCCTACTCCTCCGCGTCTCTCTCCAAGATCAGCGCACCCCCGCAGGGGTCCTCCAAACGTGTAGATTGAGATAAGAAGTCAGAGCCCTGATTTCTTCCCCACACTCGCCCCGACGTCACCACCCGGAACCCACATCTGTGCAACTTTAAAGTGACTTGAATTGCACCCAGAAGCATACTGCGAACTATTGCAGCTCATGTATCTATTGCATGAATGAAGTGATAAGATTGTATAGTACAGGGTTTCATTTTTCTAAAACTCAAGCCCACAATAATTTATTCATTATTCATGGTTAAATGTGATGTGTGCAAACGCACTCCTAGTATATTTCAAAAGAATAGTTTGAAACTGGCTTATCAAAAAGCAAAGTAACAGTAAACTAGTTTAGAATTCCAGTATAAGAACGTAGAGACATCTCTGATAAGGCAGAAAGGTTGGCAGCCATTATCAATGGGCTGCAACAATAGCAAAAAGAGGAAACCTTTTTTTTCTCTGTCCAAAGAATTACTATCACATTCAGGAATACTTCGGAAATTCAGGAGATAATTCACCCTGAAAAAAAATGGATAGCTTACAAATCCCTTGATAAATAATATTTGCAGGATTCCCCAAGTCTTTCCTTCTTCAAGACAAATTCAATCCCAGCAGTATAATAAGACCATATGTCCTCCAGCCATTCTTTAAACATCCAGTTTAAAACATGCTATTTAGCATTCACATTTTGCAGCTCTCCCATCCTACCTGCCCAGCCAGTATAACAAGTACAGTCCCTGGGGTCGGCAGATTTCAGACCTCTTTCCATCTGTTGGAGAAGCTCCTTGATTTTATTATTCACATGCTGACTGAATTCAGGAGTGAGCTGTAGATGTTAATAAAAACACAGTGGTTATGTCTCAGCAGACACACTGTCACTTATCAAGATGTGCCAAACTAAGTACTTTGAAGTGCTGTATACTTTTAAGAGAACCACCTTTTTAGAAGTATAAAGGAAATAAACAGCTGCCAGACTGGAAGCAGTAATTTAAAAAGAGAAAGAAGAATCAAAATTCATTTTTATAGAAAACCCTATTACTGCAGACTTTCTTCCAAGTAACTATTAAGAATTTAACCGTAAATATTTAAAACTGTATTTCTCTCCCCTGGTGATACATTGGCTATCCATGCCTATTACCTTGAGGTTATAGCCAGTGCTATACTTTCCCCTGAGGGGACCTTGAAGGCTACTCAATTTTTTAAGAGTAGATTCTGCTAGATGATTGCCATTAGACAAATAGGACAGAAATAGCATCGTACAATATTACTTGACAGTCTGCGCTGACTCATCACCATTCTACCGCATGGAAGCTTTTGTACAGGGCACTATAGATTAACCAACATTTGCTGTGGTAAGCATAAAATGCTTACCACAGCAAATGAAGGAGGTATCCATTTCTTAATGCAGTCAAGTATTTATTGAGGCTCCAAGCCTAAAAACCCTTTCAGGTTTGAAACTTTGTGATGAACACTGGCATTATATAGAAACACATACATAAATATGTAAAGGTTGAAAGGGAAAGGGAAATTATGCAGGAGCTCATTACTACAGGAGATCCCTGACATGGGGATCCATCCTGTTTAAATATCTTCAGCAAAAGAAATCCCAAGGTAGTTTGTTCCATTGTTGAACTATGACTATCAAGAAATTTTACCTTACATAGAATCAAATTCCATCTCCTTGTAAACCCATTATTTCTTGACCTGTACTCTGGTACAATTCTGAACACTTTTGTCGTCCATCATTTCAAAGAGAAATTATTTCTCTTTGCTATTCTATTTATGTTTATGCAGCCTAGGATTGCAATTATTTATAGCTGCATCCCACTGTTGATTCATATAGAGGTTGTGATCATCAAAACAGCCAGAACGTTTTGTTGGCCAGGGAGGACAAAAACCATTTTTTCTTACTTACCTCTTCGAAATCTTGATGAGTCTTATACACTGGTGCGTCTTATAAAAATACAGTGTGTGTGTGTGTGAGACCTTGCCGAAACGTTGCCAAGACAATCTCAATCTTACACGGGAAAAGACCCGAATACAACAAGACCAGCTTACCTACACCCGTGAAAATCTACGAATATATATATATATATATATATATATATATATATATATATATATATATATATATATATATATATATATATATATATATATATACATATATATATATATATATATATATATATATATATATATATATATACACACATACACACACACATACATACATATACACACACAGTGTGTGTGTGTGTATGTATACACACACACTGTACTGTGTTGTTTGAAAAGAGTTCAGATGCATGTATAGTAAGTGACCATTTGTAATTACAATAGCGATGAAAAATTAACTTTGTGGCCAATCCTCATAAGTCTGTAAAGCACAGAAAGGCTTAAATAAGACATAAGCACTATTGCTGTATCAGTTAGCGTTGTTTAATAACCAAGTTGTTAGCCCCAACTGTGGTTGCTAAATGAAGGCCATCCATACACAGCTAAAAAAACAAATGCAACACAACTGATACATGTGCTTACAGTAACTAATGTTTATTTATCTTGAAGCAGAATACATTTTCCATAAAGTGTTAGGTATATAAAATCATTATAAAATACAATAAGTGGAACAATTTAATCAGTAAATATATACATCCATATGTAATAGCTAATACTCATACAAGGAAGACTTCGGTAAAGATGCATCTCTAGGAGGCATCTGAAACAGGTCCTAGCAGTTATTGCTAAAGGGCAATCTACACAATAACATCATCAAAAATGACTCTTCTCTTGAATGTTGTGATTCTTTGGAAAGTTAAGTGTGAGATACCAAAGTCTTCTCCCAAGTTAGTTAGGCCTTTATATGTCAATAACAAGATCCTCCTCTTGATTTAAAGCTAACACACAGTGAGTGATGTCTCTTCAGTAGTGCTATATAAACTTCATAGCTAGATGCTTCACTCAGCATTTATTGGTTCCCTTGACACTCTTCCACCTAAATTGCCTGACATTTTTTTATGATTTCAGAGATATGGCAAACACAATGCTGTTTATGGGTTTTTACACTCATATTTGTGGATGGCACAGTACATATTTCTGCACAACATATTAAACACTTCATACTCTAGCCAAATATCTTATTTTGAATATGTAGATTATCTTTTGAAAAGCTAAAGCTGTTGCCAAGTATTCTGCCTAAGGGTACTGACAAAGCAATTACAATTCAGAGTTCCTGGCTTTCTTAGGGATATTCTCATGACACACCCTTCTCTAAAGATGTCTGTTGTATTCAGTGAGCAGCAGCCACAAAAACATATTTTAATCCAAGTTTCATAATCAAGACAATCTCAATATTTAGAAGGCTTCCTTAATTGGGGTTTGAAAGAAATGGCAGGGTTCTGATTCTATGCTTTCCATGTACAAATGCATGAGAGTGAATCTTCTGTTTCTTCATAAAGTCATAGGTGATGCACTTAAGAAAAAGAATTTCACTATCCTGCTCCCAACCAATTTAACACAATTAAAGTAATTTACTTCACAACTAGCATGACTTATTATAGCTAAGTCAATGAGCACCCTTTTTAAAATAGTTTTTTCCGTGATTCTCATCACCACCCAGTCATTAAAAATTATGGAACTGTATTTCCGCACTACAGTAGGTGACACTAAGATTTATCTGCACTGGCTGCCTGTGGTTTTTCGGGTGCGTTTCAAGGTTCTGATCACCATCTTTAAAGCGCTCCATGGCACAGGACCTAGTTACTTGCGGGATCGCATCCTCCCACATACATCCCTGCGGCCAATTCGCTCTCACAGGGAGGGGCTTCTCCAGGTGCTGTCCATTAGGCAATGCCAGCGGGCGGCGCCAAGGAGTAGGGCCTTCTCTGTGATGGGCCCAACCCTCTGGAATGACCTCCCCCCCGATATTAGAACCACCACGGACTTCCGCTCCTTCCGACAAAAATTAAAGACTCACCTGTTCCGATTAGCTGGCCTGGCATAATTATAAATGTTATAACTGTTACCTCCTGGAAATATACTTTTAACTGGTATTTTAAGGGTATTGTTTTAAATTTAATTGATTTTAGGGGTTTTAAAGCCATATTTATATTCTTGCTGTACAGTTCTTTTAATTCTTTTAACCTCCTCCATATTTATATTTATTCACTTATTCATCTGTTTATCTATTTAATGAATTTTATTGTGGATCATCATCCACAATATTTGCTGTGTGGACTGTACACTGCCCCGAGTCCCTTTTGGGAGAGGGGGCGGTCTAGAAGTGCGAAGAAATAAATAAATAAATAAATATCGAAAACATATTAAACTTAACCCACAATATTACCTGATTTTTTTTGGGGGGGGGGGGATGTCTTTACAGAGTTTCCTTAAAAACACTGAGAATGTCTACCTGCCATGTACCTGAACACCCCCCCCCCCCACAAACACTCTGCTGTACAAGAGTGGGCATTACATAAACAGAAACCACACAATGCTGTAGAATAATGCATATAATTTTGGAAAGAGAAATAATGATTTCTATTTTTAACTAGAAGTTGTAAGAATGAACTAGGAATATTGTTAAGTACTTCTTTTTGGCAAACTCCGTCCTTGAATTCAAAGTAAGATTTAATGACCTAGACCCGTGATGGCAAAACTATGGCACACATGCCACAGGTGGCACGCAGCGATCTCTCTCTGGGCACGCGAGCCGTCGCCCTAATTCAGCTCAACTGCACGCCTCCCGCCAGCCAGCTGGTAATCAGGTCTATGCCTTGCATGCACTGGGGCTGGTGCAGGGGGCATGCGCATATTGTGTGCTGGGGGCTATAGGAGCACACATGGGCAGGGCACATGCAAGGGGGCTGCGTACGCATGTGTGGGGGCGCGTGCCGGGGAGCGCGTGCATGCACAGGGGCGGGCGCATATGCGGGGGCCCGCAGACACATTGCGTTTTGGGGGTTTGGGTCGCTGACCTAGACTCTGGCAAACGATGTTTAGAAAGGTCTTTATGAAGGCAAGACTGAAACAATAAAAATGGCAGCTTGTTTACATTTATTATACAGCTTATAGCCGCCAGGCGTTATTAAGAGGAAAAAAAGCCCTAATGAGGGAAGCCTTTCTTCCCTCGCGGCTGCTACCAAAATACACCCTAATCTTTCAACCGCTTCAAACTGTGTTTCTCAACCTTGGCGACTTTTAAGTTCCGTGGACTTAAAAGTCGCCAAGATTGAGAAACACTTTCTTAAAAGGAGCAGCAAGAAGAAGCCAAAATCCAAGCACTCACCCTCCCTGAAGGATCAAAATATCCTGCTGCCAAGGATTTGTCGTAGTCTGCAAAGGGATTCGGAAAAGCCCTCTCAGCCATGGCGGCACCAGGCCTGCTGGGGAAAAAGAAAGAGCCACTCACTTGCCACCCACCCACAAACGGCTCCTGCCTCAATCGGAAGCCGCCGCGGGCATTGCGGAGCAGGAGCAGCGCTCCCTGCTCCACCCCTTGCAAATACCGCCCCGCTTCCCCCAATGCCCCCGAACAGCAGCAGCGCCGGCCGCTGCTCCACCTGCGAGGAGAGGAAAAGGGGGCGGCGGCTGATCCTGCGGCCAAACCCAAACGGCAGCACGAGCTCTCCTTCAATTTCCGGCCCACGCCGCCCAATCGGCACCTCGGGCCTCTACTCCACGCCGTCAGTTTCTTAAAGGGGCCGGCACCCTTTTAGTCTGACGCCTTCGCCAGGTGATGAGGCGACGGCCCGTTCTGCTGCCGAGCGACCAGGGCAAAGCCCCCAACCCCGTAACGGAGGTCCCCCGCCAGATCTCCACGGTTGTCCTCCGGACTCTACCCGCGTTATTGTATTTGGAAGAGAGCCTCCCTAAACGGGACTTCTTGGACTCGGATTGAAAGCCTTACAGCTCCTTCTCCTGCGTCTCCGCCCCCGGAATTATGGACACTGCAAACTTTCTGGGAGATAGGAAGCTCGGTTTTTTTCCCTTACGATGTCTAGCATCTTGCAGAGTGACCGATATTAATAATGAATTCAGATTACGGACTTTTATTAAAGTGCAAACGCTAATATTGGTTATTATTGTGTTTAATTTTTAGCAAATGCATTTTTTTAATTTTTCAGCCGCGCGAAGACATTAATTTGAGATGGGCCGGAATATAAATCCATTAAATAAATGTTCGAATCGTCTACTGTAAAAAAAAAAAAATTAAAATAGTTTCACATATCCATCCTGCATATCACTACCGACATATTACTCCACACGAACCTCTGAAATAAGTTTCCTGTATTTTCCCACTTCAGTTTCACTTCAGACCATTTCATGGTATTTATTTTTAATAATTCTGCTAGTTCTTTAAATGATCCTTATTTACCCTTTATCACTGAATATCAAAGCATGAAAAGAAATCTGCATTTCTCTGCTTTCTTTGACTACAGGTAGACTCCATTTACATATGTTGGAAGAAATATCCATCTGGTTCAGTTCCAAGCTGGGAGAAAGACACTGGAAACATGGAGGCTGATTGGAAAGATGGTTTAATGGTGAACAGAACAATCAGGAGTTGTGGTTCTGGTGCAGCTGACGAAATGGAGTTGGGTGTGTGTGTGTGTTATACCTTCTTTGGTCTTTGTATTTGAGCTTCTTGTTCCTGTGCAAGAACATGCCCTCTAATATTCTACTGGCTGTTGTTAGATTCCTATGGGGTCATGTAGGGGTCATAGCTGGCTCTATACGCAAAAGAGGAAATGCAAATCCTAGGTCAGTGATGGCTAATCTTTTTCTAAAGCTGTGCCAAAACTGTGCTTTTGTGTGTGTGCGTGTCCACCCACCTGCGCATGCGCGAGTGAGCTCCACCCACGCATGCACAAGCAACCCCCAAGTGTGTGTGTGGGGGGATTTTCGCCCTCCCCAGGCTCTGGAGGCTTTCCTGAAGCCTAGGAAGGACGAAAACAGCCTCCCCCGGTCCTTTGAGAAATATTTCTCAAAATATTTCATTCCTTGGGGGGGGGGGTGTTCACACACACACACACACACACACACACCAAATGCCTTGAAATTTCCTAAGGAGACATTTTTGAACTGTATGTGTTACAGTCTGTTCCAGAGCACAACGTTGCATTGCAGCCTCTCAGCCATTTCTCACTTAAAGAGCTTTGGGTTAGTTCTTGCATAGCCTGTCCTGATTCTATTTACGTAGCTCCATATTTTGGGGGGCAACTTTTTTCTTTTTACAACCCTTTAATCCCTTTATTCCGGGTGGAGTTGAAGTGACTGAATGGAGCTTCTAGTAAACGCTCAGCTTCATTCAGTTGCCCTGGCTCCACCCCAAATAAAGGGATTAAAGGGTCATTAGAAAAAGGTTATGCCTACTCTAAAACCATGAATACTGTGTGAGTTACAGCAAATCAAGTCTGTCTCTCAGCCGAATTGATTGCTATGCAAATAAAATGGAAGGACCCCCTCTCCCAATAAGCTGCCTTGAACAATAACATCTTCCTCCTCCTTCAAAAATTATCATCAATAACATTCTATTCTTATGCTAGAATGCAAGTTAATAACCAAAAATGGGTTCTTGTTTAAATCTCTAAAACAAATATATCACACTGAAGGTAAATTCTTATCTTAGGTAAATATTATCAACATTTGAATTTGTGAGACGTTTTGGTTATATTGTTTTCCTTCATGAGTAAGCTTAAGTCAGCCTTTGAGGTATCATTTCCCATATTGAAAATGAGAAAAGTCTATCCCCAAAATTAGTAACATATCATTTCGGAACTCTATTGTGCATATACCACATTTTTACAGAAAACCGTCCCCCTCATTCTGGCCTAAACATGTCAATTTATATGATCATCCAAAGAAGGATTGCAACACATTATAAGGTCGGAGTACTTTTGACTGACTCAAATATGAGTTTAGCTACAAATAAATCCCTGATTTAAGGGATTACAGGATTGTAAAAAAGGGAGTTGCTATAATCTGAATGTATTATGTTATATTATTGTTGTACAGTTTTGTTTTATTGTTCTGATCGCATGTCAAATCATAAGTAAAGGGCTGGCACACTAGCCCTAGTACTAAAAATAGTTTTTTTTTCTAGTTCTTTGATATCATTGGCTATTATCACACTGTGGCAGCTCATTCCAAAGATTAATGGATACTGTACAGTGAAATCAGTGAAAAATATAATTTGAAAATGTATTTTGAAAATAACCAGAACCCAATTTTTTCCTCCCTTGTAGCTAGCAACACAAAGGAGAAGTAAAATGTGATTTCTTGTATAAACCACAGGGACGCACCAGGTTTGACAGTGTGGGTGTATTTACTACCCTTAATGCCAACTTGTTATGGATATATAAGGAAAGAAGTGTGGATACGGATTTTAAAAGAAAAACATCAAGGGAGCAAATATAATGTAGGGTTGTGGGGAAATTGTGAAATGACTTTAAAAAGATATATTTTAAATTCACATTCTTTGTGTATTTTCTCTGATTTGATAGGATTTAGCTGTCAAGTTGGTATTTATTTGTATTTATTTTTTAATCCTGCTTTATTATTTTTATAAATAACTCAAGGTAGCAAATATATTTCTTTCTACTTCTATTTCCCTCACAACAACCACCACCCTGTGAGGTGGGTTGGACTGAGAGGGAGTGACTGATCCAAAGCTCCAACTTAATGATTTCCTGAATGTTGTCAGGGATGGGGTGTGCCTGAAGTCAACAGTGAGACTGTTTTAGAGACAACACCCCCCCCCCCCCAAGCAGCATCTTTTGGCAGCAGCCCCTGAAACTGTTTTGAAAGTAAGACATCAGATGCAATTATTCTCAAGCTGTCTTCATAGTTTGGGACAATTCTGGTTGGCAAATTTATCCTGGAGCTAACTAGATCCAAGCATAAAGTTCTTTGTAAGTTAAAACCAGCACCCTGAAAACTGTAAATTGTACCCAGAAACTGATAAGGAACCAGTATAGGGTCTGCCAAACAATTGGAATGTGTTGTTGATAGCAGATGCTATATGGAACCTGAGCCACAGCTTTCCGGACCAATTACACTTTCTGAGGGACCTTTAAAGGTAGCCCTATAAGATTACAAATTAAATGGTATTTTCTATGAAATAAGTGATCATATTAAAAAATAGCTATAATTAAGATCCATTTAAATTGGATTCACCTCCCACTTGGAAAATTGAGAGCTCAATCCTAGCGGTAGATATTTCTCTTCTTTTCTGCACAAAGAAAAAAATATCTTCAAACTCTGCATGTGTCAGGGAGGGCAACCGCCCAGTAAATGCTCAGCTCCATCCAGACACTCTGACTCTACCTTGAATTAAGGGATTACAGAGTCATAAAAAGAGGGTTTTTTTAAAAAAAATATAGCTCCATATTATGAGGCTGATTCCCAGGGCCTCACAAGAAACTACCTCACTTCTGCCTGGTCTTCAAATGCCATTGGGTCTTTGGAGAAAATATGCAGCAATTGAAATCCTCCAAGAGGCACTCCTTATTTTCCATAGCTGGAGAAGGCACTATACTGTATCTGGTAAAGCAGGTAAACATTGGGTTTGGTCCCTGGATCAGGTCTAGTTCCCCATTTGTAATATAAATGGTCCTTCCTAGTGATTTATGTAAGTTACATATTCTGATTAAAGCTAGATGTAGCCTTTTGTTTTGCACTAGTAATTGCTTATGTGTCTTTTGGATATGATCTAGTTCATCGTGTAATCTAGGTAGATGACAGACCCTCTAACAAAATTTTGTTTTGATGCAGTCAATTTGGTCAATTAGATAAAAACCTCCCTGGATTCTCTTTCCTTAACACAGTCAGTTTAACCTGAAAGTTGTTAGTTGTGATCCTGCCTTGAAGTCTGTGTCTTTAACATGTTTCAATCTGTTATAAATAAATTCAAATTTGATATTTCTACAAAGTGTGCAGCTTTATTCTTACAAACCTACATGTATTTAATAAAGGAACCGGATCTGAGCTGCAGACATCCAGATCATAACCCCTAGATGGCAGCAAAGTGATTCCGAAAACTCCATTGCTATCTTTTGGTCCAATTGCAGCCCAGATCTGGTTGCTCTCCTTGGTGGTTGGCTTTATATTGTCACATTAAGTCATAAAATGACTTAGTTTATTAAAGGATAGTTGAAACAAACTATAACTTATTTTATTCTCTTTTTTTCTCCTTCCTTGATTTTCATTAGTGTATTTTGTCTTACTGAACAATGTATATTAGAAAGATTGTTCTAATATAAAATATAAAAAGATACCAAAAGTGCAAAGAATTCTGATATTCCAGACAAACTTAAGGTAAAGGCTAATTAATCTGAATTATAGCAGCAGTAATAATAGATTTTATTACGATCATTGACCAAAAATATAAAGAAAAAAAGTTTTGATAGGGTAAAACTCCTAATAAAATTTATAAAACAAAAATGGTCAAAATATGATGGTACAAACACAAAGTAAAACTTCGCTAAATACATAGAAATAAAATAACATTGAACAGACAGTAATTACTGTAAATAAAAGAATCTGGTTGGCTGCGATATTTGATTGGAGGAGGAGTTATTAATTGCACTTGGCCACATTTTTAATAAGGGCAATAATTTGGAAAAACATGGGGTAATGTTTCATTGCAGGAACAGAATAGCCCCCATGATTTCCCCTCTAAAACAACTTCTAAACTGGAAGCTCAGTTTAGAAGCATTATTTAGCTTAAATGTCTAGCCCACTTGAAAAAAACCAATTAGGTATGTCTGAATTACATGGGCTGACCCTTGGATGTAGATAAATACATATTATAATCTGAATTATAAAAATACTGAACATCTATTCCTTTTATTTCCTTTCATGTTATTTTACAAGTTACTGGTTCCTTGAAGCAGAGGTATTAGTAAACTTCTCAAATGAACTTCCCTTGAGGTGTCAGTTGAAATGCATCCCCTCCAAAGTGACTCAACTGCCATGGAACCTTATGCTTCTATGTCTCATCTTTCAGCATGCATTATTTCTTATTTAAAAATATAATCTTTGACAGTTGGCAACTCAGCTCAGTGCCTCATTTCGGCTGTTACCAGCATACCTTGCAAAATTAATAAAATTCTCAATAAACGGAGAATGAGAAGGCTGGATTGGGTGTCATGATAGGGAGAATTCCATGTTTTGGTTCCCTCCCATTTAAATTTGTTTCAGGAAAAGAAAAATCTATGGACACTTTGCCTCTTCTTATTTCTTTGAATGACAAGCTTTCTGTCTCCTAAACTATATCTCCTAAGGCCATATCAGTGAACTCCAGGTTTTTCCTTGGATAATTTGTACTAAAATATATTTGCTTTACACTGGCTACTAGGAATAATGCACATTTGCTTAGTGTAATTGATTACAGTATTAAAATTCCTCATTCTCTCAACCATTCAGAGTTTGCAAAATGGTATCGATGCTTACTTATAACTAAATGTAAAAAAAATATGCTGCAATCTCTCCACTCTCTTGATTCTTTAGTTGTCTTTTACAGTTGAGGTGGCCATTTCTGCAGACATTTCTTCTAGAATGTGATAAATCAATGTTGCTGGGTTTCATGGAAAGCTCAGTTCCACTAGCCTGGGATTTATAGGGCTTTAACTTTTAGTTCACTGCTACGAGTTGCTGTACTTTCTTATTCTTTGGTTCTGTAGTCTGTACATACACTAATCCAGAGGTGGGTTATCTTTTTCAGGTGCTAGATACCAACATGTAATTTTACTGCTCATACTAAGCCAAAACAATGCTTATGAAAGTGGTTGAAGGTAGCCAAATCTTTTTAAGACATTGGCATTCTGACTAAAAATCGAACAAGATTCATTCATTCATTTTTCATTCTTTCTTAAAATCAGTGATAAGAGCAACCATCTCATAATATTTGATATTCTCAAGATAGTTGAGCAGTTTATGAAATGTTATTTATGCTTATTTAATTTGGAAGACTCACAGTTGGCAGTGAGAGATACCATGTAGACTAGAGCATTGGTGTCCAACATTTGGCTTTCCTGGGCCACATTGAGTGAAAAGGATTGTCTTGGACTGCGATATAAAATATACAATATAGTTAATGTATATAAAAATCACTAAAAATCACATAATGTAGTTAAAAGTGTACAATCTTGTGGAACCACACCACTAGCTATCCAGGGCCACATGTTGGAAACGCCTGATGTAGAACGTAGAGCTAGGGGTTTGAATGGATCCCTACTCTATTCCTTTTAGATAACCTTAATTCTTCCAAGATTTATTAGGAAGTATCCTTTTGCTTCATGAGTAAAACATGTTTCAGCTTGGTCTCGTAAGCTTGCTACCTGCTTGGTTTGGACTTACAGGGCTGTGTGAGTACAGTCGTGTACTGATGAGTTCCATTCTTTTTCCATAGGAGCCATTTCACTCCTTTCCTATAAGCAGCCCTTGGAAGTTTTGTCAGTGGAAGGCAGTGTAGATCTATATTTGAAATGACCTGGTAGTAATAACCCTGTATTTGGAAGGAGCACACGAGAGTCATATGAATTTCCTAACATGCAAGGTTGCTTTATCTACTAAGTTATAATTCCTCAGCGGGAGGACACAGATAAATTTGTTAAAAAATTGCAGCAAACATTTCAGCTGAGTTAGTAGAT
The DNA here is from genome assembly GCF_964273705.1 of Natrix helvetica. Taxonomy (NCBI): domain Eukaryota; kingdom Metazoa; phylum Chordata; class Lepidosauria; order Squamata; family Natricidae; genus Natrix; species Natrix helvetica. Next base: position 185,973,611 of record NC_138548.1, read on the forward strand.
TTGTTACATTTTCCCCCAAGAGAACATTTTACCAGTCAATCAAAATTTGCTTCCCTTCCGAGTAAACAGCATATTATATGTTGTCCCATTTAAACAGTTGTCTGTTGCCTAAGGCACATCTCTGCCTATTCTGTATTTATGTATAAGTTAAACCAACAGACTGCATGGATATATTTATTGTGAACCACAGCTGCAGCTTGTTGGCAGGCTTATCTGGGGCAAGAACAGAAAGTAAACAAAATGTTGCCTTTTCTTCTTCATCAGAACATGGGAAAGGAAACATAGATAGTCTCGACTTACAACAACAACTGAATCTGTTGCTAAGCAAGACAGTTATTAAGTGAGTTTTGCCCTATTTTACGAACTTTCTTGCCAAAGTTGTTAAGTGAATCACTGCAGTTGTTAAGTTAGTAATATAGTTGTAAAGTGAATCTGGCTTCCCCACTGACTTTGCTTGTTAGAAGGTGGCAAAAGATGTTCATGAACCCAGGAGACTGTAACTGTCATGAATACATGCCAGTTTCCAAGCATCTGAATTTTGATCACTTGACTGTTGGGATGATGCAACAGTCGTAAGTGTGAAAAACAGTCATAAGTCACTTTTTTAGTGCCTTTATAACTATAAGTGTCACTGTACGAATGTCATGCACAAATTATGTAATAACTGCTATTGCACAGCTATCTATCTCTCACTGTGCACAATTTTCTCAGGAGGCACAATTAGCTACACTAGGGTTTATGTTCAGCCAACTCTCAAGCTAGGACTTGATGATTTTGGACTGCCATGTGGCAGACTATCATAGGTTCACTATGAAAAAAAGATCCAGGAGTAATTTGAGAAAACATCTGAACTTACACTATTATCTTTTATAGTCATTTTCTTAAGAAATCAATGTTTATTTATTTAATAAATTTATATGATATCTCAACTCACACATAGGTAAGTCCAGATGACTTACAACATTAAAAATCCACAACATAAAAATCCCAGCCCACCCCGACTCTTATGGCAGCAGCAGCACAATCAAATCAACCACTTGATCATCTCCATCTCCATTTCTGATCCGCAGAGATGCTGACAAAACCATATCTTCAGGGGCCTTTTAGAAAAGCAACACGATGGGTCAACTGCATCTCAGGGAGAATAAAATCCCATGGGGATTGGGTCACCACCAAGAAGGCCCTTTTTTGTGAGCCCACTGGATGTATATCTTTAATTAATGGGATCCATAACATACCCTGGCTTCCCATCCTGATGGGCTGGGTGGATGTAATGTGGGACAATGTTGCCTTTGTTCCTAGATCATAAATCCCAACATAAGTTAGCGACTACTCCAATACACATAGATGAATCATACCAGAGAAAGTGGGCATTTTCTTTAATTGTGCCAACAAAGTGAAAGAAAATCACCTTCACGACAAGCTCCATCCCTGTTGATTTCATCCACGCATTCATGCAGATTTAATGCAAAGCAAACATTGAATTAACTGTAATGAATAAATAAAACAATGACATTTACTATGGTTCATGAAAACTAACAGAAAGGTGTTATGCATGTCCAACTCTGTAACACTACTTATTTATTTTAAAATGTACAAAGCTCTGAGAACACATGGTATAAGATACCTTGTGCCTCTTCTCTGGGTGTTCATGGGGGACTCAAAATAATAATAACAACAATAATAACAACAACAACAATAACAACAACAACAACAACAACAACGACAACAACAACACTACTACAAACTAATGCCATGAAAGCAAAGATACAAAAATCCACTGACAACCGAAACTGCTGACTTTGCAATAACAAAGTCGAAACTGTTTCACATTTAATCGCATAAACTGATTACAAAGCTAGATATGACTGAGTTGCTAAATTAATCCACTGGTCATTATATAAAAAATATGATTTATCTGTATCCAGAAAGTCATGGGAACATAAAGTGGAAAAAGTTATTGAAAATGAGAAGGTGAAGATCTTGTGGGACTTTCGAATACAAACAGATCGTCATTTGGAGCACAACACGCCAGATATCACGGTTGTAGAGGGCCAAAGTGTAAAGTTATTGATATCGCTGTTCCTGGAGATGCCAGAGTCGAAGAAAAAGAACTAGAAAAAATAATGAAATATCGCGACCTGGCCATCGAAACTACACAACTATGGATGAAGCATGTACAGTAACAGTGATACCCATTGTCATCGGGGCACTTGGCACCATATCCAATAATTTTACAAGATACATCAACAAATTGCAGCTTCCTGCAATAACGCCAGCAGAACTGCAAAAAACTGTGCTACTCTGAACATCTTATATTTTAAGAAAGTACTAGGATGCTGGCAGCAAACCATATCAATCATTAGCACCAGTCAATGGTATTTGTAATGCATTTTTGAATGTTCAGTTGGCTGAGTTTCATGATTAATGAATCAATCCGCTCACACAGAGAGGGACTTCTCCGGGTGCCGTCCACTAAACAGTGTCGGGGGGCGACACCCAGGAGCAGAGCCTTCTCTGTGATGGGCCCAGCCCTGTGGAATGACCTCCCCCGTGACATCAGGATTACTTCCGATCTCCGCTCCTTCCGTGTACAGCTTAAGACCCACCTTTTTCAATTATCTGGCCTGGCTCAACCGTAGTTTTTTCTTATTCCTCCTGACAGTCCTTTTAAATTTTAAATTGTGTTATTATTAAGGGGTATTTTAATGGCTGATTTTTTAACATTCTTAATGTGATGTAATTGTTACCTCCTCCGTGCATGTATGTCTTTGTATATGTGTGGATTTGCTGTTTATGTGTTTGCACATATGTTTTTATGTTTTATATGTTTTATTGTACGCCGCCCCGAGTCCTTTTTGGAGAGGGAGCGGCTAATAAATTAAAAATTATTATTATTATTAAATTATTATAAATAATAATAATAATCAAGATGAAGGCCACAATCAAATGATCAAGTCTTACCTCTTGACTCCCCTCCTCCCCTCTCTATACTTCTTGAAAAGATTTGTTCAGTCTTGCTAGTTAACTTATCTTTTTCTTTCTTTCTTTCTTTCTTTCTTTCTTTCTTTCTTTCTTTCTTTCTTTCTTTCTTTCTTTCTTTCTTTCTTTCTTTCTTTCTTTCTTTCTTTCTTTCTTTCTTTCTTTCTTTCTTGAGAACCTCTTATCCAGAGGAAGAAAATTATTGGTGACTTTCCATAATATGTTTCCTCATCAGATCTTTGTAGACATGCTGGCTGACATGATTGAACTATTGACAACCAATGCCCATGTATTTATGGTGTAGTCAAGGTGAAGATTGTAAATGCTTCTAGATGGAACAGCAAACAAATGAAGGGAATTCTTCATCAAAGTCTTTTAAGTGCTTAACACCCTGGCTTAAGAAAAGAAAGAGAATATTACAAACCTTGAGCAAGAAGTGTCAAAAGAAATGCTTAGCTTTAAAAATGCATATTTCTAAAAAAAGGCCTTTTGCATACAAAATGCTTCCACCCTTTGGATTTCTTAGTGAGCAAAGTCCTTGTTTCTAAGATAAGCCAGTATCAGGAGGAAAGGGTCATTAAAACAAAAGGTATTTTTGTTTAAATTAGTTGATATTGCAAGCTGTAATTGCGATTATTGTGTTTATCTCTTTCTTTATATGTCTATCTGGAATAAATTGTATTTTAACATAGTTTTTACTGAAGTTTTAATAAAAAGAAGTTAAAAACCTATCCAAACTAATATAAAGGGAGAAAAAAGAAAAAGGAAAAAAAAATCAAAGACAAAGCAAAAAGTGCTAGAAAACAAGCAAGTTTAAGGAAAATAGAAGAGAAAGATATAGGTAGTCCTCAATTTATAATAGTTTGCTTAGTGACCATTTGAAGTTACAATGGCATTGAAAAAATTATTTATGACTATTATTCACATTTATGGCTATTGCAGCATCCCCATGGTCTTTGCACAGGATTACAATACAATACAATACAATAGTAGAGTTGGAAGGGACCTTGGAGGTCTTCTAGTCCAACCCCCTGCCTAGGCAGGAAACCCTATACCGTTTCACACAAATAGCTATCCAACATCTTCTTAAAGACTTCCAGTGTTGGGGCATTCACAACTTCTGGAGGCAAGCTGTTCCACTGATTAATTGTTCTAACTGTCAGGAAAATTTCTCCTCAGTTCTAAGTTGCTTCTCTCCTTGATTAGTTTCCACCCATTGCTTCTTGTTCTGCCCTCAGGTGCCTTGGAGAATAGTTTGACTCCCTCTTCTTTGTGGCAACCCCTGAGATATTGGAACACTGCTATCATGTCTCCCCTAGTCCTTCTTTCTCTTAAGCTAAACATACCCAGTTCCTGCAACCATTCTTCATATGTTTTACTCTCCAGTCCCCTAATCATCTTTGTTGCTCTTCTCTGCACTCTTTCTAGAGTCTCCACATCTTTTTTACATCGTGGCGACCAGAACTGAATGCAGTATTCCAAGTGTGGCCTTACCAAGACATTATAAAGTGGTATTAGCACTTCACGTGATCTTGATTCTATCCCTCTGTTGATGCAGCCTAGAACTGTGTTGGCTTTTTTGGCAGCTGCTGCACACTGCTGGCTCATATTTAAATGGTTGTCCACTAGGACTCCAAGATCCCTTTCACAGTTACTACTACTGAGCAAGGTATCATCTATACCGTACCTGTGCATTCCATTTTTGTTGCCTAAATGTAGAACCTTACTCTTTTCACCATTGAATTTCATTTCATTAAATAGTGCCCAATGTTCAAGTTTGTCAAGATCCTTCTGTATCTTAAGCCTATCTTCTGGAGTGTTGGCTATTCCTGCCAGCTTGGTGTCATCTGCAAATTTGATGAGTTCCCCATTTATTCCCTCATCCAAATCATTGATGAAGATGTTGAAGAGTACTGAGCCCAAAACAGAGCCTTGGGGTACTCCACTGCATACTTCCCTCCATGTAGATGCAGTTCCATTGAGGACTACACGTTGAGTGCGGTTGATTAGCCAGTTACGAATCCATCTGGTGGTGATGCTGTCTAACCCACATTATTCTACTTTATCTAGTAGTAGGTTATGGTCTACCTTATCAAAAGCCTTACTGAAGTCCAAGTAAACTATATCGACGGCATTCCTCTGGTCCACTAATTTTGTCACATTATCAAAGAATGCAATAAGATTAGTCTGGCATGATCTGTTTTTGACAAATCCATGTTGGCTTTTGGCTATTACTTTGTTTGCTTCTAGGTGTTCGCAAATTTGTTGCTTGATTATTTTTTCCAGAATCTTTCCTGGTATTGAGGTCAGGCTGATAGGTCTGTAGTTTCCTGGATCTATTTTTTTCCCTTTTTTGAAGATGGGAACCACATCAGCTCTTTTCCAGTCCTCTGGTAGTTCCCCGGTGTTCCAGGATCTCTGAAAGATATAATTCAGTGGTTCTGAGATCTCGTCTGCTAGTTCCTTCAGAACCCTGGGGTGTAATCCATCCGGTCCTGGTGATTTGAACTCGTCTAGGGTAGACAGGTGCTCACTTACCATTTTCTTCCCTATTTCAATTTGTGTTCCTAATCTGATTTTTGTGGTGCTGCTTTTGATAGGTTTTATCCCTTTGTGTAAAGACAGATGCAAAACATGAGTTAAATAGTTCTGCTTTCTCCCTGTTGCTTGTCACCTTTTTGCCACTTTCTCCTAGCAATGGACCAATTGTTTCCTTAACCTTTTTCTTGTTTTTAACATGTTGGAAGAAGCTTTTTTTGTTAATTTTTACTTTTGTGGCAAGCCTTTCTTCATTGTGAGCCTTAGCTTTCCTCACTTTATCTTTACAGGCTTGGGCTATTTGCTGATATTCTGCCTTAGTTATGTCCCCCTCCTTCCACTTTTTATACTTACCTTTTTTGTCTTTCAGTTTGTCAGATAGTTCTTTATGCAGCCATGCTGTTTTCTTTTGGGAGCTGTTATTTTTCTTCTTCATTGGTATTGTGCTAGACTGGGCTTTTGTAATCTCATTTTTCAAAATTTCCCAAGCTTCTTGAGTTGCTTTCCCCTTGAGGATTCTCATCCATGGAATTTTTCCCAAGCTCTCTCTAAGTTTATTGAAATTAGCTTTCTTAAAGTCCAAGATTCTAGTTTGACTTTGTTCTACTACTTGTGTTTGGATAATGTTGAATTCCAATATTGCATGGTCACTTGCCCCCAGGGTTCCTATGGCTTCAACACCTTCTATCATTTCCTCTCTGTTAGTGAGAATTAAGTCCAATATGGCTGATCCCCTTGTTCCCTTCTCTACTTTTTGGAAAACAAAGTTGTCTGCTAGGTTTGTTAGGAACCTGTTAGATCTTCTACTTGGTGCAGAGTTTGTTTCCCAGTTGATGTCAGGGTAGTTAAAATCTCCCATTACTATTGTGGTGTGCTTCCTACATACCTTAGTTAGCTGACTAGCAAAAAGTTCATCTACTTCCTCTGCTTGGTTGGGTGGCCTATGGCAATGTCATTTTCCCACAACCTTTAATATTGACCCAAATGCATTCAAGATAGTTCTTATCATTGTTGTGCTCTATTTCTGTAGAGACATAGTTATTTCTTATATATAGTGCAACTCCACCTCCTCTTTTATTTGGTCTATTTCTTTTAAATAATTTAAATCCTTCTAGCTGTATGTTCCATTTGTCGGTTTCATCCCACCAAGTTTCTGTAATGGCAATAATATCGTATCTGCCCTCTTTTACTTGAATTTCTAATTCGCCCTGTTTATTCCTCATACTCTGTGCATTGGTGTATAGACATTTGAGTCCATTTTGATTGACCTTGTGTTTACTGTCTACATAACCTGTGTTATGCCTGACTGCCCCTATTTTCTTGCCACTTGTGTGATTCATGCACATGGTATGGCAATCACTATTAAATGCTTGGTTTTGCTTGACAGCAGGAGTGATAATCTTACACACACACACATCTATGTTACATGCACTTATAACCCTATGAATTTTAGTTTGCTGGGGACAGAAATGTTCTGAATCTATTAATTCTCTGTCCCCGCTCTTCAGTTTAAATGTTTATCAAGAAAATCTGTGAATTTAATGCCAAGTAACTCAGTCCCTTTCTTGGATGGGTGCAACCCATCTCTTTTGTACAGTTTTTCATTGGACCAGCTACAGGCATCATGACTAATAAAACCAAAGCCTTCCCTTTTACACCACTCCTTTAGCCAAACATTAAACTCTGCTGCACGCTGGCCCTTCCCTTTTTGTTCCTTATATACAGGTAAAACCTCTGAAAAGATAAGCCTACAACCTATACTATTAAATTCATACCCCAAGTTCTGGAAATCATTCTGCACAGAAAGTACATCTTTCTGGGACAGATCATTAGTGCCAAGATGTATAATAGCATCAACGTCACAGTCCTTTCTTGCATTCTTGACTATCTTAAGAATACGCCTCTTGTCTCTGCTGGCAGTAGCACCTGGCAGACACCTGACCTCTTTTTTACCTGTACAAAGATGTAGCTTCCAATATTCTTTACTGCAGTTATATGCACACTTATATTTTAACAGAATAACAGAGTGAAAGGGATCCAAAATGGATGGTGGTGGGATTCAATTTTTTTACTACTGGTTCTGTGGGTGTGGCAGGGGAAGGATACTATAAAATCTCCATTCCTTCCCCACTCTAGGGGAAAGTTACTGTAAAATCCCCATTTCTTCCCAATCAGCTGGGACTTGGGAGGCAGAGAATAGATGGCGGCGGGGCCAGTATGGTACTGAGAGTACTAATGGTACTAATACTCAGAGGTGGTATTTACTGGTTCTCTGAACTACTCAAAATTTCTGCTACTGGTTGTCCAGAACTGGTCAGAACCTGCTGATTACCACCTCTGAAGGGATCTTGGAGGTCTTCTAGTCCACCTTCCTGCATGAGACCCTGTTCAATCTCTTCTTAAAAACCTCTCATGATGGAGCATTCACAACTTCTGAATGTTTTCAATATTGCTCTATTGTTTATTGTTCTATCAGGAAATGTTTCCTTACTAGGTTGAATCTCTCCTTGATCCAACCTTTTATTTTAACCTTTTAAATTACAGCATAATAGTGTTCTTTCTATAATCTATCCTGTCTAGCTAAAAAATTCAATAAGTTACAGACTGGGGGTGGGAGGGAAATGAAGATAACTATAAGCTTCTATAAACTCCACAGGTTCCGAAGTAAAAGTGTTGGTGCAAAGTCATAAACTTATCATCACCATTTATGAAGCTGACACAGCAAATGGCTACGGTTGCTAATCTGATGCCTTCAGCAGTGCATATAGAATGAGGGAGGTCTAGTTTGGCAGTGGTAGGGCGAAAAGACTCTGGGTATCCTGGTTAAACACATTTAAATATGCACCAGCACTATGGTACAGCTGCTAAAAAGGTCAGTGGGAAGTACAGGTAGTCCTTGACTTACAACAATTCATTTAGTGACCATTCAAAGTTACAATGGCACTAAAATGTGACTTATGACCAGTTTTCACAGTTGTGACCTTTGCAGTATCCCTATGATCGTGTGATCAAAATTCAGATGCTTCGCAACTGGTTCATATTTATGACCTTTGCCTTGTCCCAAGGTCATGTGATCACCTTTTGTGACCTGACAAGCAAAGTCAATGGGAAGCCAGATTCACTTAACAACCAGGTTACTAACTTATCAACTGCAATGATTCATTTAACAATTGTGGCAAGAAAGACATAAAATGGGGCAAAACTTATTTAACAAATGTCTCACTTAACAAATTTTGGGTTCATTTGTGCTCATAAATCGAGGCCTACTTGTATTAACAGGAACATAGAAACCAGATCATGAGTCATATTTTTTCTGCTCTACCCAGTCCCAGTCAGACATTATTTGAAATATTATGATCAGTTCCAGACACCACAATTAAAAAAAATGTAGGAATAATTTGGAGCCAAATCAAATGAGGCCTACCAAGAAGGTAAGGACCCTGGAAACTAGGTTCTACCTGTTAAGGAAGGGATTTGACTATGTTTAGCCTACAAAAGTGATAGTTTAAGGGAAATATGATATCATCACCGGCAGCTCACCCACATAGCTGTTTTCCTGTGCTTTCCTTCCTTCCTGAAGCTAAGAAAAGACAATATTGGCATTAACCACACAATCCTGACACTATTCTTAATGTACTGCTGACTCACCTAGATTAGATTAACAGAGTTGGAAGGGACCTTGTGGTCATCTAGTCCAACCCTACGCCCAAACAGGAGACCCTACACCATTGATGGCGAACCTTTTAGACACCAAGTGCCCAAACTATGTGCGCTCACATGCCCAAACTGAAAGGAGCACATGCATGAATGCACACATGTGAGGGCATGCACACACATGTGAGGGCATGCGCACACATGTGAGGGCATGCACACACATGTGAGGGCATGCGCACACATGTGAGGGCATGTGCACACATGCTCACATGCACAGCAGAGACCCAGAGACCAGCTGGTCAGTGGGAGGCGGGACATCCCAACACTGGCAGCGTGGCAAAAAGTAAGATCTTTTTCTTTCGTAAGCTTCTGTTTCGTCGTTTGCAGAAGGTCACAAAAGAAACGCCATGGGGATCTGATCTGGGGCGTGGCACACGTGTCAGCAGAGGGCTCTATGTGCTACCTCTGGCACATGTGCCATGCGTTCGCCATCACATCCCTACACCATTTCTGACAAGAAGTAAGGAAATGGGTTTGACAGGAACAATAACTGCTGGCAAAGGGAATGCCACAGAAGCATAAGAATCATGTTCCTTACATGTCTGAAACCAACAATGGGTCAGTCAGTTCAAGACCTTGCTCTGTTGAGCTGGACTAAACCATTAAAGTAAAATACAAAAAAAGAAGTCGACACCAAAACGAGAGTTCTGGTCTCCCTCAGGCCCAAAACAAAACTTCAGAACTGCTCATCAAGTGCGATGACTCCTCTGGATGCTTCCCCAGTTATCTCTTCAGGTGTCAGCTCAGAGGAAGATAAACCAGTTCCAGGCACATCTGGAGGGGAGTTTGTTAATTGCTCAAACAGCTCTCTTGGAAAGGTTTGGCTCAAACACAGCTGCAGCAGGAGAGCTCAGCAACTTCAGGTGGAGAAAGTATGCAGCTGGAGCAAGGTAGGCTTGAAGAAGAGGAACTGCCTTCTGCAACTGATCCAAGAACACACAGGCAGAGAAAAGGCAGGTGCAGAGAAGGTCAGCTAGGTTACTTATTCGGAGAAGGCTTCATCCTTCTTGATGGGCTGCACCAGAAACTGGCTATGTAGCACAGCAGACAGATGGAAGAGATGCTGGGAACAACATGTTTATTTCCTAGCTGTGTGTTTGCTGTTTGTTGTGATTTTTGCCTTGCTTTGGATTGGCACCATGCCTTGTGAATTCTGGACTTTTCTTGCCTTGTAAACCCTCTTGTTTTGTGGATTTAATTTTTCCTGGTGGGTTTATTTTGATTGGGAAACTTTCAAGTGACTTTTGAACTCATTGGCCGTTGCTCTGTGGACTAGCATTGATCTGCATGTGGCTGGATTTAATTGGGACAGTTCTGGGTTTTTGATAAAGGAGTTCCAGGGGAATATTAATAAACCACTAAACCACAGGTGTGTGTGTGTGTGTGTGTGTGTGTGTGTGTGTGTGTGAGAGAGAGAGAGAGAGAGAGAGAGAGAGAGAGAGAGAGAGAGAGAGAGAGAGAGAGAGAGAGAGAGAGAATGTGTGAGCGGGACAGCATACTAGGGAATGGATGGAAGGGGACGTTCCACAGCAAACTGTCAACATGCCACAGGCTGTCTAACCTCCCAATTCCCTTTATTGTAGGGGAGGAGATCCCTGCCCCTGACCACTTCCCCTCAAATGTCTTCTTCCTCCTTGAACCAGATTGCCCAAATGGGAGATCTTTCCCAGGGAAAACACCACTTTCATGGCAGAATATCCTCAAAAATCTTTATGCTTCTCAGCCAGGTAGAGGCCTCTACCTGGCCTGATTAGGTGGAGATGTCCTTGGTAAATGGTGAGTGAGGCATCTTCATGTTGCAGTAAGCACCATGTGTGGATCAGACGTGTAAGAGGGAGCTCCACTTTGCTGGAAGTTTTCAAACTGAGTCTGGATAGTTCTGTGTCACAGATGCTCCCTGTGCTGTGGAACAGCTCAGACTAAGTGACCTCAAAGACAAATTCCAACTGTACGATCCCATCATCCTTTTAATATGTGGCAACATAGGTAAGAAAATATCTTTGCAGGGGTTTTAATTTTATCTACAGACTAGACAGAATCTTGGGCTACAAAGTTAGGTACAAATTTTTGGGTAATCTTTATATGTTATTCCCCCAATGGCAAAGGGTGAATGCTCTGAAATGGCATATGAGATTGGCTTTACTCGTGTTCAACTATATCATTTGCCATGAAAATAGTCTGAATAGAACAAGTCCAGACACAAGAAATGTGGACATGCGGGGAAAGAATTGCTTACTTTTCATTCAATATTACAATATTTCTGTCTCCTACTTTATATATTAAGTATTAATTCATTAATCAAATGAACAAATATTGCTGCCCATCTTGCAAATTTGACTCTGAATGTCTAACAACAACAAAAAAACAAAAAATAAAAAAACAATCAATCATGACAAAAACAATAAAACCTATCATGGTTGTGGGATCAAAATCAGTAAATACTCAAAAGGCACAATATAACGTTGGTGATCTAACCTCCCAACTCCCAGACCTGGTGCCCATCCAAGTGTTCAACCTTTTTAGAAGGTCAGTATATTCAGGACCAATCTAACTTCAGGGAGGGGCAGGGGGTTCTACAGGGCAGGAGCTGCAACAGAAACACATGCCAAACTGGTCACATTGAATGGAAACAATGTAAGTAATAAAGACTGTTCTTAAATAAGAATAACTAATTGTGATCCTCTTAACCCCTTTCTGAATCAACCCGTGTGCTTTGGGTGTTAAAGTGCTTATTTCCTATGTCAGCTGATTCCATTAATCCTATTGGCAATGGAGTTTGACCAATACGTTGGTTCATTTTCTTCTGCTGAAGATAACAGAAGGGTCTTATCTTTCTTACGCCTGGAAGGAGTATTGCTCCTATGTCCAGGGAAGAGCAATCAGCTACTAGTAACCCCAAAAAATATTTGAACATGGATTTTATTTTACTAACCTGAGAAGGAAACAACACATAATGAACATAGCTAGGACATTTCCAAGGAAGTGGTTGATTGTGTCAAGTTACCTATTAAATGATTATCTGTTTCATGATTACGAAAACAGTTTTTGCCTTTTGTTCTGTGTATGCAAATAGGAGGTGTTCTGGAGGTGGGTGGGTAATTCCACTTGGTAGGGGAAGGTGATTGTGTACATAAGCTACAACTGGCTGAAGTTTTCAAAAATGTTTCAATGATATGTTCATGTACAAACCAATTATTTGTGTGAAATAGTGAGGACATCCCACTAATTATAATTTGTATAAGAATATTTTAAGACATACTGGAAACGTATATGAGTTTTTATATCTGTGTAGGCAACCCTGCTTTAACATTGGAGAGTTGGAGATGAGTAAGGAAAATACATTATAAGATTTGGGATGATGATACAGGAATATCTCACTTTTTACAGATTTTTAATATTTCAACACATGTTTTGAAGTGTTATTATGATTATGTCAGTTGACATATCTTACCTGAGTTATGTATACTCATTTAGAAGTAGTAACATTTGGTAATATAATGTAATTATGCATGTATTAAGAATATCAAATCAGCAAAGCATGGGTTATTACTGTTTTGCTTGAAAAGAATGATTATTTTCTGAGTAAAGCTAGCAAATATGAAAAATTTGCTATCTGGCTTGAAGGCAAATGTCTTTAATTCCAAGTTCATGAAAATTATTCTCAACTGGCCAGTGCACACTATAATATAGTGTATGTGGACTAAAATAGGAATATTGTAGTATGCTTTTCACTAAAAGTATAAAATTGGAAAATTATTCTACTTTGGACACTTAATGTGAAAATGCCTAGTTTTCTGGAGAAAGCTCCAATGCTAGGAAAGATGGAAAGGAGGAGGAGAGGGTAACCAGCAGAAAAGTTCCAGTGTTGATAGGTGCAAGAAGATCTGAAGAACTATTTTAGAGAAATGTCATCATGGATAAAATCTTTTTTATTTTTATTTATTAAACTTACTGTATTTAAACATTAAAAAACAAAACACAAATTTCCACTCATTACAGCGAATCCGTATCAGTATCATTGATATAATTCATATTTACATAAGCTCTATTTCTATATTCTCTAATATCCTCTATATTATATAATCACTTAAAATATAGTAATATTTACAGATTTATACAGTGTTATCATATTTGTCGTAGATAATACTTAGTTCTTATACAGTATCTTGCATCTATTGTCCAACCATTTATACCATCTATTCCATACTTTATAGTACACCGATTCTTCTCTATCCTTCAGTTCCATGGCCAACTTATCCATCTCTACACATTCAAGTATCTTTCTTATTATCTGGAGGGATATTGTTCTGCTTCCAATTTTGAGCGAATACTATTGTTGCAGTTAATATATGTTGTGTTATATATTGGGATTTTTTACACATTTTTATCACCTAGTATGACCAATAGAAACAGTTCTGGTTTCCATTCAATCTTTCTATAATTTGTTCTAGCCATTCCTTTATTTTAAGCCAATATTCTCTGGCTTTGCCACAGGTCCACCACATATGGTAGAAGGTTCCTTGTTTATATGTGTTTGTGTTTATAGAAGACACTTGACTTGTTATTTTCTAATTACTATGTCTATAGAGTTTTCTTGACATCATTACAGAGAGGTTTTTCATTACCTTTGTTTTTCGGCTTTTTTGACTTCCTAGTCCTGCCAACAACTCTAAACTTCCCAGATAGTTTCCCATTTACTAATTAGTGCAGAAATCCACATTAAATCTCTCTTCATAAGGCAGTTAGTTCTCTAGTCATTTTTGCTGCCTTTCTCTAAATGTGTTCCAGTTTGTCTGAAGGGCATGTTCAGAACTGTGCATAAATTTGAGAAGTGATCAATGCAGAGCAAAGTGAAACTATTACTTTCTGTGATTTGATGTATTGTAGTATAAAATTGCATTTTTTATTTTTTATTTCTTTCAGTGGCAGACACATCATATTACTGACTTGTGCATTTTGTAATCAATACTGTTCCAAGATATTTTTCAAGAAAACTATGCCCAAGCTGGGAGAACTTTGTCTCTGTTAAAATGCATTCTATTATTTTCAACCCAATTCTCTAACTTGTCAAAATCATTTTGAATTTTATTTCAGTTTTCTATGGTATTAGCTATATCATGTAATTTTGAGTTATTTCCAAATTTTATAAGCATTGCCTTCCATATTCAAGACATCAGTAAAAATATTGAAAAGTAAAGGGTCTAGGATTTAAACCTGCTACACCCTACTCAGTATTTATTTAATTTTTTTTACATAGCTTCCCATCTTATGTTGAACTCTGGGCAGCTCTCAATCAACAATTAAAACAACATCATTAAAAATGATATAACACAAATCTATTAAACATTGAAAACTTGGCACTGAAGTTAAACTTCTAACATTAAATCTTCTCATCCACCTCCCCCTAGCGCTCTCAGTGCTTGAGGGGAAAGCCAGGTCTTCACTGATTTATTGAAGGTTAGGAGGATAGAGGCCTGCCAAACATCAAGAAGAAGGGTGTTCCAGAGGTGGGGGGCTGTCACAGAAAAAGTACACGCCTTAGATCCCAGAAGATGACTATGTTTAAGGGAAGGAACTAGGAGCCTCTAAAACTACGAGTCCAAGTATAGCCTTTTGAGAAGCGGTGTGTGTATGTACCACTGCCTCCTTCTGGGCAGGCAGTACTACTCCATCCACAAAGAGGCAATAATCACTACTTGGACTCAGAATAACAAAGTTGAAAGGGACCTTGGAGGTCTTCTAGTCCAACATACCACTTCCCTGGAGGATTTAATTGCTGTTTCAATGAAGAACCATTATCCACAACAGGGTGCAATAAAACCACATAAGAAGTATAATCACAGCAGTTAAAACTAAATAGCAGGACCATAATGACACCAGTAACAAAAGTGCATTAATTGCAAAGAGCATATGATCAAACCAAAGCCAGGAAAACAGGCAGGCTTAGGCTAAAAGCCAACTAAATCCTACAATTTAGAGACATGTTGTAAGGACAAACGTCTGAGGATTATATCACAACTACATTTGCAAGTGATACTTGAATACTTGATCTTAGCTGCTAAGAAGATACTGAATATTCAGGTGTGCTGTTGTATAAGCACAGTGATTATTTACTTAGTACTATTTATAATGGTTTGCCATTCCAATGAGTTCCAAGTAATGTCCAGAGGACAGAGAATTAAAAATAGTGAGGTCAAACCATAGCATCATAATGGTGGGGCCATCAACTACAGGCAAGCCCAAATTCAATGGCCTCCAAATGTCCTATCAAGGAGCCATGTTTTCATAGCCTGTGGAAACTTACCAGAGAGCTGATGATTTGTATGCACTGTGGGCAAACGGTTCCACAGTATTTAGCTATTTGGCAATGTATGGTTATATAGACAGAGTAAAATTGTTCCCTAGGCAAAAGACCCCAAAATATTTTTAAAGTCCAAAAGTCCATAATGTTCCAGATAATGCTTAGAAGTGGTGACACCTCTGTAATTCACTAAACTTTAATTAGTAGGAGGAGGTACAGCATAATCATACTTGCAAGATTCTACTATTACACCCAATCTCAATGGAATTAGTTTTAGACATCCTATGGAATTGATTTCATGGTCTGGTCTAACAAAAGGGGTGGACAGTAGTGTGGTACTTTCAGAACAGCCTTAATGTCCATGGATGTTTCCCATTCCAGCAATAAACTTGTGGCATTTTGCAAAAGCTTCAGTTTACAGATCAACTTCAAAGTGAGTTCTATGTAGAACTCCTTTCAGTAAACCAGCATAAAGGCAAATACTGCATAAATCACTATAGCAAAGTTATTCCTGTGAAGGAACAAGTCACACTGACAAAATAGCCAAAGCTGGGAAAAACACTCCTAGCTGTGGGAGTTATTTGAACCCCCCTGAATAAATGTGGATCTAGGATTACCTTGGATTACGTGGTTGCTTCATCTGTTTATGTGGGCAGATGAAGTAACCACATAATCCAGGTTGCTTCATCCATGAGTACAATGTCATCTAGAGCAAGAAAACTCCTTAATTCATGGATAAAGGAGTAATCTATCCAAAATGCTTCTTTTAAATGTTCTAACTCCCATTATAAAGTTTTTTATTTTTTCATTTTCATAACATATAATCACATATATACTATTACACAGCCAACATCATATTGTATTATTAAATGTTTACATCGATTCATCTTACCATCGACTCCCAAAACAATTATTGGCTCTCCTGCTCTCCATACACCATATTTGTACCTTATCCATCACTTTCTTCTCCCTTTCTCCTCCCCTTCCCTACCTCCTTCCCTCTTCCCTTCTCTACTTCCCCTTCCTCTCTCCCCTTTCCACTCCTCATATCTCTCCTCCTCTTCCCCCTTGCCCTCTCTCCTATCCCTCTCTTCTTCCCTCTCTCTCCTCTATTTCCCACTCTTCATCTCATTTACTTGGAGTATTTCAGCTTCTGACCAAGCTCCATTTTATGTTGATGGTATTTATAATTCCTTTTCAATATACATATTTAATTTTAACATGTAATCTCCTCCTTATTTAAAAAAAATAGAACAAAAAAGTATACCTATATAGTCATTGTACTTTTAAAACCCTCCCCACCAGCTTAAGTTTGGCCAAGATGTAGACCTGGTTACAATTCCCAGCTAGTCTCATCATTATCATCGACAAGATTCGACAGGAAGTTCTCCAGCTGGACAGATGTGGGGAATGTGAGCTCTGAAGAGCCTCACATGAACCCTGTCTGACAAACTTACCTTTTTTGAATCAGAACCCTCCTGGAGCAGGGGCAAAAAAGGGAAGCATCTCACCAGACCCAGAGGGAGGCAACAGGTCCCTCGCAGGTCAGAGATTTGCCTTATGAATCGGAGTGGGGGCGGTAGCCTGCAATATGGCTGACAAGATGCTGACTTCCCATCTAAGCAAATGAACAGGAGGGTGAGGAAATGAAAGACCGGTAATAAAATTTATGAAAGACTGGTAAGAAAGTTTATCTAACCCACGGTCATAAATCAAATCTGGTAAAGGCAAGAAATATTGAGAGCACAAATACTATTGATGGTCAGACCAGGATTTTCTCCAAAAGAAAGAAAGAAAAAAAGGAAAATGGTGGGTTTAAACACCAGCCCCCCCAAAAGCTATTTTGCTTGAAACAAATTCAGGCAGAAAAGGAGAAAGCAAAGAAGTGACAAACCCACTATAAACTCTAAATTTGCGTTTGAATTTGAAATAGAAATCAAACATTCCGAAGGATTTACTTCGCTTTGAAGCAACTCCAAAATATCAAAACCACACTTCTTCTCACTGATAATTGATAACCTAACCTTGACTGTGTGGGAAGTTTTAATTAACCAATTGCCATAAATCAGAATTTGGAAAAGCAGGAGGCAAAAGAGAAACGTACCCGAATCTAGCTGTTTACAAGTTTGTTCCAATTGATATACTTTGAGCAGCTGTGGCTGACTGGAGGCAGAAAGTGATAGGGGAAAGAATTATTACAGAGTCAAGAACTGGGAAATGCTGAGGGCTCCCCCCCACTCTTTCATCCTTTTTTTTCTCTGCAAAAAAATAAGATGGCCCCGGCTTCTCTTCTGGTCTCACAGTAGTTGAATTAACTCCGAAATAAGGCTTGTATAACTAACTGCAATTTTGGAACTGGACATTAAGGAAGAACAAAAGTCCAAGATGGCTCCCATTGCTCTTCCCCACAGCAGCTGAAGCAGATAAATTTAAGGTGGACTAGAACTCTGAAATAAGAACTGTATAACTAACTGTAACTTTGGAACTGGACATCATGGAAAGCTGGGAATTTGAAGAACTATGTGAAATTATAAAAAAATATATGCATAAATCATTAAAATCATTAAAATCAAGCTGAAATAGAATTCTGAACCCAGAGACACAGATATCTAAAGAAAAAATCAAAGAAGAAGGGGGCCAAGTCAACAAAGGGATAGAAATGGAGGGAAATAAAAAGCAGACAAAAAACTCAATTAGTCTTGGCAGTGGTATAGGGAAAATTGTAAAAAGAGGAGGTGTCCCAACAAAAGGGAATAAAAAGCAGACAAAAGAGGTTGAGGCTGTTAGTGGCATAAGGAAAATTGAAGTAGGAGGTTTTGCCCCAAGAAAGAGAAATATAAAACATACTGGGAAAAATTGAAGAGAGTGGATGTGTCAACAAAGAAAAGGGAGAAGACTTGAACAGAGAATTGGGACAAAAGACTTACTAGGAAAAAAATCAGACAACTAGAAACTTTTATATGGGAAAAATAAAAAGCTAAGATAAGGGTTTTATTCCTAAATATGACAATAAAATGGAGTTGTTAATTGGTTGCATATAATAATGGAAAGATAATTAAACAAAGTTTAAAATATATGGAATATGGATAAATATGATACTGATATGGGGAGGTTGTAAACTCACCGCCCCGAGTCCCCTAGGGGAGAGGGAGCGGTTAACAAATCCAATTAAAGTAAAGTAAAGTAAAGAAGTTTGTGATTCACTTTTATACATGATAATTAAACTGAGTTGTGAATTGACTGAATATGACAATAGAAGGACAACTAAGCATGGGTTAAAATATATGAAACATGGACATATATAGAACTTTTAAGATGATGAATAAAGTGAGGTGTTTACCGCTATTATTTTATGTAATAGACTAAGGGAATTGTAATGGACATTGAACAGTGAGGATTGCCATTTATAGACAATTAAGGGTAATCTAATCTAAGATATGGCAAATGGAGAGGGAACATGAAATACATCTACAATGGGAAACTATTGAGATTTAAAGACAGGATCACTAACTGGGGGCATGTAAGGATGTATAGTTATATAAAGGGGAAAAAGTTAAATGTTTTAACTCAATCTGTAGAAGGCCTGCTAATCTTGGGCCCAAATATAAATTAGTGGATGGGGTGTTGGAACCATCTACATTGGCAAAGAAAGTGCAGCATGCTGTGTAAAGCACCTCAGATCCAGAGACCTTTCCTGAATTACTGCAAACTATCCATCATGCTAACATTAGATAGCAATCAATGTTGTTGCCATTCCTATTTTAACCTCAAAGGTCAGCTAGTGTGCAGTATGTATCTCTTAAGAGAGTTTATAATGAAACTGTGGGGCTAAAAAGAAAATCTTTCACTTCATCATAAAAATTCCATTGACAAAGACGACTTCCGGCAGCCGATTGTGATGGACGCGTGCGTCCGCCTTTTCGCTGTTTCGGTGGGCTCCCCTGAAGTCTAGGGGGAGCACAGGGTGCCTTGGAGGGGCGCCCTGCTGTAGGGGCGGCTTGCTGGGACCCCCTGGAACGACAGCGGCCGCGGGAGGGGGTGTTTCCAGATTTGCCCCAGGAGCCGGAGAGCGTAGGGAGCGCGCGGAATGCCACCGCGTGCTTCGCCGAACGCAGCCTGGAAGGAAATGATCAATTCGAACGAAACAGCTGAAGCGCGGTGAGGTGAGGGGTCTCCCCAGGTCTTTTACTGTCTTTACTCTTTTGACTGTTCTGCAGGTTTTTTTGGGACTTTGTTTCAACCTCTGGAGGAGTTCAGATTGGAGGGGGGGAAATTTCCACCCCCCTTGGAAAAGCGGCACTTGGAAAATCTCTCCCTTTTATGGGGGAGAGAGAAAGTTTAAAATCTACTTTCACTTCCCTTAAATAATGGGGGATTTTTTTTTTCTTGACCACAACTGCGAGAGAAAGGATGGCTGAACTGATTCTTCTCTAAACTATGTATGAACTTTGATTTTGTTGTTTCCTGACCACTTGTACTGGCTGAGCCAATATGGCCAACTTCTTCCTTCTTCTTTGTCTTTATGAATGAGACTCCTCCTTTGGAAAACTTTCTGGCTTTCAACTAATTTCCACCCCAGAGATCTCCAGGAGCCTCTTCAAATACGCTTTCCCTCTGGATTTGGAATATTTTGACCCACCTATTTGCTCCAGTTTTGTATTAGACAATTTATTCTCTTTGGACTTGCTTGTCTGGTGATCCCTACCAGCTGTGCTCTCCCACAGACACCATTTCTTTGCATAGAACAATAACTATCTCTGAGCCTCATGATGGGTCCAAAGAAGTTACCGCCTGGTAAGGCCTCATCGGCCCCAACATCTTCCACGTCCAGCCCCATTGCTCACCAGTCACAACTGGGATCTTTTTTACAACCTAAAACCTCTGAAGAGAATGCAAAGGATTTGTCTATTCAATAGATGCTTCAATCCATCTTAAAGGGACAGGACGAAATCAAAAAACAACTGCAGGACTTAAATGAACAGCTCAGAGAGACGAAACAGCAAACCATACGGAATGAACAGAGGATAGGTGTACTGGAGGAGGGTGCGGTTGGGATGAGAGATGAGATGAAGACAATCCAAAGGGGGAATGTAGAATTTGGAAATCATATGATAAAAATGGAATTTGAAAGGATGTCTTTTTTCCTTAGGTTCCAAAACTTGCCAGAAGTTGAGAATGAAGATCTTAAGGATATTATGACCACAATACTAGCAGAATATATTAACAGAGATAAACAACAGCTTTGGTGGGATATTGACCTGATCTATAGGATTAATTCAGCCTATGCAAGAACACACAATGTTCCAAGGGAAGTTCATGTTAAATTTCTTAGAAAAACTACAAGAAATGAGGTTGTAGGAGCTCAAAGGGGAGGACCATTAAAATATAAGGATAAAGAAATAACCATTCTTAAACAGATCCCAAAGAAAGTAAGAGATAACAGAAGGAAATATTCCTTTTTAGCAAAAAAAAAAAAAAAATACAATAATGGGGTCTGGTTTAGGTGGCTGTTACTAGAAGGGATGTTGATTTTCTGGGAGGGCAGTAGAATTAGAATCAACACATGGGATGTTTGGAATTGTTAGAGTGGTATACAGCGGAAGTCAGGGGGGTGGGTTTGTGTGGGAGGTGGGGGAGGGTTAAGGTGGAGGGTGGGGCAATATATATGTATGAATAAATTAGAAGATGGGACTAATGAAACATTGTTAGGCTAGGAGAAATTTATATTAAGAGTTATAGATGTTAAATTAGCTTAGAAAATGATCAATGTGTTATTATTAATTTAAGAGTAATTTATATAGTTTTTGTTGGGAGGAGAGGGGTTATGAGTAATCTATTTTAAGATGGGGGGAGGGGAGGGGGTAAAGTGTTTGGTATAATATTTGAATGTGAATTTTTGCGGGGGGGTTGGGGGGGTATAGCATTTGTATGAGATTTATATTGTGTGGAGGGGGGGTGAAAAGGGGGAAAATTTGTTTGTACAAAACTCTTTTAATAATAATAAAAAAAAAAGAATCAACACAGTAATGGAAGCAGAGGCTTTCACTAAAAAGCACAGTGCTCTCTTAGGTGAAATGGGGGATGTTACACAAGAAACAAAGGAGGGAGGGGCTGAGGCTCTGCCAGTGGACGGGAGGGAGGATGCGACAACTAGAAGACTCAAATCACAAAAGTGATTTGAAACATTATTGCAATTGTTGTTACAATGTACCTTTATGGAAGTGATACAAAACAAAATGATTGAAACATACTGATGATTTTGTGTTAAACTCAAAACTGCTAATACCTATGTAAATGTTGATATTTTTCTATTTTTGTTTGTAAAAATTGTGAGACCTGGGGGGGCTTCTCCCCCCCCGCACGATGTAGCTGTCAAAATGTCCTATAACCTTATAATCCCTTTTCCCTGTAAAACTTTTAAAATCAATAAAATTTGAACAATAAAAAAAATAAAAAAAATTCCATTGACTTCATACAAATAGCTTATTAAAAGGCTGTTCATGTGAACTGTCACTGTTATCAGATATTTTTAAATGGACAAATTATTAAAGAATTAGAAATTATTAGTAGTAAAATTATTTTGCTTACAGATAATGACCTCTGTGGTGGAGAAAGAAAAGTTTATGTTGCACCTCCTGATGGACTATGGATGTTTCCAGGGTGTTCCAACACTATCGTTCCAGACCTTTTCTGTTTTTCCCTTTTCAATGGCATTCTCTGAGGTAAAACTGAAATAAATAGTTTGGAAAATATGGGACAGTGCCAAATGGAAAATAACAATGTTTGGATCTCCCATAAAACTGTGAATCAGGAAGTGATATGATAGAAAAAAATGTGTGGAAATGCTCTGTAACTTGAGCATTGAATAGAGTGAATCCTAAAAACTAAGAAAGGCCTTGCTCTGAATTTCAACTATAGCATAGATTGTTAGAAAAGCTAATCAAGATGGCTAAACCATAATGTGCTTTGTTTGGTTTTAGATTAGCATAGTGTGTTATTTCAATCACTGTGTTTTATTAACAATGGTTTACAGCATATAAATGAGCTATAATGGGAGTGCTTTTGTGAAGGTTTTTTCACCCAATTGTTGTGAAAGAGCTCAGCTAGTAAATCAATCCAACAGGAATTGCTCTCTTCCTCTCTGAAAAGGCTCTATTTGTTTTGAACAATGTCTTTGTATAATCCAGGATTTCACAAATTCTTCAGTTCATGGATCCCCTTCATGAAATTTAAGATTGTTCATCAATCCCCAAATGTTTATTATATGACAATAATTTAATGAATAGTACTTTAAGTAGTAGTACTATAAATAATAACACAATTGACTCCATGGATAGATCCATTAACCCTTGGGGTCAATACTGATTACTTTGGAGTACCCAGTCTCAAAGTATGTTGCATATGGACTATCATTTATTTAGCTCGGTAACTTGGACTGGCTAGAACTACCTTTGCAGGTCTCTCTTAGAAGAAAAAGAATACCCAGGAATGTTAAGAAAACGTTACCAATATGAGGCTGTGTAAAGATGGCCCAGGTGCTACCTAGGAAAAAAAATAGAATTCACACTGGAATAATTTAATTGATTATGCCTATGGAGTATTTCTTAAACTATATGTTTGTTTTAGGACAATGATATTTTTTATTTTTCTGGAAACTGACCTCTTGATATATGTAGATACTTTACTTTACTTTACTTTATTTGGACTTTTATACCGCCCCCTCTCCCCAAAGGGACTCGGATAATTTAACCTCATGACCCACCATTATACCCAAGCCTTGCCTAATTCATTTTCCGTGGGGCATGTGACTTCCTAAAGATAATGACATCAATCAGATTATAGATATTACACAAAACATTGATATTGATTCAAAACAGAACTATAAAAATGAAGTTTTGTACATTTGTTCTTTGATAACAAAAACAGATGATACCCCTTAAAATACTAATTTTAAGCCATTTCCTTAGTACTAGAACATACAATGTGGATAGCCAAATGTATTTTGGAAACTTTTTAAAAGTACTCTTTACAGATGGGTCTGCTCTAGTTCCATTTCTTTAGGATCCTTCCTTCCTTCCTTCCTTCCTTCCTTCCTTCCTTCCTTCCTTCCTTCCTTCCTTCCTTCCTTCCTTCTAGCCATTCATCTTGGTCAATGGCTGTAGGCTGCTTACAATTCAAAAAATATACTACAAACAAAACACTAAAAACTTTTTTAAAAAATAAAAGCAATTATGTAATTTAACACTATAAAAATGACATGGTAAACATTATTTATAATTTGTTTCTAATGACCTCCTTAACTTGCAAAACATATTTTTGAAGTGCAGCACTCACTTTGACTTGGCTTCTGAAGTCTAAAGTTGTTCTTTTATGAGCCAGGAGATGACATAATGGTGCAGCAACTTAATGATGCTAGAACTGTCAGCCAGAAATTATCTGCATTTCAGCAATTCAAGCCCAGCTCCATGAGATAGAGTGAGCTCCCATCACTTGATTCCTAGCTCCTGCCTACCCAGTAGTTTGAAAGCATGCAATATTGCAAGTAGATAAATAGATACAGTGACGTGCGGTGAGGTTTATGGCTGGTGAGGCACTGACATAGTGGTGGGTTTCAAATTTTTTTAGACTTGTGGACTTCAACTCCCAGAATTCCACAGCCAGGCATGCTCAGTTCCGATTTAAAGTGACAGCATTTGTTTTTCTCCTTTGCCTTTGCGCCCTCTACTATGAGGCAGGAGAACTGCATGCCTCACCTACGTCAGGAATTTTTAGGCTTTTAAGCCTTGCTTAACTCTGCTCGAGTGATCATATAGCGCCTAAAGTCAGACTAGATGAGGCATGCAGTTCTCCTGCCTCATAGTAGAGGGCACTTTTTTAGAGGCTTTTTAAAACAGTTAAGCAGAGTCATCCACGGTGAGGCAGCAACTAGCTCAGCCTGACCTCAGCTCTCGCCTTTTTCCTTTTACATTTTTTTTCTTTTCATGATGACAGTGGTGAGGCTGTGCCTCCCCTGCCTCACCTGACTGCACGTCACTGAATAGATACTACTTCAGTGGGAAAAACCTATCTGATTTCATGTGTTCTTTAAGACCACTATAAGAACGTATAAGACTATAAGACCAAGCATTTAGTTGCTAAACTATCATTGGACCATTTTTTAAAAATTTGACAGAATTTTGATAGCCAAATTAATCCTGCACAGAGAACACCCATCTGCCAAAGTCTCTTGAATATAAGCATCTCAGAGTTATGAACTAAAGGCAAATTATGAAGAAGGGCTAAACTGCAAGAGGAGAGCCCTTAGAAGTATATATATTTAGAAGGTGGTCCACATTTGAGCACTGAATCTCTGTGGAAGCATTTTTTAATTTGAAAGAAATCTCATGCTGAAAGAGCTACATTAGTCAATTGATTTAATAGTTTCTTCTTGGTTCATCTTCTAAACCATGGGTGTCAAACTCATGGCGTCACATTGCTGTCATGTGACATTTTACAATGTTCCCCCCCTTTGTAGATCTGGGGTAGGTATGGCTTGAGCATGACACGTCTGGTCCATAGGCCGCCAGTTTGACATCCCTGTTCTAGACTCTATAAATTGTCTCTTCCAGTTAGGAGACTTTTCTGTTATGATTATGGACTTACTCTCAGTACATCTTTTACGTCCTATTGATTACATGATATACCTTAACATCATCTTTACCACTCTGACCCTCTCATGCTGTTTGCTAGTATTTTTCATGCATGAAACAGGACCCTTATTAACTTTGTTTCCGCCCTCCCCCTCTGGAAGAAATTTATCAACTTTCACATGTGAATAGATATGAGCTTCAAAGCATAAAAAGGATACAGCCAATTTCTCTATTTAATATTTAAATGCAGATCATACTATGGACCAGTATTGAATATGTTGTAGGGGGAAAATTGAAATGCTCAGTTTTCAGGAAAGCTCAATATACTTTTCTTCTTGAATTATAATAATAATAATAATACAATTTATTTCTTAGCCGCACCCTCTCCCGAAGGACTCGGGGCGGCGTACAAGAAAACACATAAAATATAAAATAGACAACACATACACAATAAACAAATACATGTACATGGACATGGAGAAGGGAGGCAGATAAATAGAGACAATTAAAACACAGTAAAATCTAAAAACCCCAGAATTAAAATTAAAAAACCCGTCAGGAGCAGAGTGAGCGAACTATGGTTGAGCCAGGCCAGCTATTTGGAATAGGTGGGTCTTGAGCTTTATCCGAAAGGCGCGGAGGTCAGAGGTAGTCCTAATATCCGGGGGAAGGTCATTCCACAGGGCTGGGCCCGCTACAGAGAAGGCTCTACTCCTAGACACTGCCCCCCGACATTGTCTGGCGGACGGCACCTGGAGGAGTCCCTCTCTGTGCGACCGGATTGGTCGCAGGGATGTATGGGGCAGGATACGATCCCGCAGGTATCTAGGTCCTGAGCCATGGAGCGCTTTAAAGATCGTTATCAAGACCTTGAAACGCACCCGGTAGACCACAGGTAGCCAGTGCAGCTCGCGCAGGAAAGGTGTCACATGGGAGTACCTTGTACTCCCCATAATTACCCGCGCGGCTGCGTTCTGGACCAACTGTAGTCTCCGAGTGCATTTCAAGGGAAGCCCCATGTAGAGAGCGTTGCAGTAGTCCAGGCGAGACGTCACCAGCGCATGAGTGACTGTGCGCAAGGCATCCCGGTCCAATAGGGGGCGCAATTGGCGCACCAGGCGAACCTGGTGGAACGCCCCCCTTGCCACGGCCATCACATGGTCATCCATGGACAGCCGGGCATCCAGGAGGACACCCAAATTGCGCGCCCGCTCCACCGGGGCAAGTTGTACGCCCCCGATGGCCAGAGATGGAATTAACTGGTTGAACCGGGGGGCCGGCAGCCACAGCCACTCTGTCTTGGAAGGGTTGAGCCTGAGTCGGTTGTCATCCATCCAGACCCGTACGGCTTCCACACACCGGGACATCACTTCGACGGCTTCGTTGGGGTGGTTCGGGGTGGAAATGTACAGCTGAGTATCATCAGCGTACAGATGATATCCCACCCCAAAACCACGGATGATCTCACCCA
Source organism: Natrix helvetica (assembly GCF_964273705.1). Lineage (NCBI taxonomy): Eukaryota > Metazoa > Chordata > Lepidosauria > Squamata > Natricidae > Natrix > Natrix helvetica. The sequence goes on from NC_138548.1 coordinate 186,000,246, forward strand.
GCGGCTTCATATATGTGTTGAACAGGAGCGGCGAGAGGACCGACCCCTGCGGCACCCCACAGATAAGGGGGCTTAGAGTCGACCTCTGCTTCCCTGTCAACACACGTTGCGTCCGGCCGGAGAGGTAGGAGCCGAACCACCGTAGAACGGTGCCCCCGACCCCCAACCCCTCCAGTCGGTGCAACAGGATACCATGGTCGATGGTATCAAAAGCCGCCGAGAGATCTAATAGGACCAGGATAGAGGAACAACCCCTATCTCTGGCCCTCCAGAGATCATCCACCAACGCGACCAAGGCCGTCTCCGTGCTGTGTCCGGGGCGAAAGCCGGACTGGCGCGGGTCTAGATAATCATTTTCCTCCAGATGTCGTGGAAACTGATAAGCCACCACACTCTCTACAACCTTCGCCAAAAAGGGAAGGTTGGAGACAGGACGATAATTGGCCAGCTCCATAGGGTCCAGGGAAGGCTTCTTGAGCAAGGGTCTCACCACCGCCTCTTTCAAGGCGGCTGGAAGAGACCCCTCGCCCAGCGAAGCGTTCACTAGGCCCTGGAGCCAGTCGCGTGTAACCTCCCAGGATGCCAGTACAAGCCAGGAGGGACACGGGTCCAGCAAACATGTGGTAGGTCACAGTCGTCCACACACTCTGTCCAAATCCTCGATGGCAACCAAATCAAACTCTTCCCAGGTTGGTTTCTCAAGACTCGCCACGGACGTCTCCACTGGGCCACTGAAAGGGACCCAGTCCTTCCGGATTTGAGCGATTTTATCCTGCAGGTATTTCCCAAATTCCTCTGCCCTACCCTGTAAAGGGGCCTCCCGCGGCCTCTGAAACAGAAGGGAGCGGGACACCCGAAACAGGGCGGCAGGGCGGTTCTCCGCGGATGCAATGAGAATTAGACATTAATGATACCATTTTTCTTGCTGGATGTTATCAGGTAAATGGTTACCTCTGAATTTAGTTGTAAGCAAAAGTTACTAAAGTGTTTGGGGTATTTGTCCAATTAAGCAAAAACTAAATATGCCTCAGTTATTACATTATTGCTGAAGAGTATTGAGTTTTGTATTGCTATGAGGTTACAACAAGAAACTCCACAACAGCTTTATTTATCATTCCCTTTGGCCAATAAAACACAATTGCTATACTTATATAGGAATGCAAAATTATACCCTCAGAGGAATGTTTGATATGGGAAATTAAGCTGATGAAATGCAAGTTTTGTCATTCCTCTCTTTGGTGCAGCTCAGGTTTATATCATGCAGTTACAAATTATATTCAGGCTATTTGTAACTTCCCATGTTTTCACATTGCTGCTTCCATTTTGAAAAACCTCTTTTCTCCTACTCAAAAACCCCATAATTTCTTAAGGTGAAAAATAAGGATTGTGCATGTCTTTTTATTGGTAACTTGGAACATGTGCAATAATATGTAATCTATTTTGTAAACATAATTAGAATTAAGACCCTGATTAAGTCCTGAATTAAGTCAGAAACTAAATGTAAATAGACAGGGGATACTGGGTAAACAGATTGAATCCTTGTAAAATGCTGAATAAAATAGCTTTTATTTTATTCTAAGAAACATCAAGATTCCTAGACAAGATATTCCCCAAATTTGCAAATTTGATATATCAATAGAATTAGCAAGAATTACATGATCTTTATATCTTAATAAATTGTAGCAGAAGAAAGCTGATACAACACACCACTGCATCTCTACCTGATTTCTAGCAGTTGGAGCTTGTTTCATACTTGTTCTAGGATTCACCTTTTCTCTATCTATTTCCCTATTTCTGTAAGGATTATGCTGGACCCTCCTTTAAGGAGGAGCAAGGAAGGAGGAGTCTTCTCCTCCTCTTTTTTTGATGGAAGATTGAGTAAAAACACAAAGCAAAAGTAGTACATTTGAGTTTTTAGCATTGTTTCTGTGCACACTTGTATACAATCCATCCTGGAAAAAATATAATCACTTTCCTCAAGATGACAAGAATGCTGAGAACCTACAAAATTGTTAAAACTTTGAAAGGACGATTTGGTGTTGTCCATGGAGCCATTCAACATAATCAGTACTTTTCAAGAATTGGCATCCGGTCACTCTCTGTGAAGGTAATTGCAACTTCTCATTAAACATTTGACCAATGTTTTCTCTCAGTGCAGAGTGAAAAATTCATGGCTGCAGGTAATTTTTCTTAAAGCAAGCACAAGAACATTATTGAGCAAATATGGGTTTCCAAGTTCTGATATAGTAGAGGCTGTTGACTGCAGATGTATTGACTTAACAAATACTAGTGTTTACCTTGAGTTTTAAACTATGGGTTAAATTGTTTTGAAAGGTGAAGGTTCAGAAATCCTGTTTAAATGTATAAAACTATGTAATCTGGGCATACTGATGTTGAGGTAACTGTTCTTAACAATAGGTTTAAAGTGAATGTAGAATTATTAGATATCAAAGATTACATTTATGAAGTTTTTATAGACTTCTAATCTATCTAGTATGTTTTCATACTAGAAAACATGATTGTAGAATTTTGCATTTTTTTTCTGATAGAACCTGAATGGGGATAATATTATGAAAATGTTCTATGGACAGCACAGAGAGTTTGGTGATTAAGAGTATATTGGGAGAATCACCAAACTATTGTTCTTGGGTATGACCTCACATATAATCATTTATATATTATGAGTATTTATGAGATAATATGGCCAATCTGAAATCTTGAAAGTTAGTAATTGGATTAGTGGGGAAAGAGATCTGCTTCTTATTGATGTTAAACTTGTTTCTGCTTTGGGTTATTTCACTTCCATATGATAAAAGTCTTTCTCAAGTCAGTTAATAACCATAAGCATATCTATTTTTTCTATTATCTCATCCTTGCTGAGAAATGTAATCCAGGATTGAAGCCTCCCTAGTCCTCCTCACTCTCTTCTTTATCATCCTCATTCTTGTAGCCAGCACTAACTGGGGCCCTGAGACAAGATGCTTGTGTAATCCCAGTATTGATTTTCTAAATTGTCCTTCTCAGATGGATTACCTGTCTCAGGGCTAACTTCTATCTTTGTTCCTACACATGGTCAGAAAACAGTTTACAAGCCATCATACGTGGGGGTGTTGTTTGCAAAGCACTTTATTTCTTTTTAAGGGAACTAATATATTCCCCCATTTCCTTTGAGTAGTGAAAATATATATGGGCACAAATCTTCTCGGCTTTTCTTTAAAAAGAAATCACTAGATGCTTATGGTGTTTTTAAATATTTGACTTTATTTACAAACATATAAGGTGGCAACCAACGTTAATGTTCTAAGTTAAATTGATAGTTCCCTATCAGGTTTTCAGAGACACAGCCAGGCTCCCTACCATTTCTAAAGTTTATTTTATTCCCATTTCTTCTCTTAGTTTGTTTCCTCATTTCTTTTCACAGACCTTGATTGCACATCCTTAGCTCAGAGAAAGACAACAACGGAAAAGCCATGTCCTTACCCATATATTTTCTAATAATTCTCAAATGTTCAGCAATATCTAGCTGTGGAATGCAATGGACAATTTCTCAATTTCTCAATTTCTTGCTATATCTTGTCACCTAAAATATAGAATAATTTTGTTTGCACACAAATATATATTACAAACTACTTCAATTATATTATTATTTTATTGGTATGATCAGTACAATTCAGCATATATAGAATCATGTTCTTACTTTTTTGAAGGCCAAATTGTAAATGATTTTTTCAACTCAGGTGTGTTGTATTCATTGACATTAATTTTAAAGAATTAATATAGATATATATTTACATTAAATGTAAATATTTTTTTAAAAAAATGATAGCATTGTATAGCAGTAATAAGAGTACTCTTTTCTTAGCTCTTACTATACAGTATAAAGATTAGTGCACATGCCAATTCCATATGCAAGGAAGAGCAGTTCAGTTCAGCAAACATGATTCTGCAGAAGACATTTTAGCCATGTGGAAACCACCACCTCTTTTTCATAGGAAACTGGCTAGCCAGGATAATTTGTTTTTAATAATTTGTAAATTAAGACCACATGCATTAAAAAACCTGGAGCATATCAACTGAGGGACTCATAAGGTCTTGTATGTTAAGGGAAAAAATTGCTTCAGCAATGTTGCATAAACAAGTCTGTTTTTAAATAATGATGATGCTAAATCAAAATATGAAAGCATTTGCTTGTCTAGAAATATGCTTAGATGCTGTGCAAGGCCCTTTGGGCAATGTACTAATAGGATCAAATAATGCAACCTTTTGCTTGTTCACACCAATCAGAATTTTATAATACACTTGTACATCTAGAGTATAGTTATTCAAAATAACTACTATTGATTTCAAAGGGATTTTCTCCAGGGAATAGTGCTGCTAACTCAGAAGAAAGATTTAGAAATTAAATCGGTGTAATTTTCATATTTAAGCAAAGGAGGGTATAAGAGGGAGACTCTGGTCATGTGAAGGTCACTGTTGATGAAAGTGAGTGGATTGAAATGGAAGCTTTTAAAATGTAAGGCAAATTTCTGATCCACTAGATCAGCGATGGCAAACCTTTTTTGGCTCGCGTGCCATAAGTGGGGGGAGTGCAGGGGGGTCGTGTGCAGGCGTGCCGCACCCATAATGCAATGCGTGACCCCCCCAGTGCGCATGCTCCCCCCATTTTTACATGCTTTTTTTGCCCTCCCCAGGCACCAGAGGCTTTATAGGAGCCTGGGGAGGGCGAAAACAGCCCCCCCTGCCCCTCCCAGACGCCCTCCGGAGGTGTCAGGGAAGTCACTTCTGGTTTGCTCGGAGGGTCGTTTCAAACGTTCCGAAGGCTTCAGGGACCATACGGAGGCTTCCCTGACTCCTTCGGAGCGCTCCAAATGACCCTCTGAGCAAACCGGAAGTCACTTCCGGTTTGTTCGGAGGATTGTTTTGAGCACTCCGAAGGCTTCAGGGACTGTCTGGAGGCTTCCTTGACGCTTCTGGAGGGCGTCCGGGGGGGGGGGGCGGGGAGGCTCTTTTCGCCCTCCCCAGGCTCCTATAAAGCCTCTGGAGCCTGGGGAGGGCGAAAATGGCTTTAAAAAAGGGTGAACTCAGCTAGCCAGCGCGCGAGATACTGTCCTCACAGGACAGCACCTCGCATTCCCTGACAAATGGCTCCGCGTGCCACCTGTGGCATGCGTGCCATAGGTTTGCCATCACTGCACTAGATCAAAGATAGATAATCTGAGGCTGCATGGAAGTTGTGAAAATCATGGCTAAAGACCCTGGAAAATTCCAAACTTTGCTACTTGATCGCAGTATTGAATGTGGCAGACAGGGAAAATCATTAAATACATAACCGGAGATAAATTGAATTAACTATATTTTAATGCTTAATTAAATATAAATTTAATGCAAAATCATGTGATTAATTTTTTTTGCCTTCATTCTATCTACTGCTTTTTCCAATGTAGTTCCGATTCTGGCTTCTCAAAGGATCTTTGCAACTCTTGGCCAGAATTTTGTACCTTGCCTTAGAGCACATAGAGCAAGAAAATGTGTGGCTGTGTTAGAAAAATGCAGGAATGCTTTATGTAGTAATGCAAATTTTGCCTATAGATATTTCATGTTTTAATTACTTAAGGAGAAAGAAGATAATACATTCATCAGGTGCTTGATTAGGAAATTGCAAATTGAGAAATTATTATTATTTCATTAATTTTTTAAAATCCCACCTTTATTTTTTATAAATAACTCAAGGCAATGAACATAATAATAGTCCTCCCTCCTCCTATTTTTCCTAAAACAATCAAACATGAGATGGTTTTGGATGAGAGAAAGTAACTGCCCCAAGGTCACCCAGCTGCCTAAGGTGGAATTAGAACTTATAGTCTCCTGATTTCTAACCTATAGCCACTCTTACCAGTGAAATATATCTCCCTGGCTTGCTTTTGAACAGATTAAATAAAGTCAAGCCAAGGAATGCGGTGGGAACATAAGCTTCTCTAGAAGCTGACATATACGTGTCAATATGGTCTACATTTTTAGCAACAATATTTATTACTAAAAGTCTGTAGGTATTCTCAGATATCCTGGTCATGGATGAGAAGTGAAACATCTTCAAAAAAGAAACAAGAAAGTCCAATTACCTCCTAAAAAAGCACCTTTGGGACAATATTTATTACTCTATTACAAACAACCTTGCAGCGGTTGTTATATTGTTTAGGCTTTATTGGTTTTAGTGTTGCCTTTATTGTACTGCATTTCTATTGTTTATTTGACCAAATTTCCCATTTCACCTGAGGAAGATTTTTGTTTTGTTTTGTTTTAAAGTTGACAAAATGGAGTCCAAGCTGAATTCTGTTAAAATACACTTACGGTAACTAATTTTACGTGCTACATTGAATTTTACTGGTATATGCTATTGTTAAATTAGGATTTTTTTCCTCATCTAACTGTAAAATATAACACAGCAACAAAAAGCCTTCCATTTTCAGTTCACTTACATATGACAGAATTATAAAGAGTAAAATGTATTACTTAGAAGTAATTATACATATGTGGATAAAGAAATGCTGATTATCATGGATTTTTTCCTCTAGGCACAGACTGCCAGTTTGGTGCTAGAAGATGGTACTAGGATGAGAGGTTACTCTTTTGGGCATTCATCCTCTACAGCTGGAGAAGTTGTATTTAATACTGGCCTTGCTGGGTAAGAGCACATAGTCTGTTTGTCATACTACCATACTAACACATTAGAATGTGAATTGTAACTAACTATAGAGAAGTACTTCACATATGTTGTTGACAACTTTGTGATTCAGTGTCACCTGAAACCAGACAGTGTCCTAATGAAAATTTAGAAGTTGTCCTATTTTTTAAAGTTAATTTCTGACCCAACGCAGATAAACATGCTTTAAAAGTCAGCATTCAAGGCTCAGAAATATAACAACAATCTTCACATATAATGTTACAGTAGATTTTTTGAACATGGTTGTACAGTTATGTTATTCAAATACAAAAATCACATCATGATTTAAGCTTGAACCAGGACAGTATTTCCACATCTTCCAGAAGGAGCCCACTCCAGATTTTTAAAAATTGTCTGCCACAACAGCTCTTCACAACCTAAAAATAATATTGACATTTTTCCCTTTCCTCTTTATAAACAAGGGAAATTATTATACATACATATATGTAATATGTGCCTGTGTGTGGGAAAAGGGTTGGAAGTGGATAAAAGCTGTAAAGGTAGAAATAAAAGAGAAAATTGGAATAATCTCTTCTCTTCTTCTATCTAGCCATTGAACCTATTTAAAAACAAAGCTTACTGTTATTTTTAAAAACAAAATGAAAAGCCATCTGCAGTTGAAATGGTTTAGAAGTGTCTTACTAACCAAAAGAGTTAATAATATATATTTAAACTGAGTAATGGAAAGTCTAAAGAAAAAAAAATATTTGTGAAGTAAAAGTAAAGGGTATTCCTTTTAATAACATTTTTTAATAAGAAAAGATGCTACCAGATTCCTTCTGATTACTACCATAGACTAAGCTAGCTGTCCTTCTACATTGACTGTGGGGGAAATGTTGGCTAAAATTGGCTGAAAATATTGCTGCCCTTTTTCAGCTCAACAACCCCACCCCCCAAAAGGAGAAAAGGGGAAGGAATATGTTTTTTGTCGTATTTAGTAGCTTCCCCCCTTACTGAACCCAGGTTTATCTGATTGCCTAATTTAGCTGCTGTGTAGCAAACTCCTTCCCTCAGCACATTGCTCAAAAACATTATCTCCCCTGCTGCTCTTCACCAGACTTCTATGCTGTTATTTGGGTTAGCTTTTCATCTGGATTCCTAGTAAATTATTTGGATCTTGATTTATCATCTCTGGCTGTTCACCTTTGCCTGCCTTCACTTGCCCTTTTTTAATCTAATAATATAGAACCATTGTCTGTGCATTCTATTTTTTTCAGATCTCTGCCGGTTGTATCTTTGGTCTATTTAGTGCATCCTTGTTTTATTCATTCTTAGTTGACTCTAAAAAGAAATTTATAACAAAAACTGATTTAGTTAAATGAAATATTTAAAGAAATTGAATACTTTTACAGTATATTATTTGCAAGGTAGCAAACAATGCAAAATGTAGCTACTCTTCCAGACAGGATGGAGTTTGGGGAAATCTTCTTAAAACTTACCTGCACTACCTAGTTGCCCTGTCATAAGAACATGATCCCAACTATCTTTGGAATGCAGAAGTGACAATGTCAGCCTTTAGTCACTTCCATGTGCTTTGAAATTTAACCTTCAAATGTGTTTTCTGTTAGATATTCACTCTAACTGCCATGGTTTCCACCAAGGTCCTCTGTTCCAGCGGGAACAGAGGTTCAATCCTATTGGTTGAGAGGTCTGACAGCTCCCTATAAAAGGGCTGCTGTCAGACCAAGCAGTTGCTGGATTGTACATACTGTTCTACTGTTAATAAAGAGCTGTTGTTGCTATAAGCCTGTGTCTGCCTTCCCAATACCCAATCTAACACTGGCGACGAAGATGGGATTGGAAGGCAAATAGGCGAAAAGAAGAACAACGAATCCAGCAAGTAGATCCAGCCCGAACTCACAATGCGCCCAAACCATCGAGGCACGTTCGCTGCCACGAATTCAATATTAGGAACCAGAAAGAGGGCGAATCAATCAATGGGTACGTGGCAGCGCTTTGTAAGGCAGCAGCCTATTGTGAGTTCCATGACCTGGAATATTAGACCGCATAATCTGCGGTGTGCGGGACATTAATCTGCAGAGAAGATTGCTTGCCAGATCAAATCTGTCTCTGCAGGTCGCACTTGAGGAGGCCAGAGCATCCAAATCAGCAGACAAGTCAACAGAGACCTTGCAACGCCAGCAAAACATGCCACAAGCCATGCAGAAACAAACATGTGTCCACCACGAGGCCACAGAGCCTGAACACTCTGACAGAGAAGAAGATGACAGCTACTGCATGCGCAGTAGCCGCACGAAGCCGGCACGAAAATTCAACTCACGTTTGCCACCTTGCGAGAGCTGTGGAGGAGACCATGCCCGGTCTACTTGCCGTTTCCAAGACGCAACAGTGTTGCAAACGAAAGGGCACATTGCCAAAGTGTGCCGGAGCGAATTCCCTGCCAACACATGGCAGCCAAAAACTACTCTGAGCCGCCAACAGAGGCCTACCCCAGGGGCCTGGCGGAAACCACAAGGATGCCCAGAGAGAGAAACAAAGGTCACACTGCGATAAGACAAGTCCCCACTAGGTGGCCAAAAAAAATGAAGATCACTGTCCTCATAGAAGACGCTCCCTGTGAGCTCGAGATAGACACTGGATCATCATTAACGAAGCAAGCCATCCCAAGCTTGAAAAAACAGCACCTTCGCACCCCTGACATCAACCTACGAGACTACCAGGGGAACCAGGTCCCCATCGTAGGCCAGGGCATGTTCTGGGTGCGAGTCAAAGAATTCTGCGCAAAGCTTCCCGTGACCGTGGCCAGCAACAACCTGCAGAGTCTCCTGGGGGCTTGACTGGTTCCAAGCCCTGGGGTTGGAAGTGACTGGGATCAACTCAGTGAAGGAAGACAGCGCCAAGGCCATCTTTAAGGAGTTCAAGGATGTCTTCAGTACCGGTCTCGGTAAGTATGTGGGGACGCCAATCTCCTTTAGCTTGAACCCCAACATAGCGCCAATAAGGCTGAAACCCAGGAGAATACCTTTTGTTCTCTGCCCTAAAATTGACAGGGAAATTGACAAGCTCGTGAGTCAGAGAATCCTAGAACCAGTGGATCATGCTCACTGGGAGACCCCTATTGTGACCCCAGTCAAGCCTGACGGGTCAGTCTGCATCTGCATGGATTATAAATGTACAATTAACAACATGCTACAACAAAGCGCATACCCTAAACCCATTGAACAGCACCTACTACATTCGCTCAGCCCAGGAAAAATATTTGCAAAATTAGACATGGCGCAGGCATACCAACAGTTGCCTGTAGATGGCGCTGCAGCAGAGGCTCAAACCATTGTGATGCACAGGGTTGCATTCAAATGCCACCGCCTGCAATTTGGTGTTAGTATCGCAGTTCCAAAGCGTCATGGAGTGACTTTTGCAGGGGATACCAGGAATCATCCCCTATTTCGATGACATCTTGGTATTGGCTGCAAACGAGGCGCAACTTTTAAAACAAGTTCGAATGGTTTTGGCCAGAATTAGAGAAAAGGGCCTCCGGCTTAAAAAAGAAAAATGCAAAATTAATGTACCATGGGTTGAATTCCTCGGGTACATGATCGATGGCTCTGGGATTCACCCGACATCACAGAAAATAAAAGCAATCCAGGAAGCACCCATACCCCGCACTCAAACTGAGCTGCAGGCATTCCTCGGGCTCCTTAATTTCTACAGCATCTTTCTTAAACAGAAAGCCACCATCGCTGAACCGCTTCACCGTCTCCTGGCCAAGAATGCAAAGTGGTCCTGGGGCAGAGCCGAGGCTACTGCATTTGGGTGGTCAAGCGACTACTGACAGCTGACTCCCTTCTAGTCCAGTACAGCCAGACCCTGCCATTGGTGTTAACCTGCAATGCTACTCCATTCAGCATTGGTGCTGTCCTCAGCCACCGCCTGCCCAATGGCACAGAATCCCCTATTGCTTTTTACTTGAGAACCTTGTCTTCTGCGGAAAGAAATTACAGCCAAAGGGACCGCGAGGCTCTGGCTGCAGTGGCGGGAGTCAAAAGGTTCCACGAGTGCCTTTACGGCCGGGATTTCAAACTTGTGACTGACCACAAGTCGTTGCTGGGACTACTGGCTGGGGACTGACCTACCCCGGTATTGTTATCACCTCATTACCAGGTGGACTGCTTTCCTGGCTGCATACTCCTACAAACTGATCCACCACCCCGGCTCCACTCTGGGATACGCAGATGCATTGAGCCGCTGCCCCCTACCAGAACTTCTTGCTGACCCCACTCCCGAGACACTGGTCTTGCTCATTGACTGCCTGGACACTGGACCTGTCTTGTCCAATGACATTGCCCATCATTCTGCAAAGGACTCCACCATCAAACAAATTTTGAACTGGGTGTGGAGGGGGTGGCCCAAAGGGCCTGTTGGGGCTGATTTTAAATTGTATTTTACAAAATGCGATGAGTTTTCGGTAATCAATGGCTGTCTACTGTGGGGGGACCGAGTGGTAATTCCAAGCAAACTGCGAAGGGTAGTATTGGAGGCTTTACATGTGGGGCATCCTGGCATTGTCAGGATGAAGTCCTTGGCTAGGAGTTACGTGTGGTGGCCTAACATGGATAGGGAGATAGAAGAATGGGTGGCTACCTGCACACCGTGCCAGGAGTCCAGACCAGCTCTCCCAGAGGCGCCTGCTAAGGAATGGGAGCATCCTCAAGCACCCTGGTTTAGGTTGCACATTGACTTTGCTGGCCCAGTTCATGGCCAGACTTTCCTCGTAGTTGTGGACGCTTACTCGAAGTGGTTAGAGGTAGTCCTGATGAACTCCATCATGGCAGAAATGGTCATCAAGGTGCTACAGAGACTTTTCTCCATGCACGGCCTGCCCAACGTCTTGGTCTCTGACAACGGGCCCCAATTCATGGCCTTACAATTTGAGACCTACTTAGCAAGTCAGGGAATCAGGCATGCCCTGGTTGCGCCATTCCATCCGGCTTCCAATGGTCAGGCGGAGAGAATGGTGCGATCTGCAAAAGAGGCCCTCGCTAGGATGGGCCCGGGGGATTGGCAAACATGGGTTGATCACTATTTGTTAATCCAACATATCACGCCAAGTGCCACTACGGGGAGAAGCCCCTCCAAGCTTCTCATGGGTCGCCGGCTAAGGTCCCACTTAGACCGGCTACACCCAAATTATTCTGCCACATCGCCCCCTGACTCCACAAGCAAGATTCAAAACTTTAGCGTAGGGGACTTGGTATATGCCCACAACTACACTGGGGGAACTCTGTGGATCCCTGCCACGGTGATAGGCATCACCGGGCCTCGCTCTTATCCTTTAGAGCTCGAGGATGGTAAAACTGGAGGAGGCATATTGACCAACTCCGTGGTCGCCTCTCCAACTCCACACTTAGAACACCAGACGCAACTCCTGAACAAATCAGCCAAAGCCCTACCCAAAAGGAGCAACCGCTCACTCCTTCTACAGCCAGCTCAAACCCGAGGGTACTGGGGAATTTATCCGAATTTGTTGCAGGCCCACAGCGAGCTCCAAATGAGCAAATCCCAGAAGCTCCAGCTGCGGCCTGGGAAAAGTTCCAGGAGGTTCCACAGAGCGGAGCTGGAGAGCAGACAGGTCCGTCCGAACTGCCCAAAGAACCGGTTCCAAATGAACTGCGCAGGTCTGGTAGGACTAAACAAAAACCTGCCTACCTGCGTGATTACATGACCAATAGAAACATCCCAACTAAGAGGGGAGGGGTGTTAGATATTCACTCTAACTACCATATTTTCCACCAAGGTCCTCTGTTCTGGTGGGAACAGAGGTTCAATCCTATTGGTTGAGAGGTCTGACAGCTCCCTATAAAAGGGCTGCTGTCAGACCAAGCAGTTGCTGGATTGTACATACTGTTCTACTGTTAATAAAGAGCTATTGTTGCTATAAGCCTATGTCTGCTTTCTCAATACCCAATCTAACATTTTCCTTTTGTTTTTTGGAAAATAATTTCTAATTGTCAGCTTATGGGCTCTTGACCACTTCTCATAGAATTCTGTCTCTCTCTACATATACTAATGGATATTAGTATACCTACATATACTACTTTTTTCCCTTTCACCTGCTTCAGTGTAGGGTTCTGTTACTTGTTTTTCCAGTTACATGTAATTTGGCCTTTAACACAACTTACTTTTTATCTACCACCCTTTTAATTCAACCAATATATATGAAAATTGATTTAAAATGATCTTTTATAATGACTTTAAGTCAATCTATCATCATAGTCTTTAATCATGCTTATTAATCAAGGAGAGATACTTATTAATTGAGAGTCAGTTTGTGTTTAAGACTCCAGGTTAGAAACCAGGAGACTGTGACTTCTGTCTTAGCCATGAAAACTTGTAGGGTAAACTTAGGCCAGTCACTGTCTCTTTGCCCAAACTACCCCACAGGGGTGTTGTGGGGAAAATAATAGGAGGGGGAGGTATTGGTTATGTTTGCCACCTTGAGATATTTGTAAGAATAAAGGTGGGATACAAATAAAAAAATATTCAAAACATATTTACAGTTTCTTCCACCTTTAAATGATGAATATTCAGTTCTGGCCAGCTTTTCTATTTCCCTATCTCTACTTATTCTATGCTTCAGAAATATTTAACATGATGGATAAATGCTTTCATCTGGAACAGAACTTTTGAAATACTGCAACTTAAGGGAACCCAGACCATTTGATCAGTTTGGGAAGATAATTAAAGCATTACTGCCACATTCTGAACAAACTCTGCTTTCTTATCTGTGAAATCATCATACCAAAGAAAGACTGTTCATTACTCTCACTGGAATCAGTAGCAGTTACATTAAAGTACATAAATTTGGTTGCAAGGTTTTGCATCTGAAAATAATTATTTGTGCTTCTTTGACATGCTAAATACTAGTTCTTTTAATATACCTGCCAGCTCACAACTGCTTCATATAGATCAGAATGATGGAGAGCGCTACTAATTTTTCTACTGTGATAGATGATGGGTAATATATTTTGCTGCATCACCACTGCCAAGTTGCACCAGAAGGATTAATTTCCCTTCAAGATGGTGCTTGTTTATTGGCGGAAATGTTGTTTGCAAACTATGCATGAGCTTGTTTTCAAATGCAATTGCTTCTCTGCTCCCCAAAATGGATCTAAGTTTCACACAGCTTGTCATGAACCACTCAATGTATTCAGAATATGTCTCATAGGAATCAATATCAGAGTTCCAGAGATTATGAGAAAGTACACCCTGCCAATTTGGAGGATGGCCAGCATAGCTTGCATGAGCTGTTGAAAAGCATCTTTGGCACAATATAAATCCTGTGCTACAGGTAGTCCTCAACTTACAACCATTCATAACCATTCAAAGTTACAACAGCATTGGAAAAACTTACTTACAACCAGTCTTAGGACTTATGTCCATTGCAGCATCCCCACAGTCACATGACCAAAATTTGGGTCCTTCGCAACTGGGTTTTATTTATGATGGTTGCAACATCCTGGGGCCATTTGTGATCTTCCCAGCCAGCTTCCAACAAGCACAGTCAATGGGAAAAGCCAGATTTGTTTAATGACTGCATGAGTCACTTAACAACTGCAATGATTTACTTGACAATGACAAAAAAAGGCTATAAAATTGAACATCACTCACTTTGCAACTGCCTTGCTTAGTAATGGAAACTTTGGTCCCAATTGTGATTATAAGTTGAGGATGACCTGTATTGAGTTCACATAGGATAAATGTAATGTTGCTGAACATTATAGGGTATTAATACCAAGGCTAGAGCAATCCCCATTACGAAGAACATAGAAACCGGAGTATAGAGAGGTATGTGGTCCAGCTAAAGTTATAAAACCACATTTATTCATATAGATATGCCTGATCTATTAGTCAATTCAGAGATACTCCTTGTGAGATTTCCTTGTTGGATGTGAGCCAAAACCAATATATTTCAAATAACTCTAAATAACTACAGAACTGGCTGCAGTTATTAAGGAATATGTAAATTATGCCTGATAACCTGCCCACTAGTATTTTGCCAATACAAGTCACAAGCTTAGGAACAAGTTGTGATACTTTAAGGCACTGTGTTTCCCTGCTCTCTTCAGATCATCAATATTCAGAAAATATTTAACCAATCTTTTGGGCCAGCACTAGCAAAAAGGCTGATCTTCCCTGCATACAGAGACCTACTGTCTTTTTTGAATACTGGATTCACAGCATATCAATGTAGGGAGATACAAAAAAGCATTGATAGGTATATTATATTTTGTAATGATTTCTGCTTTACTGAAATACTTTTCTGAAATATAACAAAGTGACTGAAAGTGACTGTATCCATACTTTTATTGCAATAACTTTTGACCCAGGGGCTATAATTAATAAAAAAGCATTCACACTTAATAGGAGACCAGGTCTGCAGTAATAATTTATGTACTTCAAAACTGCCCAACTAACTTCGACAGTATTACTTTATTATAAGCCTCCAGGGTTACAAAAATCATTCATTAAAACTAAGAACCTAATTTGTTTTAGTCATTGGCAAAATCTGCAAAAATTACAAAAACATAGTCTGACATATTTTATACCAATTGTTTAATCTGACACATCATTTCTCTTAATTGATTAATACATTTAATTGTTGATATCAGCTCACTACCACTCTGGATTAGTTAAAGTGTTTTCCTGTGTGCAACAATCCATCTTTTCACAGGGACGTCTACATTCCAAAAAAACGCTTCTTGCAATTTGCTGATATTTGAGAAATAATATGGCACTTCAATTATATATAATTTAAATAACAATGAAATAAATTCTATTTAGCCTGTGTAAATCATCCTGAAGAATGCTGGTGCCTTTACAAAGACACCAAGAATAGTTCATTTTTGAGTACTGTGATATATATCCATATAAAAATGAAGTTCATGAGTTGAAGGGGAACATTTCTTGGTAGCTATCACTTGCACAAATGTTGTATCAGACTGAATGGGAATTTTTCCCTTCAAATCTTTAGGTGCATATTGTTTACAGACAATTAATTGACTATAATTTCTTTCATTGGTCAATTTATCATAATTAATAGCAAAAATGGCAATATTTAACTTCCCCTCTCCAATTAGAAAGTGTTAATATTTCCAGCCAAATCAACAGTTCAATAAAACAGTTAACCTGGCTTCTTATATTCTGTCTTCTAGCCTGCTGATCTGGCAGGGAGTATTAATTTTGTGTGGATTTTAATCTAGAAAAAAAATTTCCTATTGTGCTAAATCCAGATACACTGAAAGTCTGACTGATCCCAGCTACCATGGGCAGATCCTCACACTGGTCAATCCCATCATAGGAAATGGTGGTGTCCCTGACACAGCTGCTTTAGATGAAATTGGCCTCAGGAGATATTTGGAGTCTGATGGCATCAAGGTAAGCAAAAAACCCTGTAACACCTCATTCAAAACCTCCTTGTTTTATTTAAACAAAAATCCCTGATGGTGCCAATAGTGACTACATTACAAATAGTCTTTGACTTGCAATCATTCATTTAGTGACTGTTCAAAATTACAACAGCATTTAAAATGACTTATGACTGTTTTTCACACTTATGACCATTGCAGCTTCCCCATGGTCACGTGGTCAAGATTCTGACACTTAGCAACTGGAATATATTTATAATAGTTGCTGTATCTTGGGTCATTTGATCAATGTTTGCAACCTTCTGATTAGCAGTTTCCAGATTCACTTAATAATAATAATAATAAATATTTATTTCTTAGCCGCACCCTCTCCCGAAGGACTCGGGGCGGCGTACAACAAAACATAGGAAATAAATATATCGACATACATATAACAAAACATATACCAAGACATATATACGACATATACAAGGAGGAGGTGAACTGATAGATAAAAACAAGTAAAAACACAATGTTTAAAAAACCCTAAATAAATTGAATGCAATTAAAATACCCCAAATAAAAAACCCGTCAGGAGCGATATAGTTGGATCAAAGTTGAGCCAGGCCAGCAACTTGAAAAAGGTGGGTCTTGAGCTTTACACGAAAGGAGCGGAGGTCAGAGGTATTCCTAATATCCGGGGGGAGGTCATTCCACAGGGCTGGGCCCGCCACAGAGAAGGCTCTACTCCTAGGCGCCGCCCCTCGACACTGTCTGGTGGACGGCACCTGGAGGAGGCCCTCTCTGTGCTACTTAATAGCCATGTTACTAACTTAACATTGCTTGTGCAAATGCAACTTCGCGTGATCATGTGCTTGTGTGACCTGGGTCCCAACAGGCCATGGCCCAGTACTGGGGGTTGGGGATCCCTGCTCTAGACCATGCCCTTAGTAAAACAGACTTGGAATTAATCCTTTACTGCTAAGCATTGTTTTAAAACACTTTTAAAATAGTTTATGTTGTCTTCATAGGTTTCAGGCTTGCTGGTGCTGGACTACAGCAATGAATACAATCACTGGCGGGCAGTCAAAACTCTGGCTGAATGGCTGAAAGAAGAAAAGGTGAGGCAGAATATATTTCCTATGGAAAATATTTTTATAATATTAATAGCGATTTGTGTTTTACTGTATTGTAGAAATCAAAGAAGATGTCTCTTTTCTATTCTTATTTACTAGATTAACAACAACCTGGAAACTGCACTTCAGTGGACTTTTTGCAGGGTTTTTTTTAAACAAAAAAGTGTTTCTCTTTCTCTTTACACCAGTGGAGAAGAACCTAGCTTGATATTACAATTTCTTTCCTGGTTCTATACGGAGCCCAGAATCTTTGAGAGAAATTATGGAAATTATGTGTTATCGGTTCAAAATAACTTTATAAAGTACACTTCTCTTTAAACCCTATCTCCCCTTAGAAATACATTTTCCAGGATTCTTTTAACAGAAATATTGGCAAGTCAAAAACCTACATGCCTTCTCTTGTGTTATACTGATCATGTTGATGTTATGATATTTTGACTGGTTTGTAGATGAAAGTAACTATACAGGATTGAAAGCTCAGTTTTTATGACATTGTTAATTTATTAGTCATCATTGTTTCTTTGCTATGATTGAAAAAAAATGAAAGTCCATCTTTGATAGCAGCTTTCACTGAATATAAAAAATATTCAACATATAGCACTTATTGATATTTTAGTATGACATATAGAAATTATATTTGTGTATAGAAATTATATTTGTGATATGTTTATATTATATATGTAATAAATGAATTAATAAATTAATTTCCATAATCAGATGGAATTATCAGAAGTTTCTATTTTTAATTTTTAGTATACTAACACTTGTTTTTCCCCCAGATACCAGCTCTTTATGGGATTGACACCAGGATGCTTTCTAAAATAATTCGAGACAAGGTAGACAAAATCAAGTTATTGAAAAGTTGGCTTTTATAATAAAATTTTCCAAATTATTTTGGGATAAATAAAAACTACAAAATAGTTCACAAACCTTTGACTTAATCATAGTCTTCTCTAAGTGGATATTAAAGTAAAAAGCAAAATAATAAGGTTGACAAGAGAAAATATTTTCCTTTCTATTGACACTTTTCTGAATTAAATTGTCAAGTTGCTTTTTCCTTGAAAACTGAAAACATGAAATCCACAGATTTTAAAAAAAATGCTTCAAAAGATCAAACTGAAATAATTTAGCACATGAAAATAACCATCATAAACTTCCTTCAAATATGAAGTAAACCATACCCATGATTTTTAATATTAAATTTCAGAATGGTTCTTGCTTGGTTTAAGCTGAGTTGAACTCTTTCACCTACATCCTTTATACCTTGTAAAACAGAATATATTTTTTTCTGTTTCTTGATACTTTTAGTTTAAAAAAAAATAGAAATAAATGGGCTTTTGGACAGAATTCAAGGCAAATACATTTTTTCTTCTCATTATGGGAATTATAGCAAATCGGATCATGGTGGCATTAAGCCTCATAGGTCTCTCCCCGAACTTTTTCCCAAAAAATCTGAAGAATTTGGGATTTTGAGATAATTCAATAAGAATGGTGTTAGGTCTGTGACAGATTATTTCTGCTCTTTATTTCAGTTGTCTTTAATTTATATATAGAAAGATTAAGTAAGGCAACTATTTTGACTTTTGGGTACTCCACATAGGCACTTAGTGGTGACTTGGAACCAGCTTTGGACTATTGCAATTACTTTATATTGAATGATTTCGAGAATTTGTTTTTCTGGCTTTGCTGTGATTTATGTGAGGCTGGGACAAAGGTGAAATTTTCTTTGTAATGCGGAGTCACCATAGAATTGTTTTGGACATTTGGGAAGTAGAAAGATAGTGGTATGAAAATGTCCTTTGTCCTTAGATATCTGATAACAATATATTTTTTTAATTGAACAGGGAACTATTCTTGGAAAGATTGAATTTGAGGGTCAGCCAGTGGAATTTTTGGATCCAAACAAGAAAAACTTAATTGCTGAAGTATCAACAAAGGTAAATATTCCATTCTCAGTCGAGACATTGTAGAAGTACAGCAGTTCCTTCTGTTGTCCTACTTTTGATTATCATGATGATGAGAATTTTGAAAGCTGTGTATATTGTTTGGGATGAGCCAAGCACCATCATGGGGCCTCATGATTATGTGATTAGAACAAGTTTAATTTGGAAAGAAGGCTAGGCCATGGGTTCTCATCATCGGTTTATGATCTTTGTTTCCTCTGAAATGAATTATCTTCATCCTAGAAGTGGGGAGAATGTCTTTAAGTTTCTTGATAACTTGACTATGAAGGTAAGATGACACGGGGAACTTTTTCTGCTATTACTACACAATTATAAAACTTTTGTGGGTGGGTGGGGGGTTAAATCTTTTGAATCAGAGGCTTTTGTCTTTGTTATGATGGACCATTCTCTATTTTATTTATTCACTGTTTTGCTTGAAAAGAGATATGATAGATTTTATTCATGTCCTTCATCAAATGGGATGTCTTACTGAATGCCGTATCCATGTTTTTGTACACTACAAACCCAGGATGGTTTATTTCACCAAGTCTCTACAAAATGCACTTGGCAATCATGCATACAAGCACATGCATAATATTACTTCCAAGTTAGAGAGAAAGATTAAATTAACCCCAATTTCCATTTGGTTACATTTGTTACAGTGAGAAGAGCCAAATCTTACTATCAAAAATAGTCTGTTGTTTTTCAAAATAAAACGAAACTTTATTAAAACCTTCACTTCTGAAAACTATTACTCTAGACTCCTTTGAATTGTGCAATTGTTGAAGACAATGCAAGACTAAGTAAATGAGAGAATTTATAGGGCAAAAGGAAATTCAAGTGGATCAATTGACATATTTGTTGCCCTTATAAGGGTCTTCCAGATGTTTCTATAGCAGCTGTTTAATATAAGCTAAGTAGTTTATGATTATGAAATGGTTATGTTGATGCTGATCCAATGATTTTACTTGTTTTATTTCAGCTGCCAATTATAAGTATATTGTTAAGTTATTGTTTGTAGAATTTTTAATTATTAGCCACCTAGAGTCATGGTTTTGAGTGGACTGCCATTTGAATGGAAATATATAAATAAAAAAGCAAGCAAGGAAAATAGGAGCTTTACACATGAATTTAGCAAGGATATGACTTAGTTATATCTATTCATGCACCTGCTTAGAAGACTGATCTATTATGGGAAAGGAACTTATACATGCTGAAATATTTAGTAAATAAACAATCTTGTGTGGATTTTGCAGTAATGAAACATGTCAAAAACTGAAAGATAATGTTGTTATATTAGTTTTGGAACTACAAATATTAATTATGTTTGCATAAAAGTATGGACTTAATAAAACCTTCAAAAATCACTAGAAAAACCAACACAATTTTGTTTGTTTATTTATTACAATAATTTATATACAGGTTTGCCTTATCCTAGGGCTGCTACTACTAATTGCAATTTTGTGTGAACTATTCCCCATTATGTTAGCTTAGAAAAAGACAACATGACAAAAGGGAGGCTTATTGCCAAGGTCTGTCCTGCCAAGCATAATAAGATAAACATTTTACAGAAGATAATAATTGCTGATTTTTTTCCAGAATAAAAGCTTATTAACTTCCCAATGAAATCAGCTTAAATTAATTAGAGCTCCAATCTAAATTTTTAGATTTTCTTGAATTAGAACAAATCCTGTTCTCATTAATTTTCCTTTCAATTCAATATGTTCCATGCAGCAACATCCTTCATATAAGTGAACAGTAAGCTATAACAGTAAGCTATAAATGTGTGATACATTTTGAATTATCATGACAGAAATTAAAATAGCCCCCAACTATTCTGAAAAATATATATGCAGATCTATAGAGTAAGTATAAATGTTTGTGACATAGAATTCTAGTTTTTCAAAGTGAAGCAAATACAGTTGTATGAAATAGAAGTAGAATATTAATTATATATTTTCTAAGCAAGATGGGATAACAAGCTGGCTTCTTTGACATTTCTAGCTGCAAATATGCCATTTGTGAGGCCATATGGTTTAGTTCCCATGATTGTCAGTGTTCCAAATATCATCCAAAATTAAATCAGAGTTCAAGGCAAAACTTTCCTCAAAATTCCAATTTATTAAGAGAGACATGTTGGCACATTTGTAGAAAACCCAAATCTGAAAGCTTCCTAGGTTTTCCACCCAGTTGAAAGTTCATGATCTTGCCCCACGCCCACAAGTCCATCGCATGGTCCAATCTTCCACTGCCAAGCTGGCATTTCCACCCATCTAGTCAGGGGCAGAGGTGCGGAAACAAAGAATGACCTTGGGCTTCTAAAAAGGAATGTTTTATTTTGACAACAACACATTCTACTCTTTACTATTCCCCCTCCAATTACCCCACTAATGAAACAGCATAGTAAAATAATAGAGAGTGTGGCAGGCCAAAGATCTTAAAAGGAATATGACTGCAGGCCTGACAATGATCTTCAAGACGCTTGACTTTGGTACTACTGATACAAAATCCATTCAAGAACATTCAACCTGAGTCTTCAGTTATAGATTTATATTGAACCTGAAATGTGCCAGTTCATATAAATTTAGAGCTAAATCTTTTTCTCCTTTTTCTCCTAAATAACCTGACATCTCCTCATATTGGTTTTTAACCTTAAGGCTATTGCACCCAGAGATGAGCATGTTGGAATGAGTGAAGTTATAAGGATATTGGACAGAAAAGAGGCTCAGTTCACCCAGTAGGATATACATCTGAGGGAATGAATTTAATGTTTCTCCAAATAGCTGGCTGGATTATTTTCAGAATTGTATGTAGAACTGATTTCTTTTACCAGCTAAATGAATATTCTATTTGCTATCCTTAAAAAAATAATTAAAGGGTATAAAATAAGAAGACGACTTTGAGATCTAAAAATTTGTTCCATTTTTAACTATTTCACAGAATTAATTATCACCAGAAGTGGATGACGTTGATAATCTGTGCTAGTACAAAGAATGAGTGACAAAGACACTGAAACTAGCAGGTGTAGATATGAGATGAACACAACTCACGTGATCCCATTATCTTTACAACTTTATTTTATAGAGTTATAAAGTAGCATCGAAAATAAAGCTGACAATTAACCAAGCTATTCAATTATAGCACACAATGATCTTATTATATTATACTATATTATATTTATAATTTAGAATTATAAGGGCTGCCCAGCCCAGCACTTCCACTATCAAGAAATGGTTTTCATATAAATCAATTTATGATAACATTTAAGCATTTTTATTATCAATAATAGGTTAGAAGAATCTGATAATATTTTTAATGAAGCAATAGGCAGCTCGTCAGAATATATTGAAACTGCAACAAATTATTTAATTTTCCTTATTTCTTTTTCTGCATTTTCAGAGTCGGGAGACTAGAGTAAATTTAATAATTTCCTTGACATTTCAAAGGGCTAAGGTTATTTCCACAGAGTATGAATGAAGGTCAGGTTAGACGTAATAGAGGCTTGCTTGTGTCTTTTTTTCCTTTTAATCTGGTTTTCCACATATGAAGTTTAAAGTTTTATGTCAAACTGTGTGAACAGATCAGGAGTAATAAACCTTAGTGCTTTCTGTTCTTTTGTATCAGGTGATAGTTGTCCCTTGCTAAGTAACATTTGAAAAAAGGAATGCTGTGTGGTATCTTCTTGAACTTATAATATCTCTTGGAAGTTCATGGTATTACTGGTGGAAGTCCATTTGTGTCATTTCCTGCATATCCAGGAACTAGAGATTTCAGCCAAAGATGTAAATGTATATTATGTAAGAACTGTCACAATAAGATTTCTCTTCTTTCTTCATAATAGGAACTATAAAGATTTGGGTCTGTAGTTGTTGTCTAGGAATCATACAATCTGGCATGTAGCCTTTGGCATTCCAGATATGTTGGAGATTGAAGGGACTGAGAAGCTCTGTATTGTATGGTGCACTAGACGTCTGGATGAGTCCAAAATTTTAAATTGCAGATAGGACTTTTGCTTTAGTAGTTCACATGTTCTCTTTAGGTCTGCTTCTTTCTTTTCCTCTGAGAAGCTTCTATTTAACTCCAGAATAGTGGTAATTCACTTGTGAAATGATTCTGTTAAGATATTATCATCTTTTCATGAAGCCTTCCAGCTGTGAAATATCGGTATGCCAAAAGAGCCTGATTAAAAGGGGGTTATTAAACAGATAAAAATAGTTTGCTCAGCAGTAGATCAGACGTGGACTTTGGGAAAATGTGCATTTAAAATCACAGTTGTCTTAAATCCAATGGATTTGATGACGATGAGGAATGCTGATTTGCGTATTGCTGTAACAGAAATAAAATATAGGCAGCCTTAAGAACTACCAATAACTTGTCAATTGATCTATATCAATGTGGGGGCAGTAAGGGTGAGCATTGAGCATATAATGATAATTTGCACAAAGTTCCTGAAAGGGCAGAATTCTATTTATATGACTAGAAGATTATTAAAACATGAACGAAAACATAGAATAGGATAGAATGAATTCCTTTTTACTTTTCTCCTAATACTAGAAGACAGCCACTCAGTGAAATTAACATTGGGCAGTAGATTCAGAAAAGATTTTCGAAGAGATTTGTGTGTGTGTGTTTTGCAAATTACATAATTTACACAAAGGTCTCTTATATAAGAAGTAATGAAATGATGGCCATAGATGTGCAAAAGAGATAGATGGCTCTTCTGTAGCCTGGTGCCCACCAGATAGCTTGAATACATACCCTGTTATTTGTAGCAAAGGCACCACCTTTGGCTAGAGCCAAGAAAAGTTCTAACTGAACATAAAGTGGATGGGTTGTTGCTAAGGAAAAAAGTGTAAAGGAGGAATACACAGCATTTTAGTTAAGATAGCTAAAAACTGTATGTACTATGCATTTTATTCTCTTAACCTGCTCTGAAAAGAGGAAGTGGTAACGTAAATTAAATTAAAGTTAAAAATGGTATGTTTGAATATCTGGAAAGGTTTTAGGGTAGGGCATGTAGGGAAGCTTCATGTCCTACTCATGAAGTGGATCTGCATAGCCATTCTAGTGAAGACAAATCTGGTGGAGATGGCTCCCCATTCTCAACCAATAGGATTCTACTTTTATTATTCATGCTAAAAGCAGAAGATAGCAGCTTAAAATATTAAAATATGACATTCTCAGCACTACCTTCCTACGTAATTACATAGATCTTAGGGGCATTTCACAAACTGAATCAGTAGGTAATGAAATGAAAAAAAAGATTGAAGAAGTTGCTGGGAAAATCACTTCTGCCTCTCACAATAGCTTCTGCTACTACTAATACTATTACTGGTTCTCCTCCTCCAAGTCCTCTTCCCTTTTGTGCCAAGCAGACTACAGGAATGATACTAATTGGAGCTATACAGATGTGAACTCCAGAAGAAGACAATAGCAAGTCATTATAGTATTGTTTATGAGAGTCAAATTCAATTACATGAAGAGATTAATTTATACCTCTATCTATACCTGTCTGTATAAAGGACATCTCAATATATTTGTAGCACGAACCCACATCCCAAGATATACAACGGGGCACCTTTCCTCAGGCTGAGGAAGCCTACATTATTCCAGTATTTGAATAAAGGCTTGATTGCTGCGGATTCTCTGTGAGATGATGTAAGCTTCTTAATAGAAGAGAATCAGAATATACATTACATTGCAGAAGATGATGATTTTCAGGGAGTACTGATTCTTAATAAAAAAATAACCCTAGATAAATTCAGGAGTAATTCAGATAAAGCAAAATTCATCAAATGCTTTGAATTAATGTTGACTCTGTCCTAACCTGTTTATTTGTTCATCTGATTTATATAGCTACCCATCTCACAAATGTGACTCTGAGTGGCATAAACAACCAGTATAATCAATTAAACAGCAATTAAAAAGTTTGATTTGGTGTGAGTTATCTTCACCTGATGCAAATCTCTAATTAACAAATAAGCATACAATAATGTTTTTTCTTTTTCCTAACATGTGTGAAGGAGGTCAGAATATATGGCAAAGGGAATCCAATCAAAATTGTAGCTGTGGATTGTGGATTGAAGCACAATGCTGTTCGTTTGCTAGTAAAGGTAAATCAACATGTTTCTTAAAAAAATATTGACTCCTTTCCTATGTATCTGTGGTTTATTAGTTTATTCATGACTAACTGGAAAGCCCGGCTTGCTAATTTCTCAAACAGCATTTCATTTTGCAGCAATCTGAAATACTGACATTGATACATTCAATTCTTATTGGAGTTGTTTGAATGTGTGTGTATTTGTATGTGCATATGCACACATTTATGGGGAGGGAAAGGCTTCTTCTCATGATGGACTACCATATTGAAAAAGGCAACAACTGTGACCACTCCAGGGATGTGATCCACTTATCGGAGGGGCTCATACTTATGTACAATGTGCTTTCACTTTATTTTATCCTGAAAACAACCTTGCACATTTATTTTAAAGACTTTATTTTAAATACATTAAATCTAGACCTTGTTCAGCAACTGCCTTAGACAGTGCCTGCAGTTACAATGGTGATGGAACCATTTTTGTTTCAAAACCAACTTTGATACCTCTTATTGATGACCTTTGCAGGCCTGCAAAGCAAAGGAAAACTGGAGTAAAATCATGAGCACAGTCACAGTTTCACTTAGCTACTGGCTAAGTGCCTAATGGCTGAATTGCCAGTCCCAATTGTGGTCCCTAAATGAGGACTGCCTTTATTTGAGAACAATTAAATATATATTAAACCCATATTAAGCAAGAACTACCTCTTTGTATATAGTTATTGTAACCTCTACCTCTAGTGTACAATTAATAATAATTCTTTATAGAGAAATGCTCTAGTAGTGGGATACTATTTAATACTGCTAAAAGTGAATATTACATTCAATTATTTATACTTCATTTTCAATCACACAGTGATTATGAAAAGAGAAAACTCATTTTTCCATTTGCTTGCAACCAACCAAATCTAAGTGGGGTATATTGGAATGGGTTTTTCTCATATTCAGACTCAAGAATGTATCCTATTAGTTGCATTGCATATAATCTAGTTAATTGCCTAACAACCTTTGATGCCATCCATCCTCTTTTGTTGTCAGAGAGGTGCTGAAGTTCATTTAGTGCCTTGGAATCATGATTTCACCTCAATGGACTATGATGGACTTTTCATTTCTGGAGGCCCTGGTGATCCAACCCAAGCACCAGAATTAATTGAAAATGTCAGGAAGGTAAAGTGTATATATTGGAATAAATGTTTTTGTTACGATGCTGTTGACTTACATTACCCATGGTTTGTTTCTTTATTTGCATTTCATTAAAATACTACTCTTGAAATAAAGATGAAGAACGTGATGGATTAGAGCAAAGCACTATAAAAGGAGATATGAAGATAAGTCATTAGAGGCACCTAGAAAAAAATAAAGATTTCAATTAAAGGAGAAGAAACCCACTGATACAAAATGGAGAATAATTTAACTCTGAAAGAATTCAAGAATATCTGGCAACAATATACTCAAACCTTTATCTCAAGATTGTGTGCTATTATAAAAAAGGGTTTTAAAAGGAGATAGAAGACAATACAACTGAGAATCAGTCTGTTTTGGATATGAGTTAAAAATGGCAGCCTACAGTAATGATATGGAAAAGATGTTACACAGGATTTACAAATGAAACCAGCTGATGTTTTAATAGCTAAAAGGGACATACAAATAAATTACAAGAGTGACTTGGCTGTGTGTAGAGTTAAACTCAGAAGAACGACTTGGACAACTTATCTTGGAGTTACAAAGGACATGTGTAATGAAAGAACTCCTGAGAAAAGATCAAGAGAAAATGAAAGGAAATCAACTTTTGAGATACTACTTAAAAGGAATAAACATTTAAAAATGATTTTTAAAGCAGAAATAAGGAATAGAAAATTGGTTTAATTGATCACAGTTAAAATATATGTTTACTCTAGTAATGTTAAATGAATTTTTCTTGACTGGCATTTAGGATTTAAAGATTTGGTTATAGATAAGATATTATATATATGTATATTATATATATGTTTTTGTTGATTTTCACGGTGTAGGTATGCTGGTCTTGTTGTATTCGGGTCTTTTCCTGTGTAAGATTGAGATTGTCTTGGCAATGTTTCAGCGAGGTCTCACTCGCCATCTTCAGGCTGGGTTTTGGGCTTAAAATGTGATTGGAGCTGCCATCTTTCTATAAATCTTGGTGGCGGGGTGTGGAGTGCTGGCTTTGTTTCAGTAAGTGGAATGATTGGTTGTATGGTTGTATCATGATTGGTAGATTGGTGCTGATTGGTGCTGGCTGTGTGTCTATTGTTGTTTCGTGTTGTAACAGCCTGAGTGGTGGGTGGGGCTCGTTTGTTGTCTAGGGTTGGTTTCTAGATGTCTGGTAGGCGGGAGGTATCGTCACGTTTATTCATGTTGTGGGGGTGTTTCTCTATTTCGATAGCTTCCATAATTATTCCCTTGTTGAAGTGTTCTTTTTTGGAGATTAACCTGGTTCCCTCAAAATTAATTTCTTTGTCGGCTAGGCGTTTGGTTCTGGAGATGAGGGAACCATACAACTCTGTAGCCAAGATCCTCATCTCCAGAACCAAATGCCTAGCCGACAAAGACCACCTAAAAACTGAATTACACACTCTCACAAACATATTAATCTCCAATGGATTCCAAAGAAAAACAATTACCAACCTAATCCAAAGGGAGACTCCCCCCAAAAACCAAGACACAGAACAGGACAATGACATCGCCCTCCTCCCTTGCATCAAAGGCACCTCAGCAAAATTCTCCACAAACACAATATCAAGACAGCCTTCAACACTGACCAAAAAATAGCCAACATCTTAAGAAACCCAAATACAAAATCCAGCTCTATAAATAAATAAATAAATATAAATAAATAAATCAAAAACATATGTACACACACACACACACACACACACACACACACACACACACAATTTCTTAGAGAAAGTAGTATTCCCTTTCCTTCTTAAAATTGAAGGAAACTGTTAAACCCGTGAAGGATTTTCTGAAAAGAAAATTTATTTATTTATTTATTTATTTATTTATTTATTTATTTATTTATTTATTTATTTATTATTTATTTATTTATTTATTTATTTATTTATTTATTTATTTATTTATTTATTTATTTATTTATTTATTAAACTTCTAGACCGCCCCCTCTCCCCGAAGGGACTCGGGGCGGTGTACAGGTACAAATTTAAAAACCATACACTCGATAATATACATAACTAAAATTGAATTAAATATCCCCTGTACAAATTTATAAGAATTAAAAACTTAAACCTTAAAACCAAACCATAAAATTTAAAAATACAAACTGAGAAGGGAAAACTGGAATTAGGCCAGGCCGGCTAGATGAAACAGGTGGGTGTGATAGGAAATTAACTTGTGGGACAGTATTTGAAGGGATTGAAGATCAAGATTTTCAATATGTTGTTTCTAGTACGTCTTAATGGAATTTTTCTTGAGTAAGTTTGAATGATGAGGCTTAAAAATGTTTATAGATATGAGATGAAATGAGATATACAGTAGGAAGAAGGTATTTTTGTTTTATTTTTTTATTTTTAGAGAAAAATATTACCGTGCTAGAAAAAGGAAAGGAACATGAAAAGGATTTGTTGTTTAAGGTGTATATACATATATGTATATGTTATATAATATGTGTATGTTATACACATACACACATACACACATATATACGCACATATAAGTATGTGTGTATGTATAAATGGACTTTTGCTAATTAAATTAATCTTATCAAAAGGCTTTATTTTAACAAAAGGACTTTATTATTTGGTAAGGGATAAAAGATGATAGGGGATGAAGATATGTTTAATTAATAAGTTAGACAAAGTGATAATTTACTAAAATTCTTTGCACTTGACTTGATGAAGGGAAAGTTGTTTCTTGATATTTATTTTTTAAATACTTATCCTTTCCCCTTTTTCTCCCTACATTTTTGTTTCTTATATTTTTGTTAGTTTTTATTAACTTTTTATCATAAAACTTTAATAACAATTATAAGAAAGGAAAAAAAATATATGAAGAGAGATAGAAAACAGATTGCAAACAGAGACAGATTTGTCCAACTAAATTCTAGAGAAGAACAAAAAGAGTTATAACTAAACAAACAGGGTAACAAATGAAGGAAAGGAAAAGAGCTATTTAAGATTTCTTTTTTAAAAAATAGGGAAAGTATTTATGCAAAGATGAACACAATTAAAGGCAAAGATATAATTTACAAAGGAGGTTCGGCACAAATGGTGGCAGCAATGTCCAAAATGATCCCCAAATTGCTGATAGCTACTAAAATTTGATTAAAATTTGTTTAAAACTATGTAACATTTGTAACTACTCAAGATTTGTAGAAAAAAAAAAAACAAATATGGAAAACTCAGTGGGGGCCAATGAAGTGGAAAATATCAATTTATATTCTAAATTTATATTTAAAAGGCCACCATTAAAGAGTGCTTGAAAACTGAACAAATGCATTTAATCCACACATTAGTAAGATAATGCTTAAGATCACACAATCCAGATTTTAACAATAACTCCCTGTCAAGTAAAGTACAACGTGGATTCAGAAGAGGAATCTAAGAACATCTAAGGCCACATTGGTAATATCCGAGGAATAATACAAAAGACAAAACATATTAAAAAACTAAATACTTGTTTTTGTTTTACTGATTATTTTTTACTGTATAGACTAGGGATGTCAAACTGGCAACCTGTGGGCCATAGGTGTCACATGCAGGCCACGCCCTCCCTGTCAAGTAAAAAAATGTTGCAATATGTCACGCTATGTCACGTGATGCGATCAAATTTGACACCCGTGGTATAGACCACAAATAGGGAGTAACTCTTGAAAACATGAGCATGAAACTATTTCTTTTGCCAATTGAAGAATTTGTATGATTAGGAAGCAACAGTTAGAATGGAGCAAATGGCTCAAAATGTTGAAAGGAGTATTAAAGGTTGCATGCTGTCAGCATGTTTATTTAACTTATATGCAGAATATATCATAAGAAATGTAAGAGAAGAAATGGAAAGTGCAGTTAATGTTACTGGGAAAAATATCAGTGAGCTCAGATATGCTGATGATACACTTCAGTGGCTGGTTGTGAGGAAGATAAGGAATGTTTTGTTAAAGGGCAAAGAATGCAATACAGAAGCTAGATTGCTCCTAAACATATTTGTAACAATCTGTAAGATTACAGTACATCAGTCAGCAATACCAACCCAGTAGAAGTAGACAGAGAAGAAGGTTGAGGAATAATAGACTTTATCTTCCTAAATTCACAGGGAATTTTAAATTAGCAAATAGCATTCTGAACAATTGAAATACACACACACACACACACACACACACACACACAAAACTTCTATTACTTGGACAAATAGTCAGAATACTCAAGTTCACAGATAGCACAATAACAAAAATTGTATTGACAAGATTATGATTGTAACATATAATTATAAAAACCAGATAACCAGAAAGGATGATCAAGAAAGAATGAATGCCTTGTGATGCTGGAGAAAATTGCTGAGAATACCTTGTATCACAAGAAGAACAATTAATTGAAAGCACTAATAATTGAGCTAATCTTGAGTATTTTGGGAAATATTTGAAAAAAATCAAAAGCAATGGAAAAAGAGGCTGAAAGATAAGATAAAAAGAGGTTAAGAGAAGTCAGGTTTGCTAATACTATTACTGATAACATAAACAGGAGAGACCAAAAAGACCAAACAGCAGTTACTGTACTGACAGAAAGTTCTGGTAAACGGATGCCCACTGGATCACAAAAAGTTGGAACCAAATGCAAATGATCCTCTTCAAAAATGAATTTTCCTGCAATTGTTTTTAACAGATCAAATCAGCAAGTAAAATTCTAAACGATTGAAATATACACAAAAGCAGGGTGATTGAAATATGTAGCACTAATGTGACAAAACAATACAAGCTGTAATTTGAGTGGTTGCTAAATGGCATATTAATTGATACTGCACTGCAATTGCTTATAATCTAACAATATATGGATTTTTAAAAAAATATCAAGTTCTCATATCCTACTTCAATAGTGGTGGGGAGCACAAGAACTAGCCCAATTCAAATTAGGATTGCTTCCTCTGCTGCTTCTACAGACCTCTGCATGAAAATGCATGAAACAGTAGCCTTTTTAAAGGCAGATTTTCTGCATCGCTTTGAACTAAAAAACGTGCCCTGATGCAATTTCTCTTTCTATAGTTATTAAAGATGTGCAAATTACTGTCAGAGAAGAAGCTGGCAGTATCATTTTAAAAAGGGGATTGTTTAGAAATCAATTTAAAATACTGTCTATTACCAGAAAGAGTTTTTTTTTAATTATCTCTGCAGGTGAAAGCCCATTTTTACTCATTTTTGATAGTAGTCTTTCCTGTCTAGGTTCTTAACAATGATCGCCAGGAACCTTTACTTGGAACCAGTATGGGGAATCTCATTACTGGATTGGCAGCTGGAGCAAAGTCCTACAAAATGACCATGGCAAACAGGTATGAAACATATATGTGCACAGGTTCAGGAACCAAGAGGCAGGAGTGCTTTTAATGATCATCCAGCACCAATCTTTTCGAGAGAAACTCAGCCAAAGAATTCCATATTTACTAAAAAGCAATTTATGTACCTCATGAGAATCATACTTTTTGCTACTTAATGTACATTCAGTTTCTTCCAAAGTTGGTGTCTGGTGTACACTTGTATTCTTTTATGTTACAAGTAATCCTCAATTAACAATTGCAGTTGGGAATATGAACTCCATTGCTAAGTTAGGCAGTTGTAAGGCTTGATGTCACATGATTGTGTTTCAGTTGCAGTTGCTAGGTGAAACCCAGGTGGTTTTTAAATAAACTTGCCTTTTGTGACTTCTCCATTGATTTGTATGGATCCTGCAGAAAGTTATAAACATTGATCATTTGATTGAGGGATGTTGTAACTATCATAATTACAAGCTAGTTGCCAAGTGCCTGAATTGCAATCATGCAATGACTGCAACCAAAGAACCCACTGTAAGCCTCCTCATTAAATACCATTGTAAATTTGAATAGTTGCTGAGCAAGAGATGGTTAAATAAGGGCAATCTGTTACTGGCCAGACAGAAACTCCTGAAACTCTCTGCCAAAACTCTCTCCCTGTTGTAAGAGTAGAGTGGACAGACCTGCTGGAGGTCAGAACTAGTAGCATATGATAGCTCTGCAGAGGCAGAACAAGGGTTCCAAGAGCACTTCAAAATTGCAGAATTTGAACAACACTTTTTATTTTATAATATATGTTTTACTTAGTGACAAGTCCCATTTGCCAAAAATCTCAATTTTAGTCAGTAACTTCTACCCTGTAGCATTTGCAGTTACCCTTTCTATTAGTGCAGTAGCCATAGCAACCATTGGCCCTTCATTATTTGCCAAAAAGCAAATAATCATGTAATAGACATCTAGTGAAGACGTTGCTATGATTTCAGAAGCTCATTTCATGGATCTTGTGCGGTTTCCTTGTGTTATATCACTGAAATCTGGGTTATTTTAAAATTATTGTGGTTAATTGTGTTGGCCTTGGGAGGGGGGGGGGAGAGTAACAAAGACACTGAATGACCAGAGAATAATTGAAGAAATAATTTTATTTTAGGTTTAACATTTTTCCTGCAGAGCAATAGCAAACAGTAGAATTTCTGGCCTTTAAATATAATTAAATATAATGCTCTGCTGCGGAGAAGTGTTCCCACATATTTATTCTACAGTACTATTTCTCATTCAACTTATTGAAATAAAAATTCCTTTCAACAATTTATTTCAAAAGAAACATTGAAAAGTTCTCAGATGTGAAGTGTGGTGTTCTTGCCCTTTGGTTAACAAAGTCACCACAAGAATGACATTCTCTCCTGTTTCTCAGTGAGCAGCCATTTCTATAGGGTTATGCAACTTTCCTGGCTTCCCATTCTTGGAAGGGAAAATGTCACCAAGGAGCTCTTTAACAGACTGCTGAGTAGGGGAGCCAGTTTGGCCTAGTGGTTAAGGCATCAAGTTAGAGGTTAGGTGGTTGTTAGTTCTACACACCTTAGGCCCAAAGCCAGGGGGTGACTTTGGGCCAGTCACTCTCTCTCAGCCCTAGGAAGCAGGCAAGGGCAACCACTTCAGGGGCTTTCCAGGTAGTTAGCAGTCACCAGGAGTCAACAATGATTCAAAAGAACCCCAAAGTGTGAGAAACAGGAATGCTTCAGAATAATGGTAAGTAGTGTGATTTATGTAATCATCTTCTTTCACTTCCTCCAATGAAATAATCTCAAAAACAGCACTCCAAAGAAATTTGAAAGAAATTCTCAAACAACTTGAGAATAAGGTAATAAAATAGGCTCTTTTACAAAGGGAAATTGCAAAGCAAAATTTGGCAGAATTATCAATTAACTGTTGTTATCTTCCCTTGCCTTTCACTTGACACATGTGATTTCCTTAACAAACCATGCCTTCTCTCCCTGATTCTTCAGAGGACAGAATCAGCCAGTTATGAATCTGTTAAATGGACAAGCTTTCATTACTGCTCAGAATCATGGATATGCAATTGATGGCAACTCTCTCCCTTCAGGCTGGAAGCCTCTGTTTGTGAATGCAAATGATCAAACCAACGAGGTAAGACTTCTTTTTCTGGGTATCTGATGTCTGCTCATCAAAGAACAGGCTGGCATCAGTATTGCTTGGATTATCAATCCCATGAATTCTTAAAGATGCTTTGCCCACTTCTCACTGAAATATTTATCTTTGGTGAATTACTGGAAAATTGTACTGGAATTATATAGAGAATACAAGGCAATATTTTATAGGGATCAGTCAAAAATCCAAAATGGTATCTAGCCATTTCTTATTCATCTGCATGTATGTAGGAAAGGGAACGGGGGAGAGAGGAGAAATGCTTCTGGGCATGGTGCAATCCCTCTGTAGTTAGCAAAAGCCTTCAGTTGAAATAGGGGCATTTTATAGAGCATGCTTGATGGAAACTGAAGTTGCAGCAAGGCATGGGAAAAGAAAGATGATGTTATTTGTGTATCTTTGAAAGTTACTCAAAAGTGCAACCTGCATTCATTGGAATTCAGAGGCCTTTTCTGAAAAAAACACCTTGTAGTATTTCTGGGTTTATTGTTAGATTCTGGACTTAAAATACATAGATGATACTCCTATAACAGAAGTAGGGTTGTATGAATGACAGATTCAAAACTTATGCAAAACTCAATAAATCATACAGATGCTGCGATGCTCATTTCAGGGATGAATCTACTGTAAATGTTTACTAGAGTTGCTCATCTGTTTCCTGGACCAGTTTGAAGATATAACAAATTTCAATTCTTCCTCTAAACTATCAAATACTTAACCTTGACTGTATGTGGGGTTTGCTAAGAAGAGCAAACAAAAGTAATTTTAAAATTATTTTTGTTGTCAGGAAGAAGACTAACATTATTACTTATTTTTAATTCTGCAGGGACTTATGCATGAAAACAAGCCAATTTTCACTGTGCAGTTCTATCCAGAAGGCAACCCGGGGCCAACTGACACTGAGGTATTTGATGGGGTGATAATAATAACTAATAATAAAATGTTCAAGCATCGGAACTTTAATCTGCAACAATGCCTCTCATCTGAAACCAGATGTTGCATATTGTTCGCATTCATCTTTGTTCAGAATTAAGGCTGTTGAGCCCAGTGTTGTGGCAGTGTGGAGGGCAAGGTGATGCTTGGTGCCTGAACAAATCTGGCTCAAAACATTTTGCATAGCATCCTTCTCTAACATCAGGATGTACAGTAGATCCATGCATATTAAAAAATCAGGTAGCCCCATTCTATTACTACAGAATACTGGCATGGGAACATTTCTGCTGCATGGACTACTGCAATGTGCTTTTGCTTGATGTTGCCCTTGAAGACCATTTTGACAAACCAACGTTTCCAAAGTATAGCAGTGTAAGCAGTGATGGGCATACCTTGATATTTTGTGATTTACACAGGTTGCTATTTTGTTTCTGGGTGTGATTCAAGCTGCTGGCTATTACTTATAAAGCTCTACATGGCATATGGTCTGGTTGCTTAAGGAGCCACCTGTCTCCTATAGTATCTGCCTAGTTGAATCGATCTGGCAGGGTGGGCACACTATGGGTTCCTTCGATTAAACAATGTCATCTCTCAGGGTCCAAGAATCATGCCTTCTCTATAGCATCTGGATCTCTACATCCTGTTTTTCTGTGATTGAATAAAATTCAATCAATTTTATGGTTGCAATGTTTTGCTGCTGTTGGCTTATCATATGTGCAGTCTAATTAAAACAGTCCCTTTTTTCTGGAGCATGCATTTCATAGGTAATTCTTCATTACCAATCACATGACCATGATCAGCTTTTAAAAGTGTATGGAGATTTATATTCTTCTAGATACTTGAGACATATATTTTCTGAAATTGGAGATTTTTAAGACTATCAATTTGTTTATAAAATCTGAGTGGCTTTTCCAAATTCTCTTGGCTTTATTTAAATGCCTTAAATTCACAAAAATAGAGTTACACACTGCCAGGTAGATCATCCTCACTATCCCCTCCCCACCCCGTTCCAAGCTCTTTGTTCTTGTTCTGTCTCTTTGTGTGATAGATTATGATAAAATTGAGGAATGAAAGTTTATCTTAGAAGAGGCAACCGAGTCCAGATGTAAGAAATGTGGAGAAAAAGTATTCCAAAAGGTCTCCATCTTAATTAACTCACTTTAACTAAGCCTGGGAATGTACTCTGATATTTTCCCCCAAGTTTCTGTATTCATTCCAGCCTAGCAGTGAAGATATTGTCCTGAAATCTGGTCATTCTTGCTTCATTGGACTTGCCAGCTACAAATAATTTGACACTGAATGTCTCTTTTTTTTCTGAGTCTAAGGCAATTTCTTGAGACTTCAGGAGAATCTTCTACTTGGATGGCAAGAAGGATGGCTGTGAAGTATTAGTATCTCTCTATAGAACCTCAGTGAGACCACAACTGGAATACTGCATCTAGTTTTGGTCATCACATTACCAAAAAGATGTTGAGACTTTGGAAAAAGTGCAGAGAAGAGCAATCATTAAAGCAATTATTATTAGGATTATTAAAGACCAGAGACTAACACATATAAAGCAGTGGTGGCTTGCCAATTTTTTTACTACCAGCTTGGGCGAACTCGCACATGCGTGCAATGCTTCTGAGCATGAGCAGAAGCTTCTGTGCATGCGCAGAAATGTCCAGGTGGGTAGGTGGACCCTCCCGCTGCCACTACTACCGGTTCACCTGATCTGGGCCAAACCAGGAGCAATCCATCTCTTATAAGAAGAACAGTTGCAGGAACTGGGTATGGCTGGAGAAGAGAAAAGAAGGACTAGGCGTGACATGATAGCAGTATTCCAGTATTTGAGGGGCTGCCACAAAGAGAAGGGAGTCAATTTATTTTCCAAAGCATCAAAAGGCAAGATAAGAAACAATGGGTGGGAAGTAATCAAGGAGAAAAGAAACCTGGAATTAAGGAGAAACTTCCTAACAGTGAGGACAATTACCCAGTGGAGCAGAAGTTGCCTTCAGAAGTTGTGGGTGCTTCATCACTGGAGGTTTTTAAGAAGAGACTGGGCAGTCACTTGTCTCAAATTGTATAGGGCCACCTGCTTGAGCAGGGGGCTGGACTAGAAAACCTCCAAAGTCCCTTCCAGCTATATTCTGATTGATTGGTTGGTTGATTGATTGATTGATTGAAGGAGAATTCTGGCCTTAACTTTCCCAATCCTGCAGTAGTTTGGTTGTTAACAAGCTAATTACATGATTGTAAATGACCAGCTAAGACAGGCCTATAATAGGAAGTAGAGCAGTAGACATTGGAGGAAGTAGAGCAGTAGACATTGGAGGAAAACCACCAGCAGCAAGAATGGAAAGAATTCAGTTTGTTTTTACTACCTCAGGCAGTGCCAAAAAGGGAGTCCGCCCTCGCACTTGTCTGGGATGTGACCTGGAAGAAAAGCAGCCCAGGGGGCATATGCACACAGGTGGGCGCATGCGTGCTGGCCAGCTAGACATCCGGTTACTGGTGTGCATGTGCGTGCGATGATCAGCTGGCCAGCGGGCATGTTCATGCCAGAAAATGGAAGATCAGCTCTGCACACACAAAGGCCAGCTGATCGTGATGTGCACATGCACACCAGAAACCCAGAAGAGGAACAGGCGATGCCATGCGTGCCAGGCAATATGGCTCCATGTGCCACTTCGGGCATGTGTGCCATAGGTTCATCATAGCAGTTGTAGAACTTTGTGTAATTATTTAAGTTTTTGGAGCACAACCCTATTGGTGGTTTAAGCATTCTGTGTGTGCATGTAAACAATCCTAAGAGCAAGAATCTGACCTGAGCAACGATTAGTGATGCAGGTTTTATAACTATAGCAGAATGGAGACTTACAAAAAATATTTTAGAGGGATAGGCAAAGCCTGGCACTTAGCTGACTACACTGTTCTAGAAAAGTCAGGAAGCATGCATTCTGTCCATCTGGGAAGAAAAGCAAAAGGTAGTCATCTCATAAAAGAAAGAGCACGCATAATGAAAAAAGATACAATCTTTAAGTCTCTATTTATACTTTGTTCCATCTATCCATTTATTGTGGCAGCTAGTCATGATATTGTGATGAGTTGGCATCCCTAGACTTGGAACTCCAGTAATTTAGTCACAATCAGTATGCCAAGAATGATGCTTTGTTTTGATCAAAGTTCCTTTTGTATGTGGTTCCATGAATGCTTTGTGTAGACCCATCACATTACATCATATTAACCACTTCTCTGACCTTTCCTGGTCTCTTGGATAGAAAACAAAGGATTGGGTGAAACATGTGGCCTGCTTCTGTTCTTCTGATTGGAGGTGGGACATTTTTTCTTTTCTACATCAAGGACCTGCCTCAAAGTAGGTCACTTCAGCAGTTGGACTCAAGACAGCTTTGCAAAGAGGTGCAATTTTTGATTGTGCACAACCCTACAGT
Source organism: Natrix helvetica (assembly GCF_964273705.1). NCBI lineage: Eukaryota > Metazoa > Chordata > Lepidosauria > Squamata > Natricidae > Natrix > Natrix helvetica. Next base: position 186,038,521 of record NC_138548.1, read on the forward strand.
TTACAAGAGTAAAATCAATGATAGGTCTAATTAATTTTCAAGTGTCATATTTTTCTGGTATTAGATTTGTCTAACTACTTAGGGCAGTTTTTTCTGGTCTTGACTTCCAGATGTTGGGCTCCAATTATTATCAATTCTGAACATTGATCAGACTGATGTTATTATAGGAGTTGTAATCAAACATCACTTGGGAGGCTTAAGGTGGGAAAGGCCAATTTAGGCTTAGTTGTTGCTAAGTTTTTAGTTCTATGTAATAATTTATATTAAACTCTACAGTTTAATTTGTATAAATAGAATGGGGTCCCAATTACTGATCTTTGTGAAAGAAATGTGGTATATTTCTTACTATATTTCTTTCCCCTTGAAAAGACCTATTACTTTTCAAATGCATTTTGAATACCTTTTCTTTATTGAAGTTGTAGAATTATGTAAATGAATTCACATGCACATTTTCTTGTTCTCATATTTGAAAATGAAGCTTAATCCCCTGCCTGTGATTTGTCCTGGTAATCCCACGAGCAATATGTTGAGTAATTTGGTGAGTGTAATAAGAAAACAGCTTCAGAATGTACAAGAAAGGTAAAAAAGGAACCTAATAGTATTCATTGGAGTTATTGTATTCAAAACGCATTTTAGAAAAAGTGCATTTTAATTGCTTACTGACTTTCTTGCTTTACTGAAAAAAGATTGAAATTTATCAAAGATGAGGAATAAATGTGCTCAATGAAACAGAAAAAAAAACCTTTATAAATGTTGAGCTAATCCTCCAGTCTGAATTTGGGAATCTCTGTAAGACTGAAACTTTATATGTGGGAAGGGCAGGTAGATGCATATGTCCAATTTACATGGGAGGACCAATGAGTTTAAGGAAGCATAAATAACATTTTCCCTCATCCACCATTCTTCTCTGCAATCCTCAAATTCAATTGTTGCCTCCAGATATGGAAATGATAATTAAACATACTGCCTCCAGATATGGAAATGATATTAAACATCTATGTGATTGTTACCAAACTAAGAGGAACAGACAAGAGAGAGTAAAGAACCCAACAAGGAAGCAGACCTAGAAAATTTGGGAAGCATCTCTGACTACATTGACATCTAGATAGAAGAAAAGAAGTGAGAAAGTTATTTCCTGAAACAAACACAGAAGATAAAAGATCTTGAATTCTTAAGGCTAACTGAAGCCATCTACCTCAGAAGACCTATGGAAAATACTTTCTAAAATAAAATGAAATGGAAACAGAGGAATGACAAATACAAGATACATTCAATTCTCTGAAATGAAGAAAACCTACTTTCAAAACAAAATATGTAGGCTCAATCACCACTTCATGCAAGATGCTCAAGAAAAGGAACTCTGTGAACTAAAATACTGTTCAATAAAAGAGATTCTGGCAGATGTATTCACTAAGCCTTTACTCCAAGATTGGTATGACATCCCTCAATAAATTATGAAAATTGTGATTGGTGTATGAGTCAGTGAGAAAGGATACTAAATTTTCAGTGCACCTTATGATCTACTGATTAAAAGTAGGACAAAGTTAGCTAGGTTCAACACTTTATCTATACCTGTAATATGTTTCTTCTAAAATTAACACTATTTATATCATAAAACATGCTTTACTAATTCTTGGTCAGATGCTATTTTCATCCTCAAGAAACTCACTACATGGAAGACTTTAACCTGCAAGAATGAAATAAACCTGCAAGAATGAAATAAATAATGCAGTAAATTCAAGCCTGGGTAATACAGCTAGGGAAAATTTCACAAGATTCGTAATGGACAACCACATTTCTTATTCAATTTAAACTTCTGAGGCAGATTGTTATTATACCTTTGTAATAAACAAAGAAATTAAATATGGGTAGATTTGGTTCATGATATGAGCAAGCTGATGTTATTGGCCAATAAAATCCTACACAATTGAAATCCATGTTTATATGAGATTCTATTGTAAATCAGTAGCCGAAGGTCCTAGATGACATTTAGATTTTCATGCAGATTATATAAGAAGTGTGCATTAAATTTCTTAGGCTCATGGTTGTTTAGTTTGCCTGGGATACAATGCAAAGAATTAATCTATTAATTAAGTTAACATTAATTAAAGTAATTATGTTCACAACCTAATTATCAAGAGAATGCTAATGATACTAAATAACAAATACTGGAGGGATAATTTTGCTGGCTTGTTAGGTTATTGTAGAAAAACATTCAAATTCTTTGCTTATGATAGTAATAATAGAATTTATGTGAAGCGCTTATTTACTTCTTATTCATTTGAGGAAAAAATACAGCATCTGACTTTTTGTCTAATTGCTTGCTTTGATGTCCCAAACTGGTCCCAAACTGACCAGAACTCAGGAAGCTTCTTGGATGAGGAGCGAAATGTCTTCAAGGAAAAACAAAGAAAATCCAATTGCCTTTTGAAAAAGGAACTTTGGGGCAACCATGTCCTGGATGATTGAGAATCTCCATAGACATTTGTTTGCTTTTATGTTAAAATACTTGGAAAAAATGGTTAGGATAAGTAATCAGAAGTAAGGTTGTGTATGTGGAAGAAGATGATTGAGAAATAATAGAGGTTAAATGTAATAGACTGAAATTGTGCCTCCTGAATGATTTATGTGGATATGTGTTTTTTTTTAATTCTTTTCCCTGACCCTTTGGGAATTTAAATGAGCCCTGGATCTCAAGAACAGGGTTGAACCATACATTGAAATGGGTAAAGAAGGGACTTCCGGTGGCACCATAGGCGTTGAAGGACGCTCCTTTGGGAACACCAGCCCCAAGGCCGAGTTAAACTGCTAGAACAGCGTAAATCAGCTGTCTAGTGGCTTGAAAACTCTCCCCTTGGGAAAAGAGGGGGAGGTGAGCAGCCGGGCAAGGGTAGAGCTCCCCTACACCCCCAGGAGCAATTCTGGGGCTCGAAGGGTGAGAGCCCCCAGCAGCCCGACAGAACTTCTCGTCCGGGACATTTCTGCTCTAGCAGAAACAAAACATCATGACCATCCCTGCAATCAAAGTTTCAATCTACATTTGAATAAGATGCAGGCAGAGCAAAGACAGGAGTGATTACAATTGTAAGTACAAACTTTAACTCTGATGTAGTAATACTTCCTTCTGTGAAGATTAAGGGGAACAAAAGGGAAGATGGCTCCTGAATATCAAAGGGCGTGGTGAATGTGAAACCTAAAAGGAAGGATAGTATTTGTTAAGTGCCTGTTAATGTGGTTAAAAGATCCAAGAGCTCAAGATTAAAAAAAACAGCATTGGTTTACTAACAAGCTATAAGATTTAACAAATCTGGGGATTAGGTGGACTTTTTGGACTCAATAATTTGGCTGTTGAAAAGTGTGATTTGAATATTTGGAAATGGCTTCAAAACAAACAAAATTAAGTGTTTCTAAGAGCGCTGGAAGTTCCCCAGCCCAGACACATAAATTGCAGTCTTTATTACCCCCAGCGGATACACAAATTCTGACACTTGAAGCCCTCCAAAGCGCTTTAAAGGAACAAGCTGCTGTTTTGGAAGGAAAGATCACAACTGCTTTTAAAGATGTGTCTGATGAAATGTCTGAAATTAAGGATTTAATCCAAACCCACAATCAACAGATAAGAGAGGATATAGTGGATGCATTTAAGGGCTTACTTGGTTATGTAACATCACTGGAGGATAGGGTGGAAGAAATTAATCAGTCTAATGTCAATTTGGAGAATAAAGTTGATGAGGCACAAAGTAAGATCGATAAGTAAGAGGCAGAGGTTACAATGATACAATATAGAGTGATGGAATTTGCTTTGAGAATAAGAGGCCTGGAAGAAAATAACCAAGAAAACCTGAGAGAGATTTTTGCAGAAGCTTTTGCTCAATTAATTGGCAAACCAAAAGCAGAATGTGATTGGTAGATGGACAAAATTTACCATGTTAATTCATGGACTGCCAGACAGAGACAACTACCAAGAGATATTGTAATCTATTTTGTCACCAGGAAAACAAGGAATGGAATACTACAGGCGACTAATAAAAACAAGCTACAAGTGGCAGGTCAGGAGGTGGCAGTATTGAAGGAAATTCCCCCAAAAATGTTGAGATCCAGAAAGGACTATGCATTCCTAGTGGATGAACTTAGAAATCACCAGATACAGTATTGATGGGAGGTTCCGGCCAGACTGGTGGTGAATTATTTAGGTGAAAGCTATCGTCTTAATTCAGTTTGGAAGGCGAGAGATTTTTACAGTAATGTACTAAAGGCTGGATACCCACCATCTCCAGGACTCAGAAGAAGAAAAGAAGCAGGGGAGGCTAGACAGGAAGATACCCAGGTACAAGCAGGTGCTGCTCAAGCCTTGGAATTACTCGAGGAGACAGAAGGAGTTATGGAACGAGCGGCAACCAAATGTAAAGAACAAGAATTAAAGATGCAACAAGCTCAGATAATAATCCAAGAAGCTATAAATATAAATACAGAAGCTGGGGGGGGGGGGGGAGCCAGACCCAAGAAGAAATTCCAGCAGGATTTCCAGGTGGCTCTAAAAAAGCTTCAGGGGGCTGAAGATGACAATTAAATTCTTAACCTGGAATGTTAATGGTTTAAACTCACCACAAAAAAGGAAAAAAAATATTTTACCATCTGAAACAATTTAAAAATGATGTAATTTGTTTACAAGAAGCACATATTAGAACAAATGACCAGAAATATCTGATGAATGCAAGATTGGGAATGCACTTTGTGGCATCTGCACTGGAGAAGAAAATTGGTATAGTTATATACTTAAGGAAAGGCTTAAAGGCTGAATTAATTGAAGCAGATCCTCAAGGAAGATATATCGCAATTGAATTATTAATAGAAGAAAAGAAAATACTTTTAACGGGAGTATATGCTCCCAATCAACAACAAGAAAATTTTTACAAGTTGCTCCATACTAAATTAATACAATGGGATTACAGATTATGTATATTACTGGGTGACTGGAATGGAGTATTGGATACTATGAAAGACAAGAAGGACTTTCACAAAATATTCAAACACGAGCAAGATTGCCTAAAACCTTCTTCGACATGATGGAGGATATGGAACTGAGGGATATTTGGCAAGAACGGAATTTTAAAGAACAAGACTTTACATTTTTTTCTGATAGGCACCAATCCTTTTCTAGAATTGACTTTATATTAATTACAAATGATCTTCCTTCCAGTGTGAAGAAGACGAAGATATGTCCGAGAACCCTAACAGATCATAACCCGGTGTGGATGGAACTGGAATATGGAGAGGGATCTAGGAGGTGTTGGAGGTTAAATGAAAATTTATTTAGATATGAGGGAAATGTCACAGAATATGAAAAACTACTGAAAGAATATTTTGTTTTTAACATGCATAAGGGAATATCCATGGAAACGGTTTGGGATGCAAGCAAAGCATATATGAGAGGTGTTTTAATAAACTTGAATAACCTATATAGATGTAGACGGGGAAAAACGAAGGGAACTAGAAGAAGAGATAAAAAAGAAAGAGCAGGCGCTAATATGTAACCCAGATGATAAGAAAACAAAAGAAGCAATTACCGTATTTTTCGCCCTATAAGACGCTCCGGAATATAAGACACAGCCAATTTTAAAGGAGGAAAATCTAGAAAAAAAAGATTCTGAACCAAATACTATAGTAAAATATTTTATATCAACTGTATAAAGTTAACAGCAGTTTAAGAACAATTTTATGTCAACCATGTAACACAGGGGTGTCCAAACTTTTTTCAAAGAGGGCCAGATTGGATGAAGTGAACATGCTGGAGGGCCGAACATTTTTCCGAACATTCTTTGAACAATAACAATTAAATGCAAATGAATTATTTTATGCCAAGTTAATTGCAAATGGCATACTTTTCATTTCATAACATTAAGATCAACTGACAGCTGAGTTTTCACAATGTATCCATCTTTTCCCTGAAGACTCGTGTTTAGTACATTCAGATGCTTTCTTTCCTCTTTCCCTCTTACTTGTCTATCCTTCCTTCCTTCCACCCTCCCTTCCTCCTTCTCTTCCTTCCTGCCTCCCTTCCAGTTCCCTCCTTCCTCTTTCCTCCTGCCTGCCTGCCTTCTTTCCCTCCTGCTTATCTATGCTTCCTTCCTTCCTTGCACCTCCCTCCCTTCTGCCTGCCTGCCTTCTTTCCTCTTTCCCTATCCTCCTATCCTTCCTTTCTCCCTCCCTCCTTCCCTGCCTCCCTTCCAGTTCCATCCTTCCCTCCTTCCTTCTGCCTCCTTCCTGCCTGCTTGCCTTCTTTCCTCTTTCCCTCCAGCGTGTCTGCTTTTCTTTCCTTCCTTCCACCTCCCTTCTGCCCTCCTGCTTTCTTTCCTCTTTCCCTCTTACTTGTCTATCCTCACTCCCTCCTCCCCTCCTTCCCTCCTTCCCTGCCTGAGCAGGCTTCTTGCATGGCCCCAGCCCTCCAGCCGGTGGCTCATCTAAAACTTTTAACTTCCCAATCTAGCGTTCTCCACCCACCCACCCCCAATCCGCCCGGATCTGTCATGCAGCAAAGAGATACAGTAGCTGGGCGCAATAGCAGCAATAGCAATAAGCAGATCCGGAGAGATTTGGGGTTGGGGGTGGAGAACGCTAGATGGGACACAATCAAACTTGATTCAAAGGCTTCGATCTCAGGAGCGAAAGCCTTTGAATCAAGTTTGATTGTGTCCCATCTAGCGTTCTCCACCCCCAACCCCAAATCTCTCCGGATCCGGAGAGATTTGGGGTTGGGGGTGGAGAACGCTAGATGGGACACAATCAAACTTGATTCAAAGGCTTTGGCTCCTGAGATCGGTGCGCTGCCATCCAAAATGCTATTACTACGATCTCTGCCGCCTGGAACTGCCCGAGAAGCGGCAGGTAAAGTGGGCGCTGCAGCGATCGTGGTACCAGCATTTTGGATGGCAGCGCACCGGTCTCAGGAGCCAAAGCCTTGAGGCACCTTTCGTTTGCAGGAGGAGGGCAGCTTAAAGCAGCGCCCCAGCAATGTGAGGAGCCGCTGCCACCGCCACCACCGCCTAAGCCCTCTCGGGAGCCCAGCCGAGCGGGAGCTCTGAAAGCGAAACCTCTCTCCTTTCCAGCCATCACGATCTCTGCAGCCCTCTCTTTGCCTGCCCCATTTTCAGATGACCCAGTGGCTACATTCGGCTTACAAGACGCACTCAGATTTTTACCCTCTTTTTTGGAGTAAAAAAGTGCGTCTTATAAGGCGAAAAATACGGTACTTTACTATGAGAGCAATTCAATATGCTGATGTTAGATCAAGTAGCAACTAATTTGTTATTCGCTAAACACAATACTTTTGCAATGCAAATAAACCAGATAGATGGTTAGCATATATGTTAAGGAAAAAACATAGAGAAAATAGAGTACAAAGGTAAAGAAGTTTATCAACAGGATATGATTAAAAAGGCTTTTTTAGAATTTTATACAAGACTGTATGCTGGGGATAAAATACAAGGTTTAGATATAGATAGATATTTGGAGAAAGAGAATATCCCCATAGTTACAGATGAACAAAGGGAAAGATTGAATCAACCGATTTCCACGGAGGAAATTCTCCTGGTAAGTAAGCAGTTAAAAGTTGGTAAAGCTCCTGGCACAGATGGATTGACAGTGGTTTATTACAAAAATTTACAACTCGAAATGGTAGAACCTCTTAAGGAACTATTTAAGAGGTGGAGGAAGCGCACACTGAGGGGTTTTTTAATTAATTGTTTTTTAAAAGTTGTAAGGGGTTCCAGGGGTGGGGGGGGGAAGTCAGGAGGGATGGGAGAGCCAGGCACCTAGGTGTGGTCGAGGGGGGAGGGAGCGGAGTGGGGGAGGAGAGGGAAGATAGCATTCCTGTGCAGGGCTCCTTGATACCAACGGTCGTGGGGAGGGGCAGGTGCGAGGACAGATCAAGAGCGCGTAGTCGGTTGGGAGACCGGGGTTTTTGGTCATTCCCGGTCGTTCATACCAACCCCTGCAGACTAGGTGGTCAGGTTCTACAGACCCAAGGCCTGAGACTGATGTTATGCAACGCGAGGTCCGTTGTCAATAAGGCCCCCCTCATCCACGATCTAATTTTGGAGGGGGTGCCGGACCTCGCAGGAATAACCGAGACCTGGTTGGGCCACGAGGGTGGTTTACCCCTCGTGGAAATGTGCCCGCCAGGTTATCGAGCATTTCACCAGCCTCGGGCCCAGGGAAGGGGCGGTGGGGTAGCAGTGATTATCCGGGAAGACTTAGAGCCGAGAGAGTTCACTGTGCCACAGACATCCGGGTGTGAGTCCCTTGTCGTGAGATGGGGCCCAGGGAGGCAGTTGGGCCTGCTGATAGTATACCTGGCTCCTCGCTATACGTCAGCGGCCCTGCCTGAACTCCTCGAGCTGATCTCATCGGTGGCGGTTGAGACCCCCAAACTGTTAGTGATGGGGGATTTTAATCTGCCGTCGATGGGAGAAGCGTCTGAGGGGGTTCGGGAGTTCATGGCTTCCATGACAGCCATGGACCTGACCCAGTTAATTCAGGGCCCTACTCACGAGGGAGGCCACACGCTGGACCTTGTCTTTGTCTCTGGCCAATGGACGAGTGATCTGGGAATAGGGGATCTAGCTATTATTCCCCTGTCATGGTCGGATCACTCACTTCTCCGGCTTGACTTCCCTGGTGCTACCCCCCACCGCGAGGAGGCGGAACCGGAAGGCATTAGATGGTTCCGCCCCAAGCGCCTGATGGAACCAGATAGGTTCCAGACGGAGCTTGGGCCACCTCCTGTGGATCTGACCCGCCCTCGAGTAGAGGACCTGGTAGACGCATGGAACAGTGCGACTACCGGGGCCCTAGACCGGGTGGCACCTTTGCGGCCTCTCCTGCGGCGACGAACCACCCTGGCCCCTTGGTTTACTGAGGAGCTAAGGGTGATGAAACGCCACAAGAGACGCCTAGAGAGTCGTTGGAGATCCTCCCGTTCCGAATTTGACCGAGCACAGGCACGAGCCTATTTGAGGACGTACCTTGTGGCACTAAGAGCGGCCAAACGTCAATATTGTGCCGCTCTTATTGCGTCCGCAGATAACCGCCCTGCCGCCCTGTTTCGGGTGACTCGCTCCCTCTTGTTTGAGAGACCGCGGGAAGCCCCTTTACAGGGCAGAGCAGAGGAGTTTGGGAAATATCTACAGGACAAAGTCGCTCAAATCCGGATGGGATGGGCCCCTTTCAGTGGTCCAGTAGAGACGCCCGTGGCGAGTCTTGAGGGACCGCTTTGGGAGGAGTTTGACTCGGTTGCCATCGAGGATTTGGACAGGTTGCGTGGACGTCTGCGACCCACCACATGTTTATTGGACCCGTGTCCCTCCTGGCTTGTACTGGCATCCTGGGAGGTTACGCGCGACTGGCTCCTGGGCCTAGTGAACGCCTCGTTGGGTGAGGGATCTCTACCGGCCGCCTTGAAAGAGGCGGTGGTGAGGCCCCTGCTCAAGAAGCCTTCCCTGGACCCAACGGACCTAGCCAATTATCGTCCTGTCTCCAACCTTCCTTTCTTAGCGAAGGTTGTAGAGAATGTGGTGGTACAGCAGTTCCCACGTCACCTGGAGGAAAATGATTATCTAGACCCGCGCCAGTCCGGCTTCCGACCCGGGCACAGCACGGAGACAGCCTTGGTCGCATTGGTTGATGATCTCTGGAGGGCCAGAGATAGGGGTTGTTCCTCTATCCTGGTCCTATTAGATCTCTCGGCGGCGTTCGATACCATCGACCATGGTATCCTGTTGCACCGGCTAGAGGGGCTGGGAGTCAGGGGCACCGTTTTACGGTGGTTTGGCTCCTACCTCTCTGACCGGACGCAACGTGTGTTGGCAGGGGAGCAGAGTTCGACCCGGAGGTCACTCACATGTGGAGTGCCACAGGGATCGGTGCTCTCGCCTCTCCTGTTCAACACATACATGAAACCGCTGGGCGAGATCATCCGTGGCTTTGGGGTGGGATATCATCTGTATGCTGATGATACTCAGCTATACATTTCCACCCCGAACCACCCCAATGAGGCCGTCGAAATGATGTCCCGGTGTTTGGAGGCCGTACGGGTCTGGATGGATGGCAACCGACTAAAACTCAACCCTTCCAAGACGGAGTGGCTGTGGCTTCCGGCCCCCCGGTTCAACCAGGTGCTTCCATCTCTGGCCATTGGGGGCGTGCAACTAGCCCCCATGGAACAGGTGCGCAATTTGGGCGTCCTCCTAGATGCCCGGCTGTCCATGGATGACCATGTAACAGCCGTGGCTAGGGGGGCGTTCCATCAGGTCCGCCTGATGCACCAATTGCACCCCTTATTGGACCGGGATGCCCTACGCACAGTCACCCATGCGCTAGTGACGTCTCGCCTGGACTACTGCAATGCTCTCTACATGGGGCTTCCCTTGAGATGCACTCGGAGACTACAGTTGGTCCAGAACGCGGCCGCGCGGGTGATTATGGGGAGGTTTAGATACTCCCCTGTAACACCTCTCCTGCGCGAGCTGCACTGGCTTCCTGTGGTCTACCGAGTGCGTTTCAAGGTTTTGATTATGATCTTTAAAGCGCTTCATGGCATAGGACCTAGTTACATGCAGGATCGCATCCTGCCCCACACATCCCTACGACCAATTCGCTCACACAGAGAGGGACTTCTCCGGGTGCCGTCCGCCAAACAGTGTCGGGCGACATCCAGGAGCAGAGCCTTCTCTGTGATGGGCCCAGCCCTGTGGAATGACCTCCCCCGTGACATCAGGATTATTTCCGATCTCCGCTCCTTCCGTGTACAGTTGAAGACCCACCTCTTTCAATCATCCGGCCTGGCTCAACCGTAATCTTTTCATATTCCTCCTGACTGTCTTTTTTTAAATTTTAAATTTTTATTGTATATTGGATTTTTTATTTGTTAATGGTTTTAATTTGTCTTAATGTTTTAATCTATTACCTCCTCCGTGCATGTATGTCTTTGTATATATGTATGTTTATATATGTCTTGGTGTACGCCGCCCCGAGTCCTGCCCGGAAAGGGAGCGGCTAATAAATCCAAATTTATTATTATTATTATTATTAATAAAATACAACTGGGAGGAGTGGTACCACCATCTTGGAGAACAGCCTTTATTTCCCTGATTCCGAAAGAAGATCAAGATCACAGTCAGCCAAAAAACTATAGGCCTATATCACTACTTAATACAGATTATAAAATTTTTGCTAAAATACTAGCAAATAGGTTGGTGTCAGTTATACAACAAAAGATTCACAATGATCAATCTGGTTTTATACATGGGAGACAAATGAAAAGTAATGTAAGACAAATTGTTAATATATTGGAATATTTGGGGAAGAATAACCAAATCCCTGCAGTGCTTATATTCTTGGATGTGGAGAAAGCATTTGATCGAGTGGATTGGCAGTTTTTAATGAAAATAATACAAAAGATGCAGTTTGGAGAGTATTTTACACAATCTATTAACGCAATATACCAGAAACAAACAGCACAAATTATAGTTAATGGTAGTCCAACAGAATTTTTTAAAATCAAAAAAGGAACAAGACAGGGATGTCCCCTGTCTCCATTATTGTTTATTTTAACTTTGGAATTATTGCTGAATAGAATATGTGACTCAGATGATGTACAGGGAATTAAGATTAGGCACCATGAATACAGAGTACGAGCATTCGCGAATGACTTGGTTGTAACTCTAACCCAACTGGTGAAATCAGCTATAGGTTTAATGAACATAATTAATCAATATGGTCAAGTATCCGGGTTTAAAATAAACCTAGGGAAATCAAAGATGATAGTTAAAAATATGATTATAAATCAAAAAGAAGAATTGGAAAGAGTAACAGGATGTGAGATAGTTAAAAAGGTTAAATATCTAGGAGTCTATATCACAACCTCAAATGGGAAATTATGAGCCATTATGGTATAAAATACAGACAGAGATGAATAAATGGAAACAATTGCAATTGTCTTTACTGGGACGGATAGCAGCAGTAAAAATAAACGTTTTGCCTAAGTTTTTATTTCTTTTTCAAATGATACCATTACTAAAAAAAGATGCAAATTTGGAAGAATGGCAGAAATGTATTAATAACTTTGTTTGGGCAGGGAAGAAACTGAGAATAAAACTTAAAATAATGCAAGATATACGTGAGAGAGGAGGTCTGAAAATGCCCAACTTAAAATTATATTATGAAGCAGTAGTTTTATCAACAATTAGTGATTGGATTAATTTAACAGAGGATAGAATATTGAATATTGAGGGATATGATTTGGTATATGGTTGGCATGCTTATTTAATATATGACAAGAAGGTGGACAAGATTTTTAAAAGCCACATATTAAGGAATGCTCTACTGCGTGTCTGGAAAAAATATCAATACAAGTTAAAAGATAAGATACCTATGTGGGTAGTACCCAGACATGTGATAGAGAACATAAGTATAGAACAAAAACAGGACGTAATTACATATAAAGAGCTTCTTAACATAGAAAGAGGTGTACCACAGCTAAAACCCTTGAATGTATTAAGAGAGGAAAGGGTAATTCAAACTTGGTTTCAGTATGGACAGTTACAGGCTAGATGGAAAAAAGACCAGAAAATTGTTATCATACAAAATGAGGATAATTTGGTAAAACAAATTAGGGACCAGAGTCAAATGCATATAAAGAGATTGTATAATACACTGATAGAAATAGACTCAGAAACAGAGTTAGTTAAATATTGCATGATAAAATGGGCACAAAACTTTGAAGAACCAATATAGATGGAAACATGGGAAAAGATTTGAGTAAGATATGTAAAATTTACGCAAGCTCAAAACTTGAGAGAGAATTTTTATAAGATGTTCTATAGATGGCATTTAGATCCCAAAAAGCTAGCTTGTATGTATCTGAATTTACAATCTAAATGTTGGAGATGTGATTGTGTTGACACTACATATTATTATGTATGGTGGACTTGTAAAAAAGTTAAAGCATTTTGGATAAAAATATGGTGAATTATTCAAAATATTCTTAAAAAGAGGATAAAGTTCACTACCCAGCTGTTCTTGTTAGGTATAATTACAAATTGTACAGCTATAGAGACTAATTTGATTTTGAACTTAATAACAGCAGCAAGATTGTTGGTGGCGCAGTACTGGAAGAAGGAAGTACTGCCTACTATTCAAGAATGGACGTTAAAAGTAGTAAACTTAGCAGAGATGGCCAAAATCTCAGCACATTTGAAGGATTATTCAGATGAGAAATGCAAGCTGGAATGGAAAAGATGGATTGACTACATTCACAATAAATATTGGACTAAGAAATTCCAATTAGCTTATGAATGAACAAGGAATGTTACAATTTATCTAAAGTTAGTTTAATAAAAGGGGAGTTAAAAGTACAAGAGGAGGTAGGATGCTATAGTTAGTTAGCCTATGTTAGTGTATGATTGTTAAATGTTTATACTCTGCATTTTGCTCTGGGAGGTTGGGGGGAGGTTGGGTTGGAGGAGGGGTAGGGTTGGGGTGGAGGGAGGGAAGGGGAAGGGGAAATATTTGTAAAAATTATTAAATTCTTTAATAATAATAATAAAAAAGAAATGGGTGAAGAAAAAACCCACAAGACTTAGGAGACTTGCATAACTTTAGAAGGTTTTATCACAGAGTCAGAAACATCCTTAAAGGAGATTATGTTTAGAACTGTTAGATCAGTGGCTCCACAGTATAGCCAATAATAATTCAAATATCACACAATTTGAATTGTTCTTTTTCTCCTTGTGTACAGGGTCACACTTTATGCAACATGAGAAATAAACACTAGTTTGAACTAACTTCTGTACCAATGATAATTCTAGAATTCTATTCAAATGGGATGAATAATCAATACAGGTTTTTTGAGACTGCTATACTTTATTGTTTATTTTTCTAGTTCATATTTGATTCATTTATCTCGCTCATCAAGAAGGGGAAAGGTACAAGCATTCCTTCAGTGCTGCCCAAAACCACAGCTGCAACTTCAAGAGTTCAGGTCTGTATATTACTGTGCTTTATTTTATCTTTATCTGAAATATTAGACATATTGATTATTGCTGTTATTATATGAACTGGATAGAAAAATTACTAGAAATCTGCATAACCAAAATTCCTTGCTAAAATTGTCTGACATGAAACTTACATTAACAATAGTTTGCTCCAAATGATTATTAATATGATGGAGGTTGGAATGTATCCTTTTAGTATATAAAGCAGATATTTTATTGTTTTACTTAGAGTTATACTCTTAGATCTTCATGACTTAGGTCATGTCTCCTTGAGGTTTAATCTGAGCCACTGTACATCATGGTTCTGTTTTAGAACTTGCTTTGGATGGCAAGAATTGTCTACTAGTCACAAGAAAGATTTTTGCTTATATTTCAGAATGCAGCAATCAGCCTCTTCTTACCTGGGCTCATGGAAAAAGAGTTTCCTAACTAAACAGTTCATTTTTACCATTGTGGAAACATTCTGATTTAATGAATGTTATTTGTTACTGCATTTTATCCACTCCCCCCCATCCTAAACCATTTGTACCACAGACTTAGTCATGCTGCAACCTAGCAGTCTGGCATGAGAATCATAAAGTCTAACTTTCCAGCCTCTTAAGCACAGTGTGTGTTCCTTTGAACAAAACTCAAATTAATGACTGGCTCCATCAGTGTTGTTGTAGCTTGTAGTTGAACTGTGAAATCCTTGGTACTGTCTGAGTTTAGTAGTTCACATGCAGATGTTTTGTTCACATGCAGATGTTACTAGGTAACATCTGGAAGGCTACAGGCACTGAAGATGTTACCTAGCCAGGTAATGAAATGTCTGCAAGCAAGCAACCACCCTCAGACATGAAACAAAATTAATGATTTGAGGCTGGAATATTTTAATTCTTATTGGATATGTTCCCAGTAAACTGATTTTAGGAGGTTAGTTCTGGATTTTGTCAAGGGAAGTGAATAGTTCTTAAAAGAGGGTCTCCTTTGGACAACAATGATTCTTATGATGTCTTGACAGGCACCATAAGGAATATTTGCAAACTTACTATTTGGCTGAATGTGCAGCTTTGTAAATACTTATTTTTCAACTTGAGAACTTGCTTAGAATTTCTTGTTTGCTTAAATAATGCATCATGCTTTGGCAATGCTTTGGGGGTCAGGGACAGCCCCACCCACTCTAATGAAGTGGTCTAAATAATAACTTTGTAGGGAACTTTCCATCCAAAAGGTAGACTGTGTAGCTTTTCTAGATCACTTGGGATTAGAGCTTCAAGAATTCCTAGCTGTCTAGCTATTCGTAGTGGTTACTAGTATTTGAAATGCTTGAAAATTAATGTCTTTCTCATTGCAATTATATAATCATCATGAACAGAGTCAAAGGAGAAGCATCAATTATTCCTGTTAGAAAGAAAGAAGTTAGGGCACAGCTTCCTTGATTTTAAAAAGACTGAGAATGTATGTGGTAATATAACCCCAAACCATTGGCTGAGATGGACTGCCATGGAAATTGAATGAATGAAAACCTGACTTTTCTGATTATTTTAAGGTTTCCAAAGTCCTCATCCTAGGATCTGGTGGTTTGTCTATTGGTCAAGCAGGAGAATTTGATTACTCTGGCTCCCAGGCTGTGAAAGCCATGAAGGTAAGAACAAGGATACTGAATTGCTAGCATGTGCCATAGCCATTCCTGCTCTTTCAGACAGGAATATTTTGTTCTGCTTTTATAAAATCTTTGACACAATATAGAAACATGACATACTAACTGCCTCTATTATTCATTGGAATGAACTCTGTACCTTCCCTGAACTTCTAAGTGGATTCCATTATTAATAAGCATGCAATGAAATAATTTGCATAAATTATTTAAAGTGGTTTACTATAAATGGTGAAGATAGTGATTGATTGAGAATGAAAGCATTTTATTATTTTCCAAGTTCTGCTTGGTATCTGTTACTCCGTTTTGAGGATGGAAGTGCAAATAATATTTTAAATGATGTGGCAACTGACAGGTAACAGATCTCTGGATTAACCAGAGCACAAATCGCCATGTAGACTAAGTTTACTGAGATGTTCAGGGTTTATGTATGCTATTACTGTACGATAAACTTCCAGTAATTTTGGTAAGGCAATAAAAATAAAGTATTTTTGCTGCATTACCAGTACTATCTGAAACTTTGCATGAGACCCATATTTGCAGAGCAAGTAACAGACTTTGAAAGCCCTGAATATTTATGAAATATGATATCTTTCAGGAAATAGCTTTATAAATGGGGTAATAATTAGGTTTCTCACTGTACATGCGGTTATGGATAAATGAATCTTTTGCCAGTGTTCATGTTTGGATTTTTGCATAATCTTTCTAATAAAGAGATTAAAATTATAATAGCACAGTATTAGGTATGGATTACAAAATGTGATTTCATTTTTTATTTTTATGAGAGAGGGAGGGAGAGGGAGGGTGGGAGGGAGGGAGGGAGGGAGAGAGAAAGAGAGAGAGAGAGAGAGAGAGAGAGAGAGAGAGAGGGGGGGGGAGCTCAGATTTCTGGTTGGAAAGAGCAATTCTCCCTTCTGAGAAAATGTGCATGATGCACCCAAGTGAAGTATTTTTCATTTCTAGTGATTTTAATATGAAAGCTAAAGACTTTTGGGGTGTTTAATCTATTGCATCCAACACCATTTAAATAAATTTAACATTGTCTGGATATTTTTCTGTTACCTTTTGTGATGTAACAAGCGAGTTAAAGGTGTTTTTTTATGTGATGTATGACAAGGGAACTTAGATTATAATATTTCAGTCACAAAAATACTTTCTACTAATAATCTGCATGGCATACATTTTTCCCAATTTCAGGAAAACATGTTCATAATTATGAAGGCTGGGAAGCCCTGAATTTTCTAGACCAAAGTTTCAATGTCTGACTAAGGTGATACTTGGCTGATTTAACAAAAACATTAGTGAGCCCCTAAAATTGGTAAAGTGACTGATAGAATTAAAGATAGCATACAGGAAAGGACCATTTCATTAAGGATATGGTATCTGAAGATAGCAAATTGGAAGGGAAAATGTATTTTCTTGATAACAAAAATAATTTTACTTCCCTAACTTAACTTAACTTTAACTTTATTCAATTTCTAGACCGCCCCTCTCTCAAAAGAGACTCGGGGCGGTGTACAGTCATATTAAAATAATTGAACAATAAATATACATGGTATAAATACAAAATAAATAAATTAAATATAGGACTGGAGGAGGTAATAATGATTCACTGTACAATTTAGTTAAGTTAGATTAAAATTTTAAAAAATTATAAAAACATTTACCCTAAAAACTATCCCAAAATAAAATATCCGCCAGGAGGTAAGAGTAGAACTATAAGTGGGCCAGGCCGGCTAATCGGAACAGGTGAGTCTTAAGCTTTTGTCGGAAGGAGCGGAAGTCGGTAGTACTTCTAATACCTAGCCTCTATTTTCTTTCTATTTTACAGTTTTAAAATAATATGTTTTCCATTAATCTTGATAGTGTGACTTCTTTTCTCACTACCAATCAGCTGTCCGAATTTGCTTCTAAATCAGCCTTTCTAGAAAGTACACTTATTCTTGGTGTCCTTACCTTTGGCACCATGATCTTCACCAGTACTGTGGTCAAGAGTGTTTGCATAATAGAGCAATGATAACTATGCCTCAGTACAACTGCCTTTGCAGAACTTCCTCTGAATTATTTTAATTGTTTAATAGGGCAGGTACACAAACTTATAAAATGATGCGGCTGCTTTAAGGAGATGCAATCAGGTACTAGTTGAGTACTCCCAAGTACTCAAAAAGCCATTTTTACCTTTTAAAAAATCAATGTGTTGATAGATGGATTATTATTTAAAGTTACTTTATAATTTCAGATTTACTTATGTAAATTCATTTTGTTTTTTTTTCCAGGAAGAAAATGTGAAAACTGTTCTGATGAACCCCAATATTGCATCGGTTCAGACAAATGATGTTGGCTTAAAGCAGGCTGACACTGTTTATTTCCTTCCAATCACCCCACATTTTGTTACAGAAGTCATCAAAACAGAACGACCTGATGGATTAATTCTTGGCATGGGAGGACAGACTGCTCTGAACTGTGGTAAGTTATGGCATTTCTCTAATGCAGCAGAGAAAATCCTATGCAGGTAATCCTTGATTTATAAACATTTATTTACCAACTGTTGACTTGGCAAAAGTCAGAAACCAATTAACGACTAGCCCTTGCCCTTAAGACCGTTGAAAGTGGAACCATGATCAAAATTTAGGTGCTTGGGAATTGACAAGTTTTGCAGAATTGTTATGTATAGGGCCAGCTGGCATGAATGTGCATCAGTTCTATTCTGGTGTAAGAAAAGTAGGAGTTAGTTATTTCTACAATTTATATGCCATTTCATTTCCAGAGATTCTGAGCAAGATATAATATTGTTTGAAAATAAAATAAAATAAAAAACAAATATGATAAAATGATCTTACTCATCTCCAAATGCCTTTCTGAACAACCACATTTTTACATCACTCCAAAAATGTATCAAGGAGGGGATAGTCAGGATATCTGAGAGGAAGCAGAATTGGGAGGGAGAATCCCTGAGAAGGCTCAGGCCTCAAGGGATCACCAAGGTCATGTGGTCACCACTTGCAATCTTCCCAGCTAGTTTCTGACAAGCAAAGTCAATGGGGGGGGAGGGGGGAGTCAGATTCACTTAAGAACTGCAGTGATTTGCTTAGCAACCATTTGTGTTAGATTGGGTAAATGGATGAGATAGGACTCAGGATTCAGTGAGAAACAACAGCTCTTTATCAGACAACTGTTTACAAATCCTGCACCGGCCTGTCTGACGGTTAGTCCTTTTATAGGGAGCTGTCAGATGGCTCGGCCAATCAGCTTTGAGTATTCTCCCACCGGAATGGAGGACCTTGGTGGAGCCTATTTCTTGGGTGCATGTAACAATTAGCAATGCAAATTTTGGTTACGATCAAAACATGTGGACTTCCTGTATCTGTGAGAAAAGGCAACATAGACCAAATGCAAAATATGGGAAAGGAAGCATTTCAAAGAGACTGTGTCTTAATTAAGTGGCTGGGAATTCAACTCTTTCTGGGATCCATGTAGTTCTGTTTCATTGGTTTGCCAGTTGTGTGGACAGTTTCCACCATTAAAGGAGAGACACCTTCAGGGACTCCAGGCTTGAGCCTTCTCAGGCTCAGGGATTCTCCCTCCCAATTCTGCTTATTCTCAGATATCTTGATTAACCAACAACCCACCCCACCCCCGCTACATTTTTAGAGTGATGTAAAATGTGGTTGTTCAGAAAGGCATTTGGGGATGAGTAAGATTATGCTATCTGGAAAGGTGCCTTAGTTATCATCTCATTAACCAATATTTGTTTTTAATTTTCAAACAATATTATATGTTGCTCAAAGTCTCTGGAAAGGGAATGGCACATAAATTATAGAAATAACTTAACTCCCACTTTTCTTACACTGATGCACATTCATGCCAGCTGGCCCTATATGACCCTATGTGTAACATGATGGCCTGCCTTCACTTCCCCATCATAGCTAAAGAATCAGTTGCTAAAGAGAAAAGATTTCTGAACATTTATGAATGCTAATTGTTCCAATTCATTCTGTGTACAGGAGTGGAGCTGTTTAAACGTGGCATTTTGCAGGAATATGGAGTGAAGGTCCTTGGAACATCAGTTGAATCTATCATGGCTACTGAGGACAGGCAGATTTTTGCAGACAAACTGAATGAAATTAATGAGAAGATTGCTCCCAGCTATGCTGTGGAATCGGTAATTCAGATTTCAAATAATAAATCTGGTGATAGTTTGAAATGGCTGAACTGGTGATGTGTCTGGTGTCTGGTGATAAGTTTGGAGGCCGTGTCATTCTAATTGTGGGAACAGGATATAATTCTCCATTTATCATTGCTCTGAATATATTTTGACTCACAAATATATATGAAGAAGGCAGAAATAAAGCATAATTTCAGTGAAGGGAATATATGGCATCCCATTTGCAGGCGGATCTAGGCTATATTTTGAAAGTTCTCCCTTTCAGTCTATCATTTGTCCCACTGTCTTTGCATGAGTAGTGGTGCTGCAGCAGCAAACTTTGTCTCTCCAAAGACCTTACAAGTTGAAAGGTAAAGGTATCACCATGCCGTACATCCTAGTCTCTGACTCCAACCAGGGAGGGTGCCATTTCTTCACAGTCCTTCATCACAGGCAGATCTACCCAGTTCTGGCCAGGGGTAGGACAAGCAGAGAAGAGGCACTGCAGAGCCTACCCACTTCTCTTCTTCACGACCCCAACTCAGTTCTGTCAATGGTAGAGCCAGATGACTTGATTGAGCATTTGCAGTACATTAACTATAGAGGAACTTTAGATCTTAGATCCTTTCTGACATTTTACTTGAGGGTAATTGTTTTTGAGCAAATAACTTCAATTTTTAATATTATTGAAATGCTAACATGATTTAACAACTAACTCAAAATGGTTTTTGTCCTATTAAAGTCCATAGATTATAAGGTAATGAACAATTCTGTTTATGGTTAAGGTTAGGACAATGAATTTGTTTACCCCCAGACAAATCATTCCAATTTTGTCATGATTTTTATTTTCTAATCCTTTTTTTAACTGTTAAAGAGAGTTACCCTTTCTTTCTCTTTTATGGAATCTTTTTGCATGCTCGTTTTAGTCCTGGGTTAATAGTACTATTGCAGGTAGAAGTGTACTATGTGTGCACTTAAGAATTCCTGAGAGCAGATATTTGACTTGAGCAATGATTAGCAAAGCAGGTTTCACAATTATAACAGAAAAGAGATTTATTTAAGAAAAAATAGACAAAGTCTAGCAGTTAGCTAATGATATCCTACCAGGAGACAAATGAAAAAGTCCGTGCTTTATGTATGTATGCATGAGAAGAAAGGCAAAGGCAAGTGAGTAGAAGTTAGCAATTTCTTAGACAAAAAACAGGGGAGAATGATTGAGAAAGAGCTGAGAGTAAATCCTTAAATCTCTACCTACCATTACCCATTGTAGTCAGTTAGTCATAAGGTGATGAAAAGTCAATGTTATTGAATATCCTGAGAGAATCTTGTTATCTATTCCCATGAAGTGTGTACACAGGAAAATGTAAAATTGTTCAATGAAGTTTTTTTTTTAAAAAATCACCATTCCCAAACCTAGCTTTCCCAGATTTTTTTCAGGAAAGTTATTAGAGTAAATTTATCTACCATTTTGTCCTAATTGAAAAAATATTATAAAAATTATTGTAAAAACTAATGTGTATTGCTGGTCTTTGACCGTAATAAAGTTTTACTTACTTACCTACTGTCCTAATTGAACATTAAGTATTAACTTAATCGGCATCTACAGCAGTGGTGGGATTCACATTTTTTTACTACTGGTTCTGTGGGCATGGCTTGGTGGGCATGGCAGGGGAAGGATACTGTAAAATCTCCATTCCCACCCCACTCCAGGGGAAGGTTACTACAAAATTCCCATTCCCTCCAGATCAGCTGGGACTAGGAGGCAGAGAATAGATGGGGGTGGGGCCAGTCAGAGGTGGTATTTACTGGTTCTCTGAACTACTCAAAATATCCGCTACCAGTTTTCCAGAACTGGTGGGAACCTGCTGAATACCACCTCTGATCTATAGGCCTAATTTATAGCATATTAGGCAGTAATTCAATGATATAGAGAGATTTTCTATCTACTGTAATCTTATTTTCTGTTCATTTTTGTGTTGTGGCAGATAGAAGATGCTTTGGAAGCAGCAGAAAAAATTGGCTATCCTGTTATGATCCGCTCAGCTTATGCCTTAGGAGGACTAGGATCAGGTTTATGCATTGACAAGGAGCATCTCCTGGATCTTGCTACCAAGGTATTGTTCTGGTGGTTCTTTGGTAGTATTTTGGTATCACATCTGAAACTTGAGGATCATCTGCCCAGAGTCACCTGGTTAGCTGCCCAAGGTCACCTTGCAGGGGAGATGGGCAGCATAAACATTTAATAAATGAAACACATAAATCCAAGGTAGAAATCAGGGCACAGCAGGCAGTGTCATAAGCCATATGTTGGCTTATGACAGTGTGTACACTGAAAATCCAATTTCAGCACCTATGTTAGTATACGATAGGAACAACAAGCATCATCTGAATATTAGTGTAAATACTCAATATTATATAACTATTATTATACAATTATATAAATAATTATATAATAATTAGCACTTTGATTTAAATCCATCACATACGGAAAAAATAGGTCTGTACATTAGACATTACTTCACTATTACAGCTATTTTAAGTTAAATAAGTACATATACAGGTGAAACTCGAAAAATTAGAATATCATGCAAAAGTCCACTTATTTCAGTAATGCAACTTAAAAGGTGAAACTAATATATGAGATAAGACTCATTGCATGCAAAGCAAGATAGTTCAAGCTGTGCTTTGTCATAATTGTGATGATTATGGCATACAGCTCATGAAAACCCCAAATCCACCATCTCAGAAAATTAGAATATTACATGCAATCAATAAAACAAGGATTGTACATAGTACAATATCAGACCTCTGAAAAGTATAAGGATGCATATGTACTCAGTATTTGGTTTATTTTATTTATTTATTTATTTATTATTAGCGTTTATATACTGCCCCCTCTCCCGAAAGGGACTCGGGGCGGTGTACAGTCCGTACCAAAATACAACAGATTAAAACGTAGAAATAACTATATAAATACATGTATAAGAGGAGGGTAAAATATGCCAAACTGTACAGCTAATAAATAAATCAATACAAAAGTTTAAAATATCAAGTTAAATTTAAAACAATATCCCTCTAAAAACCAGTAAGAATGTGTATGCCAGGAGGTAAACGTTAAAATTATGCCAAACCAGCCAGTCGGAACAGGTGTGTTTTCAGTTTCTGTCGGAAGGAGCGGAGGTCAGTAGTGGTTCTAATATTGGGGGGGAGGTCATTCCAGAGGGTTGGGCCCATCACAGAGAAGGCCCTACTCCTTGGTGTCGCCCGTTGGCATTGCCTCGTGGACGGCACCAGGAGAAGGCCCTCCCTGTGAGAGCGGATTGGCCGCAGGGATGTATGTGGGAGGATGCGATCCCGCAGGTAACTAGGCCCTATGCCATGGAGCGCTTTAAAGATGGTGATCAGAACCTTGAAACGCACCCGAAAGACCACAGGTAGCCAGTGCAGCTCGCGCAGAAGAGGTGTTACGTGGGAGTACCTAGTACTCCCCATGACTACCCGCACGGCTGCGTTCTGGACTAGCTGCAGTCTTCGGGCGCGTCCCAAGGGAAGCCCCATGTAGAGAGCGTTACAGTAGTCCAGGCGAGACGTCACCAGTGCATGAGTGACTGTGCGTAGGGCATCACGGTCCAGAAGGGGGCGCAATTGGCGCACCAGGCGAACCTGGTGGAACGCCCCCCTTGCCACGGCTGCCACATGATCATCCATTGACAGCCGGGCGTCTAGGAGGATGCCCAAATTGCGCGCCCGTTCCACAGGGGGCAATTGTTCGCCCCCTATGGCCAGTGATGGGATCAACTGGCTGAACCGAGGCGCCGGTAGCCACAGCCACTCAGTCTTGGAGGGGTTGAGTTTGAGTCTGTTGTCCCCCATCCAGACCCCGACGGCTTCCAAACACCGGGACATCACTTCGACAGCCTCGTTGGGGTGGCTTGGGGTTGAGATGTACAACTGAGTATCATCAGCGTACAGATGGTACTCAACCCCAAAACCACGGATGATCTCACCCAGCGGCTTAACGTATGCGTTGAACAGAAGGGGCGAGAGGACCGACCCCTGCGGCACCCCACAAGAGAGTGGCCTCGGGGTTGACCTCTGCCCCCCAGTCAACACATATTGCATCCGGCCGGAGAGGTAGGAGCCGAACCACCGTAAAACGGTGCCTCCAACTCCCATCCCCTCCAGCCGGCGCAGTAGGATACCATGGTCGATGGTATCAAAAGCCGCTGAGAGGTCTAATAGGACCAGGATAGAGGAGCAACCTCTATCTCTGGCCCTCCAGAGATCATCCACCAACGCGACCAAGGCTGTCTCGGTGCTGTGCCCGGGTCGGAAACCGGACTGGCGTGGGTCTAGATATACGGATTCGTCGAGGTGACGTGGAAATTGCTGCGCCACCACATTCTCGACAACCTTCGCTAAAAAGGGGAGGTTGGAGACTGGACGATAATTAGCTAGCTCCGTTGGGTCAAGTGAAGGCTTCTTGAGCAGGGGCCTCACCACCGCCTCTTTCAAGGCAGTCGGCAAGGAACCCTCGCTCAATGAGGCGTTCACCAGGCCCAGAAGCCAGCCTCGCGTCACCTCCCAGGATGCCAGTACCAACCAGGAGGGGCACGGGTCCATTGAACATGTGGTGGGTCGCAGCCATCCACGCAACCCGTCTAAATCCTCGGGGGCAACAGAGTCAAACTCCTCCCAGAGTGGACTCACAAGACTCACTGATGTCGGCTCGTCCGGTACACTGAGGGGGGCCCATCCGCTCCGGATCTGAGCGACTTTGTCTTGCAGATATTCCCCAAACTCCTCTGCTCTTCCCTGCAAGGGTGCCTCCCGCGTCTCCTGCGACAGGAGAGAGCGGGTCACCCTAAACAGGGCGGCAGGGCGGTTGGGCGGTTATCCGCAGACGCAATGAGAGCGGCACAATGTCTACGTTTGGCCACTCTCAATGCCACAAGGTAGGTCCGTAAATAGGCTCTTACCTGTGTTCGGTCAGATTCGGAGCGTGAGGACCTCCACCTGCTCTCTAGATGTCTCCTATGGGGCTTCATCACCCTAAGCTCCTCGGTATACCAGGGAGCCCGGGTGGGTCGTTGCCGTAGGAGAGGTCGCAGAGGCGCAACCCGGTCCAAGGCCCCCGCCGTCGCCCTATTCCAGGCGTCGACTAGGTCCTCCGACCGAGCGCAGGTCAGGGCTACAGGTAAAGGCCCAAGCTCCGTCTGGAACCTGTCCGGTTCCATCAAGTGCTTGGGGCGGTACCAGCTTGAACAAACTGGCTCCGCCTCCTCGCGGTGGAGGGTAGCGCCAGGGAAGTCCAGCCGGAGACATGAGTGATCTGACCATGACAGGGGCGTAATCTCTAAATCCCCTATTCCCAGATCACTCGTCCACTGCTCAGATACAAAGATAAGGTCCAGTGTGTGGCCGCCTTCGTGTGTTTGGGCCCCCTTTGCAGCAATTACTGCCTCAATGCAGCGTGGCATGGAAGCTATCAGCCTGTGGCATTGCTGAGGTACTATGGAAGACCAGGATGCTTCAATAGCGGCCTTCAGCTCTTCTGCATTGTTCGATCTCATGTCTCTCATCTTTCAATGCCCCATAGATCTTTCAATGCCCCATAGATCTCAAGTCAGGCGAGTTTGCTAGCCAATCAAGCACAGTAATCCCATGGTCATTGAACCAGGTTTTGGTGCTTTTGGCAGTGTGGGCAGCTGGAAAATGAAGTCAGCATCCCCATAAATCTCGTCTGCAGAAGGAAGCATGAAGTGCTCCAAAATCTCCTGGTAGACGGCTGCTTTGACCCTGGTCTTAATGAAGCACAGTGGTCCAAAGTCCTGTTGCTCAGTGGTCCAAAGTCCTCTTTTCTGATGATGCATCTCATTTTGAAACCAAGGACCCAGAGTATGGAGGAAGAATGGAGAGGCCAATCAAGCACAGTAATCCCATGGTCATTGAACCAGTTTTTGGTGCTTTTGGCAAAAGTTGCTCTCATCAGAAAAGAGGACTTTGGACCTTTTACCCTAGTCCATGTATTTTCTAAGCAACTAGCAAATTGAGTCTGAAAATTCATTTATCCATTTTCACCTTTTCATATTGATATATTTTATGATAATGGTTTAATAAACTATCAATATCCAATAATATTTAAAATCTTAATACTTTTCATTATATATGTGTTGATAGATAATCTTCAGTAGAATAAAGTAATTATTTCTGCCTAGGGAGTTTATAAAACGTGCTACCTCTAAAAAGTGATGGATGGATCCTCAGAACTGATGGGTTGTGTGGAGGATGTCATTGGTATCTGAAAATATGAACAAGGGGACAACCTCAATAGATTATGGAAACATTTTCATTCTTTGAAGTTCTCATCCTTTGGAATGCATGAGCTTTCTCAGCTTTGGAAATGTTGCCTTAATAACAAAAAAATTAGCCATAGGGAGGGCTTCTGCCACTAAAAGATGTTAGGATCATAGCAATGGTGGGATACGACCAGTACAGGTGAACCGGTGCCTGCTGAGAGCACCAGGTACCATTCTGGTACAGTGCTCCAGAGGGCCCACCCGCCGGCCCGCTCTCCTTACCTCTATTTGAGCCGATTGCGGCTTTAGCGCATGCAAACCGAGGGTACGGCGCCTGTGTGATGCTCCGCCGAGCAGCTGGAGCATTGGGAGTGGTAAGTATGCATGCATGTGCTGTACGCGTGCTGTGCACATTCACGTGGTGGATGCTGGGCCCCTTTGCAGCGTACTGGTTGCAATGGTATCCGGAACCCATCACTGGATCATAGCTTGCTTGCAAAAGAAGAGAGACATGTTTACTTAGATGATGTATGGCAGTGATGGCGAACCTATGGCACGCGTGCCACAGGTGGCACGCGGAGCCATTTGTCAGGGCACACAAGGCGCTGCCCTGTCAGCTGGCCAGCACACATGTGCATGCTGGCCAGCTGAGTTCACCCTTTTTAAAAGCCATTTTTCGCCCTCCCCAGGCTCCAGAGGCTTTATAGGAGCCTGGGAGGGTGAAAAGAGCCTCCCCCACCCCCTGAAGGCCCTCCGGAGGCTTCATGAGCTTCCCTGAAGCCTCCGGAGTGCAAAAAAACGGCCCTATGGGCAAACCAGAAGTTCGGGAACGGACTTCTGGTTTGCTTGGAGGGTTGTTTTGACTCCTCCAGAGGATTCAGGGAAGCGTCCTGAAGGTCCCTCAAGCCTCCGGAGGGCTTCCGGGGTGGGCGGGGAGGCTGTTTTCGCCCTCCCCAGGCTCCTATAAAGCCTCTGGAGCCTGGGGAGAACAAAAAAAGCATGCAAAAATGGGGGGAGCACCTGTAGTGCGCGCATGTGTATGGGTTCACCATCGCTGATGTATGGGAACCCTGTTGTGTACTCATGATTAATAGAACCATACTATAAGACTAATATAAAGTAAGAAGAATAATATAATGCCCACTTACATTATATACAAAATGACACTATTATGTTGTAGCCTCTGGAAATTTAGAGTCAGAAAGTATAGTGAAGCATATTTATCATCTGAGTAACTTGATTATCAGAAATCATCCCAAAGTAGATTATTAGACATCTTATTCTAGTTCAAGATGCAAATAGCTGACAGTTGAATTTTTTTTCAATGCTGGCAAAAGGGTAATGCTTTCACCATAGACTTCTGGCCAGATTGTGATGTTGAGGCTTTGGCTCTCTGCCATCCATGGTGACCACCTCATTCTGCCAGATGGTAGGGTTAGATTTGAATATAATAAGCAGATCAAATACTGTATATCTGATTAACTGGAGAGAAAACTGATGTTCTTTTCCTGATGCTTATCTCTTACATATTTTTAAATATAAAATATACTATTGAATATAAAATATCAATTTAAGCTGCAAGGCTGATCTCTATTTCACAGACCTGTCCCCTTTGTTTTTGTTCATCTAAAAGCCAACTAAATAGTGACTGATACAGTATCATGAAACTCTAGATATGGAATGTATTACTGTGTTCATTAGCTTTATAGGTATTCCTTGCTTCATGCCCACTCATTCAGCAATCATTCAAAGTTACAATGGCACTGAAAAAGGACATCTGTCTGTCCCTATCCACACCACCACCATGCTCCCTGCAGTAACCACCCACACTCTAAAGTCTTGTTTGTGGCATTCTTGCCATCCTACACCTATGTTTCATGATGATAAGTAGGTTTTTGGAAAATTTCACTGAAAGTATTGTGCATTTCTTTATGTAGCCAAGCTGCTCTTGCAAGTCTGTTTCTTATTAATAGAAATGGCCCTTTGACAGCAACTATGTTTCGAGAGCACTAAGAAATGTTAATTTTTTAACAGAACTATAAATCTTTATGACTTTCTCTTTGCTATAATCATCAAGGCATTTGCAATGACCAATCAAATTCTTGTGGAGAAATCAGTGGTAGGATGGAAGGAAATTGAATATGAAGTTGTGAGAGATGCAGCTGACAATTGTATCACTGTCTGCAATATGGAAAATGTTGATGCAATGGGAGTTCATACAGGTATGTTTGCTTAGCTCATTCTCATATTGTTATTTAAAACTTTGTCATTGGAGTCCCAAGCTTAGTTCTGATCCAATATCTCTAATCCAGTCTTAACACCAAATGACTCCTTTAACCTCCAGAACCATCTCTGTCCAAGGTTTGGACATTTTGACCTCAGATATTGCCAGATAGGGATAGGAGAGGGTTGGTTAATCTTTGAATTATTAAGACAGCCATGTTGTTTGCAAGCTTGAGCTTTGTTTTGCTTGAGGTATATAAATGAAAAAGCTGCTTTAATTATTACAAAAAAAGTTTTTTTAATGCACTTTCATGAATCACTTCTTTCAAACACTTGGCACCAATCTAATATGCATCAATAGCTTCAAGGAATCTTGAAAATATTTGAAAGTGTAAGGAATAATTCATTCATCTGGAGTATTATTGCAACAGGTGTGTACATATATACAGTAGAATGCAGTTATTTTATTACAGATCCAGTTTCATCAAAATTCTGTGGAATTCAAGATACAAAGAAACAAAATATAGTTAAGAGTTGGTCAGCATGTTACCAGTTTTCTACTTAATATGTCTTATAATGCATGTGTGTATGCAAACGTATATGTATGTTATTTGTACGTTGTCTACTTCTAAAGGCTTAATTTAAATTTTGTTTTAAATTGTATCAAATAACTAAATTTGCTTCCAGTACTTAGTAAATTTATTCCCATGCATTTTAGTTCTGTGCAAGCTTATTGATAATCTATTTGTTGGCTTAAAGTATGTCTCTAGCATTAATAGATACCAAATCTTGCACAGTTAAATCATGATAACTGCTATCCAATTCTTCTTCTTCTTCAATTAGGAGATTCTATTGTGGTGGCTCCCAGCCAGACCCTTTCAAATGAAGAATTACAGATGCTACGGAAATCCACCATCAACGTTGTCCGCCACTTGAACATTGTGGGAGAGTGTAATATCCAGTATGCCTTAAATCCCACCTCTCTGGAGTACTGCATCATTGAAGTTAATGCTCGACTTTCTAGAAGCTCTGCCTTGGCATCGAAGGCCACAGGGTAAGGCTGGAAACAGTAATGGGTGGGCAGCTACGTAAAGGAAGCATTTGGATTTTTTTTTTTAAAAAAGCCTTTGGAAATATTTAAATATGTAGCCAAACATACAGTAATTTCAGTTAAATTCATGAATGCCTTCCTCATATATTTAATACTTTTCTAATTCTGTTATGTTAAAATTAATAATTAAGTGTATGGAGAGACTTCGCAGGGCTGCGTGCAGCCTTCACCCTCAGGCTGGACACTCTTGCTAGAGCTGCTTGATTATCAATACTGGATGTCATGCATGTCGGCTTTGATGCCTTTTCTTCAAGGATTCCTTTCTTGCCTGGAGTGAAAAATTAAATTCTGTAGGTGTACAAAGTATGCTGTAACCTTGGGG
Organism: Natrix helvetica; assembly: GCF_964273705.1. Classification (NCBI taxonomy): domain Eukaryota; kingdom Metazoa; phylum Chordata; class Lepidosauria; order Squamata; family Natricidae; genus Natrix; species Natrix helvetica. The sequence goes on from NC_138548.1 coordinate 186,068,307, forward strand.
GGGTTTTCCCCTTCTTCTTTTCCTCGGTAGTGGAAATGCTGAACACAGTTCAAGCAGACCTTACCAGATATTCCCCAAGTCTTCCAGAAATCATGATGAAGCTAGAAAGATTCTGAAACCTTGAAGAAAAATATTGAGCAAAATAAAGTTCTGTCTGTTTTGAAGAAAAATAAGTGGTCTGGTCTCTATGTGCCTAGTGGACCAAACCTAAGCGGTTTGTGCAGCTGCTGTAGGGTTGAACTGGATCAGTGTTTCTCAACCTCAGCAACTTTGCAAGATGTGTGTACTCCAGTTCCCAGAATTCCAGCTGGTTGGGGAATGCTAGCTTGAGAATTCTGGGAATTGAAGTTCACATATCTTACAAAGTAGCTGAAGCTGAGAAATACTGAATTAGATTATCCTTATGATCTTTTTAAACTCTACAATTTGTGATATGCAAAAGCTTTTGATGTACTCTCTGTCCTTTCCCCTCAATAGCCTCTTTTGTTTGGATTCATCATTGTGTGTAAATGCAAATAAAATAGTTTTACTATGTATATGGTCTTCCAAGCATTAACCAACCATCGTTTTATTTGCTGTACTCAAGATCAAATGAATACTGTATTCTACATTTTCAGTAGCATAGACAATAACTGTAAGAAATATACATTATACAATGTTTATATCCTTCAAACATGCTGAACAAATATGGACAAAAGAAGCTACACCACTAATCTGTTATGAGCTGGGCCCAATATTTAACATTTATTACATGAACTGCATTTCCAAGCAGTGAGCAATAAACGGAAATATAATGTCACTTAAATAAACAATTCTTTAAGTGGTCCATCACTGGAAGTTTTCTATTAATGTTTGGATAGTCGGAAGATTCCTGATTTGTGCACAGGGTTGGACTAGAACAGGGGTGTCCAAACTTGGCAACTTTAAGACTTGTGGACTTCGACTCCCAGAATTCTGGGAGTTGAAGTCCACAAGTCTTAAAGTTGCCAAGTTTGGACACCCCTGGACTAGAAGTTCTCGAATGCAGGTAGTCCTTGACCTTTCACTTAATAACCATTCAATGTTACCACAGCATTGAGAAAGTGACTTATGACCGTTTTTCACCCTTACAATCATTATAGCATTTCCATGGTCATGTGATCAAAATTCAGATACTTGGCAATTGATTCATATTTATGACAGTTGCAGTGTCCCAGCAAAGTCAATGGGGAAGCCAGTTTCACTTTACAATCATATTACAACTACAGTAATTCACTTAACAACTGTGGTAATAAAGGTCATAAAATGCAGCAAAACTCACTTAATAACTGTCTCACTTATCTATTTTCAATTCAATTCAATTTCAATTTATTTGTGCTTCTAGACCGCCCCCTCTCCCAGAAGGGACTCGGGGTGGTGTACAGTCCATAGAGAATATCACAAAAATACAATAAAAAATTAAATATGTACAGTTTGGAGGAGGTTAAAATGCAATTAAAAGAACTGTACAAAGCTAAATAAATATAATTTTTTTAAAATCCCTAAAACAGACACAACAGATTAAAAAACCCTAAGATAACCAGATAATAATACATTTGCCAGGAGGGACAGTTGTAATTATGCCGGGCCTGCTAATCGGAACAGGTGAGTCTTCAATTTTTGCCGGAAGGAGCGGAGGTCAGAAGTGGTTCTAATGTCGGGGGGGAGGTCATTCCAGAGGGTTGGGCCCATCACAGAGAAGGCCCTACTCCTTGGTGTCGCCCGTTGGCATTGCCTAGTGGACGGCACCAGGAGAAGTCCCTCCCTGTGTGAGCGAATTGGCCGCAGGGATGTATGTGGGAGGATGCGATCCCGCAAGTAACTAGGTCCCGTGCCATGGAGCGCTTTAAAGATGGTAATCAGCACCTTGAAACGCACCCGAAAAACCACAGGTAGCCAGTGCAGCTCGCGCAGGAGAGGTGTTACGTGGGAGTACCTCGTACTCCCCATCACAGCCCGCGCGGCTGCGTTCTGAACCAACTGCAGTCTCCGGGCGCGTCCCAAGGGCAGCCCCATGTAGAGAGCGTTGCAGTAATCCAGGCGGGACGTCACCAGCGCATGAGTGACCGTGCGTAAGGCATCCCGGTCCAGTAGGGGGCACAATTTCTAAAGAAATGTTGGGCTCAATTATGGTCATACGTACCTGAATACTTTCCAATCTATGATTCTGATTACCTATGAAAATATTTCTTTTTGTTCTTAATGCCAGGTATCCTTTGGCATTTATAGCTGCCAAAATAGCCCTTGGGATCCCACTACCCAAAATTGAGAATGTAGTATCTGGAAAGACCACTGCCTGTTTTGAACCAAGCTTGGATTACATAGTAACCAAGATACCACGCTGGGATCTTGATCGTTTTCCAGGTGCATCTAACAAGATTGGGAGCTCAATGAAGAGTGTGGGTGAGGTGAGTCCAATGCGTTCCTCATTTTCTGAAGAAATAATATTCTTCTCAAAATATTATTGAGATCATTTGGCAATGTTGAGGATAATGTTGGAAATGGGGAGGGGGAAGAAGTTGCCAAAGTTCAGAATGTTTCTCAGACACACCCTTACTCTAAGTTGTGTGACTCATGGCAGAAGTAAGATGAATTAGAACTCTTCTTTGATTTGTAGTTCTACCCATTAACCATTGCATTTTACATTCACAACCACAATAAACACTCCCTACCAGAAATAAATAACCCATATCAGGCTGAGGATTGCTCTTAGTGAACTCCTAGCTTAGAAATTCTGTTTTTGTGTGTGTGCATGGGCGTGTGTGTGTGTGTGTATTCCATCAAGTGGGTGAGCCCAAAATTTAAAAAAAAAGGATTTAACTATATTTGTATGACTATCCACATATTGAATTATTTCACCTTTATCTAGATTACCATTTGGTGACCTTTTTGGAGGCATTCTAGATCCATGGCTAGGGAATTGAGGGAATACCACCCTCAAAAATCTTTTAAACTACAATTACCATCAGTCAAATTGGCGGGAACCATTATTCATGCTGGCTGGGATTTATAAGAGTTATAATCTGAAATCTCTGAAGATCCTCTATGTGAAGATAATGTATGTGATATACCTATGCTTTAAATAATTATAGTTTCCTTTTTCCAGAATCTTCCACATCAAAGTTTGTGAGATAACTCTTCTTACCTGCTTTTTCTCACAAAATTACCAGGGTTCCTAGGAATAGAGAATTATTTTCAAAGTCAAAGTGTGTGATGTAAAAAGTAGAAAAGAAAAATATTAGAATGCCACCCAGTATAATTTTATAGTGCCCTCAAGGACAACTTGAGGAAAGCTGACTTAAGCTTTGTTATGGAAGGAATATTCTTACTAGTTGTGCCAGAAATAGTGGAAGGATTTCATCACTCTTTGTGCAAATATCTCTAAAATTCCAGGTTTTCATATTCACTGGTAAAATGGAGCAGTTCAAGCCTGTTTGTTTATTTAAGCTCACGATAGGAAAAGCTGCTTAACAAAAAGTCAACCAGTTTAGTCTGAGGACTGAATTATCACTGACTGTTGCATACATGATGCAGATCATGGTCCTTCCTTGTATGTACATCATGTTGGCTTTTTCTTCCTCCCAGAGTGGGTGCCTTTGCTGACTAGTTGTCATATTTGCTTATAAGAGCTAGAAATGACACTATCTACTTTTGCTGTTAATTTTGGAATGAATTCTTTTAAATAGTTCTTGCTGTGAATGTTGTTTGATTATTAATTCATTTTATGACAAATTAATGTGCTGAATCATTTTGAGATAAGAAAGGTGACATGAAAGTATAAAGATAAATAGAGGCTCATGCATATGGTAATTTTTATTTAATAACAGTCCATCAAAAATACGAATATTTAACAATGAGGACAACAGAGTTTCTTGCGTCTATAGATGAGTGAATAGGTTCATGAAATAACTTAGAATAGGGTTGATCTTTCGATAAATGTTTGAATTTTCTGTTATTTGAACTATTTCCAAACTGCTGGGAATTTCAGCCTTCCTTAGAAATGCCTCTCTGTTTCTGTACTTTTTAATAAAAGTGTAACTGCACATCATACTCATGCTTCATTCTTGAGGCAAGCAATGGCCTTTTCTGTTCTTTTTTTTAAATTGCCTGTTACTGCATTTATTTTTCAATGAGAACATTATCATTCAGTCTATATTTCTATAGCCAAAGATTATGACAAGAGAAATACATTTTTATTCAGACTTCCAAAAATTGTTGGGGAAGTGTACCATTCTTACAGAGAATATTCAGTGAATCTCTTTTCTGAATTTTACAAGGCAAAAATGGGAAGGATAATTTTGAAAAAATGAAATAACAGTACACTGTGTGTTCAGATTGTCACGAACAGTTGCTTAAGATTAGATTTTTCCCATTTCTAGCCAAAGACCAAGTGTTTATTCTGAACATAATTGCTCTTAACAAGCCAAGTAAGGTTCTTTGCTGCCCCTGCTATTCCTTCTACTTAAACTTTCATCCATAGGCATCTATTCCTAACCATGATGACATCAAAATGATGAAAAGAGTATTGTGGATCACAGCACAATGCAACATTATAACACATGGTTCAACCCTTGCTCCCTGCCTCCGTAGACATTGATGTATCTATTTTAGAATTATTAAAATGTACAAACAAAAAACTTGGACCAGACCTTATCATACTATTGGAGTTGTAGCTTGGTTGTTGTTTCTCAAATTATGATAGTTGCAGAAATCTTTAGTTTTGATATTAGGAAGTATTTGAGAGGACAACTTTCTATTTGTTGGAAAGATATGGTGATTTTAGTAAACCCGTGTGTGGTATGAGATTTGCTTAATATTTTTTCTTTTTATATAGTTGCCACATCTTGAATGGTATAGGGTCTCCTTCTTGAGCAGTGAGTTGGAATAGAGGACCTTTAGTGTCCCTTCCAACTCTTTTGTTATTTTGGATTCTTAAGACCTATGCAGAAGGAATACTTTGAATAATAATGACTAAATTGAATATCAACATTCAATGGGTTCACTTGTCAGCATTTTTTAAACTTCCACTCCTCTTTTTTCTTCTAATAAAACATTATATTAAACATAGTAGAAAGAGCATGGCATTTAAAATTTTAATTTAGGACTCTCTGGAGTAATATTGACACATTCATCTGTAAGTTTTAAGAAGAATGGAATGTGACATAATGGGTAAATCATGCAGTTAATTAACTAATTATCCAACAGTTTTGCAAAATATACTAATTAATAACATTTACTTGTTGTCAGACTTTTTTCTTAATCGTTTTAAAACATATTCTTTGGATATACTATTTTGACATTCAAGGCTTTTTTTAGAGCTTTAGGCTTATTTTTATTTTTTTTACCGTTTTACCGTTTTCTACTCTTGTGGAAAAAAAGGAAACTTTACACAACTCCATTATGAAAGGGCTTATTGAGCCTAATAATATACTATCTGAACATCTGTTTTACAAAAAGGGATATGCAAAGCTTGTTTATGATGTATAAATGGGTGTGTCAACCATCTAATTAACAGATCCAATAAAAGCAGGCATCTTCAGGATCTAAAATCCCAAAAGCAAGTCTTTATTGAGTACATCATTCCAACACAGAAGAAAGCAAAACCAATTCTAAATTTTCCCATGCAACCCAGCATAATTAAAAATGAGTTTCATCCCCTCCTCCCATGGAATGGGTCACACTGTCCAATTAAGCATTAGCCTGTTGTTTTGATAACAGTCCATGTCTTGGCTTACACCTGCAGAAATGTACTTGGCTCTCATGGATGAAGATTGTAGCCTCCACATTCCATTTCCTTTTCTTCCCCCCAGTTCATTGAATGGTCACAGGAAGCTTAAGCATTTTTCAATCTTGACAGGGTACTTTGCCTCATCGAAACAGCCCTTTGATATAAAATGAAACAATGTTGTGTTTTCAATTGTCGGAGCACAACTGGGTTGCTTTGATCTGTAATAGGGGCTACACCCTGAATACAGGCCATATTACCAAAATGAAACAGGTGATCCAGGCAGATAAATCTCATTTGCCATGGGCGAATAGGCAGCAATATAAATTTAATAATACATAAATAAATAAATAAATCTCCAGACATTGCTGCGCCTAGGCAGAACCAATTGCTTGCAGGAGCCAAGATGCCTAATTGAGGTGGATCTTCACTAGTCATCACAGGTCCAGTCATATTCTATCTTTCTTTTACTTTGAGTTCAAATCAGTTCACAGTGTATCAAATATTATTTCAAGCAAAAGTGTAAAAACAGTGCCCATTGGATTCATGAACCTTGCTTCATAGTCAGGTTGCCAATTCTGGAGGACAAAATTCTGACACCTGTTTATATCAGGTGCAGAACCTGGAGAAATATTTATTTCCTACATATAAAGTTTTTATTTTTTTTCATTTTCATAACATATAGCCACATGTAGTATACTATTACATAACCAACATTGTATTATATTATTAACTGTTTACATCAATTCATCTTACCATCAACTCTCGAAAACAATTATTGACTCTTCTGCTCTCCATACACCATATTTGTACCTTATCCATCACTTTCTTCTCCCTCTCTCCTCCTCCTCCCTACCTCCTTTCTTCCCTCTGTCGTCCTTCTCTTCTCTACTTCTCTTTCCTCTCTCCTTCTCCTCTCTCCCCTTTCCACTCCTTTCTCTCCTCCTCTTCCCCCTCTCTCCTATTCCTCTCTTCTTCTCTTACCTCTCTCCTCTACTTCACACTCTTCATCTCATTTACCTGGTGTATTTCAGCTTCTGAACGAGCTCCATTTTATGTTGATGGTATTTATAATTCCCTTTCAATATACATATTTAATTTTGACATATATCTTCCTCTTTCTTTTTTAAAAGAAGAAAAGAAGTATACATATATAGTAATTGTATTTTTAAACCCCCACTCCAGCCTATTTTTGGGCAAGCTGTAGACCTGGTTATAATTCCCATCTATTCTCATCATTATATTTATATAATTATGCATCCTTACATGCCCCAAATTTGTGATTCTGTCTTTGTAATCTCAATAATTTCCCATTGTAGGTATATTTCATGTTCCCTCTCCATTTTTCCATATTTTGGCTTAGGTTACCCTTAATTGTCTTTAAATAACAATCCTTACTGTTCATTGTTCATTACAATTCCCTTAATCTACTATATAGAATACCAAGTGGTACACATCTATATGTATCCATGTTTCATATATTTTAAGCCATACTTAATTGTCCTTCTATTGTCATATTCAATCAATTAGCAACTCAGTTTAATTGTCATGTATAAAAGTGAATCATATTTCTGCTTTAAGTTCTCCCCATAACAGTTTCATATTTGTCCATATTCTATATATTTTAACTTTTATTTAATTATCTTTCCATTATCATATTCAGTCAATTAGCAACTCAATTTTATCATCATATATAGGAGTAAGCCACATATCTCAGCTTTATATTTCCCCATATAACAATTTCTAATTATCTGATTTTTTTCTAGTAAGTCTTTTGTCCCACTTCTCGATTCCTGTCTTCTCCCTTTAATTGTTTTGACATGTCCACCCTCTTCAATTTTCCCCAAGCCACTGTCAAACCCAGTGAAATCTTTTGTATTTCCTTTTGTTGGTGCGTAACCCCCCCTCTGCAATTTTTCCTATGCCACTGTCAACCTCAGTAAAATCTTTTATCTGCTTTTTATTTCCTTTTGTTGGGACACATCCCCCCTTTTCAATTTTCCTTATACCACCGTCAAACTCAATGAAGTTTTTTGTCTGTTTTTTATTTTCCACTGTTTCTACCCCTTCATTATCCCTTCCCCCTTCTTCCTTCACTACTTCCTTCATTTCCTGCTTCTCTGAGTTCAAAATTCTATTTAGACTTTTAATAATGTATGCACATTTTTTATAATTTCATGTAGTTCCTCAAATTCCCACTTTTCCATAATGTCCAGTTCCAAAGTTATAGTTAGTTATACCATTCTTATTTCAGAGTTCTGGTCCACCTTAAATTTAGCTAGTTCAGCTGATGTGGAGAGGAAGGAAGGCGGGACCCATCTTAATCTTTTGCTCTTCCTTAATGTCCAGTTCCAAAATTGCAGTTAGTTATACAGTTCTTATTTCAAAGTTCTGGTCCACCTTACATTTAGCTAATTCAGCTAATGTAAAAAGGAAGAGAAGTGGGAGCCATCTTGATCTTTTGCAGAGAGAAAAAACTTCGTATTTTCCCAGTTCTTGATTTTATTATTTTTTCCCTTGTTCCCTTCCACCTCTCCGTTGGTTATAGTTGTTCAAAATATATTAATTGGAACAAACTTACATACAGCCAAATTCCAGGATGTTTCTTTTCTCCTCCTCTTTTCCAAGTTCTGATTTATAGCAATTGGTTAGTTAAATTTTCCTGCTCAGAGTTTCACATTCCATTAGCTGCAGAGGCAAGATTAGGTTATCAGTGAGAAAATAGTGCTTTTTTCTTGATTTTTTCCCTTGTTACATTCCACCTCACATTAATTGGAGTTGCTTGAGATATGTTAGTTAGAAGAAATTTGAACGGAGCAAATCTCCTCGGTATGTTTTGATTTTCATTTCAACCTCCTAGTCTCTTTTAAAAACACAGATGTCAATGCCTAAGGCATTTCCACGACTACTATCACCTTGAGAAGGGGAAGGAAATTCCATGCATACTTTTGGCCAGAGTAAAAGCCTCATATTTCTGTACTGGGATGTGAATGCGCATGTCCAGAACCCTGCCATAACGTCCTGTTGGAGAATGTGATTGATGACCTCAACCAGAGGGGAGGGGGCACAGGAGTAAAGGTCAGACACCATTAAGTGTGATTTAGTTTCAGCTACACAAAAGTCCGTGCCAAGATGTTAGTCCTAATAAACGAATGGTTTTACTTTGAATTTCATCTCGGGGCTCGTGAATTAATTAGGGCAACTCTTGGAACCTTCACAGATAGCTGAAACTCACTTTTAAACATCTATCAAGATTTCCGGGCTTCCTGAATCCTGGGCTCTCCAGTCACTCCCAAATATTTGGAGTGCTTGGAGGGAAATCAGGCAACCATGGCAGAAGGTGGATTATTGGAAGAAAGCCTGATTGCAGCTGGAGGTATGTGGCAAAACTCAGAAGCAGAAGCAAGAGAAGATAAGTACTGGTGGAAATTCCCTTACCCTAGTCCAAAGCCCCAGATGGAATCCCAAGGGAGTGCAAAAGAGCAACGGAGGAAGGAAGTGAGGGGAGGGACATCTGATCTTGTTGAAGGGAAGAGATGCAGATTGGAGCACAGCTCCCCTCCCCATCCTGATGGAAGGAGAAGGAGCCCAGAATGGCAACCAGTGCCTCTCCCATGCAGCAGGCAGGCTGCCAAGAGCAGGCCACCCCCTCCCTCTCTCCGAACTAGGAGTGAAAGAGATAACCAGCCATATCAGGCACAAGCATACCAAGGCCGACAGGAGGCTGGGGGATTAGGGCTGGATGACCCACCCCAATTCAGGGGAAAGTTTGACGGATACTCAGACCAGCTAGCCCTATTCCTTGATTCAGCTGGAACGCTATGGACACCTCTACCCATCCCCCAGAGCCATGGTGAATGCCATCGCAGAGGGTCTAGAGGGAGAAGCAAAGAAATGGCTAGCAGCCCTCCACAAGAGGAGAGCCCCCCAACTGCAAGACATAGATGACTTCTTGCAACTGCTAGGGCCAGGTTTGAGGAGGTGGAGGAGGAGGACCCATATGCAGAAGAGGAACTCAGCAACCTAAAGCAGAGGGGCCGTCCCATCAAAGAGCACATCCGTGAATTTAGGAGGGTCATAGGAAGGCTACCCCCTTTACCAGAGTGGCTGCTGGTGCATTTTTTCAGAACAAGCCTGGACAAGCAAATTGCCCAGGTAACTGCATACTGCGACATCCCAAATCAACTCTCTGAGTGGTTCCGAGTAGCAACAAAAGTCAACAGTGGGCTGCGTACCAACGACATGACAAAGCAACCGGGCACACAAGAGAGAGGTCAACCCGACCTGAAACCACCCAGCCGGGAGGGAACCACAGCACCACAGCAGGCTCTGAGACGAGCCCTCCCTCAAAGTCTGCTGAAATGCTACAAATGTGGCTGCTCCTCTGTCCTGGTCCTATTAGACCTCTCGCCGGCTTTCGATACCATCGACCATGCTATCCTACTGCGACGACTCGGGGGGTTGGGAGTGGGGGGCACCGTTTTATGGCGGTTCTCCTCCTACCTGTCGGATCGGTCGCAGTTCGTGTTGACTGAAGGGCAGGGATCGACCCCGAGGTGCATCACTTGTGGGGTGCCCCAGGGGTCGGTTCTCTCACCCCTCCTGTTCAACATATATATGAAACTGCTGGGCGAGATCATCTGTGGTTTTGGGGTATGGTATCATCAATATGCTGATGATACCCAACATCTCTACCCCAAACTACCCAAACGATGTCCTCAACGTGATGTCCCGATGCCTTGAGGCTGTGTGGATCTGGATGGGGAAGAACAGGCTCAAGCTCAATCCCTCCAAGACTGAGTGGCTGTGGTTTCTGCCATCCCGATTTGTGCATCTTGTCCCATCTTTGATGATAGGGGGAGAAATTTTAGCCCCCTCAGAGAGGGCCCGCAATCTGGGAGTCCTCATGGATACACGGCTTAGTTTAGAAGAACACCTGATGGCCGTGACCAGGGAGGCCTTTTACCAGGTTCGTCTGGTACGTCAGTTGCACGCCTTCCTGGATCGGGATGCTCTGTGCACAGTCACTCATGCCCTCGTCCTTTCTCGCCTGGACTACTGCAACACTCTCTACATGGGGCTGCCCTTGAAGAGCACCCAGAGGCTTCAGCTGGTCCAGAATGCGGCGCGCAGGTTATCATGGGGGTACCTAGGTACTCCCATGTTACACCCCTTTTAGGTGGCCTGCACTGGTTGCGGGTTGTTTTCCGGGTGCGATTCAAGGTATTAATTATGACCTTTAAAGCGCTCCATGGCTTAGCCCAGGGTACCTGCGAGACCACCTACTGCCACCAGTTCAGTACGATCCCAGAGAGTTGGCTTCCTCAGGGTGCCGTTGGCCAGACAGTGTCGGCTGGTTACCCCCAGGGGGAGAGCCTTCTCTGTGGGAGCGCCTTCCCTCTGGAATGAGTGCCCCCGGAGCTTTGCATAATCCGTGACCTCCGGTCCTTCCGATGCGCCCTAAAAAGTTGGCTTTTCCAGCAAGCCAGCCTGGCCTGTTAATTTTATCTAATTTTTAAAATGTTATTGTCATATTAATTGGGTTTGTTTTTTTGAATATTTATCTAATTTCCTTTTAACTTTTGTGATATGTGTTTTTTAATGTTGTACGCCGCCCTGAGTCCTTTGGGAGAAGGGCGGCATATTAATCCAATAAAACAAACAAACAAACAAACAGAAATGTTTGCAAAGGAGCCAGTGCTGAAGCATCCTGACCCCAAGCAACCTTTCGTGATCCAGGCAGATGCCAGCGATGTGGCAGTGGGAGCGGTGCTACTCCAAAGAAACAACCAAGGAAGCATACAACCCTGCGCCTACACCTCCCGCAAGCTCACAGACACAGAGAGACGATGGGCTGCATGGGAAAAGGAGGCTTTCGCAGTGAGATGGGCACTGCTAACCTGGAGACACCTGTTGGAAGGGAGCCAGAAAATGTTCGAAGTCTGGACCGACCACAAAAATCTGGAGGCGCTTAGGACGCCACGGAAACTATCACCCAAACAAGTCCGATGGGCTCAATACTTCAACCATTTTGATTTTGTCTTAAAGCACATTCCAGGCAGGAGGAACTTTCTAGCTGACGCCCTCTCGCGCATGCCTCAGTACAAATGTGAATGGGAGCACGTAGTGGACACCATTATTCCCTCTGCCCAAACCGCTGCCCAAGTGACCACCAGATGGCAACGCTGTGACCGGCAAGACCAACTTGCAAGCAACCTAACCACAAGGCTCAAAACTGAACTGCTAGCAGACCCCTGGTTCCAAACCAACCAACACATCTTGACAAAGAGAGATGACCTTGCATGGAAGGGGACAAAACTCTATGTCCCAGAATCCCTATGTACCTTAGTTCTCCAGAGGAGTCATGATGCCAAACCAGCAGGCCACTTTGGGTTCCTAAAGACTTTACACTTAGCCCGGAGGCAATTCTGGTGGCCTGGCATGAAGAAAGATGTAGGTAGTTGCGTGAAAATTTGTACCATTTGCGCCACAATGAAGAACGACCAGAAAAAGCCCTGGACTACTGCAAACAGTAGCAGAGCCAAGGAGGCTGTGGGAGGATATCGCAATGGACTTTATAGTAGAGTTGCCAAAAAGTGGAAGAAACACAGTGATTTGGACTGTAATAGACCTGTTCTCCAAATAGGCACACTTCATATCCTGTAGCGGACAACCCTCAGCTCACAAGCTGGCTAAACTGTTCATGAAGCATATCTACCGACTGCATGGAATACCTCAAAGAATTATCTCAGACAGAGGGGTCCAGTTCACGGCTAAGTTCTGGAGGGAGTTCCTGTGGTCCATTGCATCATCTCAGGGTCTTAGTTCAGCTTTTCATCCGAGCACCAATGGGGCAGCAGAGAGACTGAACGCCATGGTAGAGCAGTACCTGAGGTGTTACATGAACTCTCAGCAGTCCAATTGGGCAGATCTTTTATCTTTTGCTGAGGTCGCATACAATAATGCTGTCCACAGTAGCACAGGACTCACGCCATTCAAAATAGTGAGCAGTATGGACTTCGTCCCAATGCCTGAGTATCCAAGGGATCCCCCCTCCTCAGTCAGTTTGGCAGACTGGATGTCGATGCTGAAAGCGACCTGGGAAAATGTCAAAAAGGCACTGGCTAAAGCGGCACAAACCTATAAGAAACAGGCAGACAAATAGCAGGCTCCGCAACGGCCATTCCGGGTGGGAAAGAAGGTTTATCTCTCCACAAAATATTTGAGATTAAAACTGCCTAGCAAGAAACTGGGGCCAAAGTTTATGGGACCATTCTCTATAGTAAAGATCATCAACCCAGTCACAGTGCAATTGAAACTGCCTCGATTGTTGGGGAAGATACACCCAGCATTCCATAGCAGCCTCTTAAAACCCATGATTGGATCCATTCTGAGACCACTACCCCAGGAGCCCCCGGGCCCTATGGTCATAAGGGGCCAAACTCATTATGAAGTTCAGCGTATCCTTAATTCAAGGTGACACAGGAGACAACTCCAATACTTAATCAAGTGGAAGGGCTACCCCTTATTAGAGGCATCTTGGGTGAAAAGTAGAAATATCCAGGCTGATCGTCTTATAGCAAAATTCCATGCAGAAAATCCAAGCAAGCCTGGGGGAGGGACACATCTCTATACACCTGTACTCAAATTGCTTTGTTTTATACAGGTCGCTTTCAGGAAGTGAGGGGAGCTGGATGTCAATGCCTAAGGTGTTTCCATGACTACTATCACCTTGAGAAGGGGAGGGAAATTCCATGCATACTTTTGGCCAGAGTAAAAGTCTCATATTTCTGTATTGGGATGTGAATGCGCATGTCCAGAACCCTGCCACAACGTCCTGTTGGAGAATGTGATTGATGACCTCAGCCAGAGGGGAGGGGGCACAGGGGTAAAGGTCAGATGCCATTAAGTGTGATTTAGTTTCAGCTACACAGAAGTCCGTGCCAAGATGTTAGTCCTAATAAACGAATGGTTTTACTTTGAATTTCGTCTTGGGGCTCGTAAATTAATTAGGGCAACTCTTGGAACCTTCACACACAATCTTTTCAAATCCAAAACCAAATTTAGAGTTTGTATTTGAGTGGGTTTGTCACTTCTCTTCTTTCTCCTTTTCTGTCCAGATTTCTGTCCACACGCGTTTCAAGCAAATGGCTCTTTTTGGGCTAGTGGTTCAACCCTCCATTTTTCCCCTTCTTTCTTTTTTGCTAAAATCCAAATCTGTCCATTAATATTATTTATACTCTCAAGGTTCTTTGCCTTTTCCAAATTCTGATTTATGACTGTGGGTTAATTAGATCTTCTTACTGGGCTTTCATCTCGTCCTGAATGCTCTTGTTCAGTTGCTTTGGCTGGAAGCCAGCTTCTTGTGCAGCCATGTTGCCATGCTGTTGCCCCGACTCCGATTCAGAGAGCAAATCTCCGACCTACGAGGGACCTGTTGCACTCCCTCTGGGTCTGATGAGATGCTGCCCCTTCTTCACCACCACCACCCCAGATCCAAAAAGGATCTCGGAATTGATTTGCCAGACAGAGTTCATGTGAAACTCTTCAGAGCTCACACACCCCTTGTCTGTCCAGCTGGAGAACTTCCGGTTGACTCCAAGAAACATTTATTTCCAAATATGTTTCTTCCCTTTTGGCAGCTTTTTAAATAAACCCTCATTGAAAGTGATTTTCGCTAAAGTGGATATATCTAGGAAGTTTCACTTTCCTGGTTTCAGAGCTGGAGATTGTTTTTTTCTTATTGTATTACCAAATTCCATTACAGTATATGGAAATATGACTGCAGTTTTGCTTCCATATCTGTGACATTTTGTTGTATCTATAGTTCAAATTTCTTCTAATATGAGTCATATGCACATTCTTTTTTGGAGAAGGGTGAAGGCAGAAGCAATAATTGAAGATCCATTGTGGATTAATTTCACATTTATAACCTGTGGGCTATTAGGTACATAATTAAGAATGCTTTCCTATCTTTTCCTGACTCTGAAAAACTAATGCAATTTCCTTTTTCAAATTTCAGAACTAAAACATTTTCAAACTTTGAAATGTTGTCATTCAGTTCTATGCTATATCAAGTAAAACCAGTCTATTCATGAAATATTATCATTGAAAAAGTGTAGTGTAACTGCTTTCTTCCAGCATTGTGTGTCTTTGGCTTTTCTTGTGACTAGATGGAAGACAAGAATGGAGAACGATATATTCAATTTTCAATGACCCTAGTATTGCTTTTACTTGGAGTGCTAATGTTGGTGGCAGTACATTCTGACATAATTCACACATTGCATAATTCACACATTGATTTTAGCTAGTTCTATTCATGAATCCATGGCTTATTCAACAAAATTTGCTTAAAAATTATAGTGTGATATATGAACCCAGCCACTATGTGAAGTCAGCTGCTATGTGACATGGCTGTGTGGGGAGCTGAGTTATTGTATATTATTAATGTGGCTATTGTGTGTGAGGAAGAGAGTTCCTGTTAACTTTTGAATTTAGCCAGGCTGTTGAGCACAGGGCAGGGATTAAAGTATATATCAATTGCCCATTTGCATGATTTGTTTACCAGGATGGGGGAATTAGAGTTTTATGAAGATCCCTAATCCGGGAATTTAATTTGTGCAAGTGCTTTAAACACCAGAGAAATCTGTCAGGTTTTGGTTAACTCTCTCCAATCCATTGTGTTGTGTACAGTATTTACTGAATGGTTAAAAGTCCCTTCCTTGTTCCAATCAAGTAGCAAACCAAAGATCTAAGAGAAACGGTATATCGACCTCCACTTCCTTCTAATTTTTGCCTTCTGCAGTATCAGGGGAAATTAATAAAAAAGCAAAACAAAACAGAAAAAGGTGAGATTGGTCTGCCATGGTGCCAACCCCAATTATGCCACTGCATGTTTTATTTTATTATATTAATTTTTGTTTCATTTTTTAAAATAAAAAAGTAAGCTTTCTTTGTAGTTTAGAGGATGTAACAATGATTCATGCTTAACCGTGTCAGTCATCCTGGATCAACTAAGCATGTGTGAACTGCATTTGGAGTGCAATGTTCCCTTCCATGTTTTTAAAAATAGGGCTGTATTTTATCAGAAAAACCGAGGAAAAAATATTAACAATGTCAATCTCAACAAATGTAAGGAACTGAACTTAGTTTGCTCTGTCAGGCTTTCTATAGTTTGACCATAGGATTTGAAAAAAGAATAATTTCACCATAGGCTTTCTACAGTTTTTGCCATGGGATCATTAGCTTTTATGACAGATTGATTTATTTCAATATTAAAACAATATTTATTTATTGTTATAGTGTTGGTACTAAGATGATGATGATGATGATTTGGATCTTGAAATCAGCCAAGAAATGAAGAGGGATAGAGGAGAGAGCAAAACTGTATTTGTTTCTAAATGAAAGCATTTAAAAACCGCTCCCTGACCTGGCTTTTGCTTTCCTGTTCTTTTGAGGAAAACTGTATACACTAGTGAAATGTTTGAACGTTGGTTTGAATTATCCAGTTAATTAATTGGGGTTGTGGGTGGGTAGCAGAGCATGTCTGAATGAATACAACCAAATCTACAAACAGAAAATAGAGGTTAAGGCTTCAGGTCCAAAAAGATAAGCAAAGTTTACTAAGAATAAAGTTTACATGCTTCCAGAGAAAGCCTGCATCAAATTTATTCATGGTGGAGGAAAGGGGAAGATGGAAATAAGGAAGTAAGAAACACTGTTCTTGTAGGAGAAAAAGTCTGAAAGTCTTCCCATTAGGAGAAGGAAAGTAGAGATTTGTGGGCCATTTTTATTCCTAATATCCTAGTTGGTCAATCAAGTATTAGGTGCAGCCTCAAAGCTGTTAAACTCTATCTCCAAAACTTTGCACTCTTCTTTCTTCAGCACATGTGTTTTTGCCTAGAAGTCACTCTGCCTTATGCTGCTTCTCCTAATTTATTTTTAAGGTCGTAACTTGAATTTTTTTTCTTGAGAAATCTGAAACAGAATCTGTGCATGACCTTGTTAATACTTTCTTTATTCCAGGTTATGGCTATTGGACGGACCTTTGAAGAGAGCTTCCAGAAGGCTTTAAGAATGTGCCACCCATCCATTGATGGCTTCACATCATGCTTGCCAATGAATAAAGACTGGTCTGGTGAGGTGGATCTCAAAAGTGAATTATCTGAAGCCTCCAGTACCCGAATGTATGCAGTGGCTAAGGTACTGTGAGAAGCAATTGAATTTTCATCTTGTCACTAGCTAAAAGATGGAGCATTGTTTTAACTGATAGATAGCAGCAAGATAAAGATCAGCATCTTCCTTTTTTTTTTCTTAAACAAAGGTAATGCAATATTCAGTTACAGCATTTTCAGTGTGGCAGAATTCTTGTTTTAAAAGAGCAAACTATTCATGACAAACAAGACCTTTGTTGAAATTATCTCATGGTATCAAAATCTCTAGTATTCTCAAGTGTTTTTTATGATGATCAAGAACATAGGTAGTCTGGGTGGAAGCCTTTACATTAAATCCTTAATAACTAACAAGCAGGAAGAACAAGCTTGTTGTTAATTTTCTTTCTCTGAAATAGACTACTTTTCCTATTCCCCTAAGCCATTATACAGTCTGTTTATAGCATCAACCTAAGAAGAATAGACACTGATTCTTCCAGAATATGGAATTATTCAAATATGTTTTATATTCTTTTCTGTTTTGACATTTCAGTTTTCTTTACTTGTTAAAATTCATCTAGACGGCTGGAACTTGCTGGTCAGAAATCTTTAACAATTGTTATGACACTTAAAGAATGAATTATTTATTCCTGTTGGTGCAATGCCACATTAAGTCCGTTTGCTAGGCTTGTCAAAAATCCTTTAACTCTCACTTTTCTCAAAATCCAACATTTGGAGATGGAGAAGGATCTTGACACTGAGCTTTGAAAAAAATGTAGTTACAATCTTTGTACCATGATGTTACTTTCCTATTTTTAAAAAGAGGTAATATAGAGATAGGACTAAACAATTGCAGAGTCATATTCAAATTACATGATTCATTACTACATATTATGTATTTGATAATGCTGATTGCTTCTTAAACTGCCAATACTAATGCTGTAGAACTTAGATGTCAATTATACTTCTGGGGTATGCAACTTCAAGTTTGATGTAGAGATTTATATGAATGGATGCACAAAGTCCCTGCACAAAGGAAACTAGTTTGCTATGAAGAAAATTAGCTAATACTTATTCCTTAGTGGGCATAAAGTCTGAATAATTAAGTCATATTTCTGTATAGGTTTTAATAGGCGATTATCTTTTTGTGCCTCAGATGGTCCATGGTCCTTTTTTCCTGGAAAATAGTGTTTACATATTTATTGATATCTTAAAATCCAATTCAAAAACTTATAAGTAAGCAACTTTGTATAATTTAAGTAGCTGCTATTATTCTTTTCCTTTTATTCCTTTATTAATTTGGCCAAAAGATGCTTTGTATGGATGCATGTATTTTCTCAGTTGGAAGGAAGCAATTGCTTCACTGGTCATATAAGATTTTATGAGAAAGAAGAGATTGATATCAATAGGTTGTTTACATACTTGACTGATTGGGAAGAATGCTGTTGCTATAGTGCCTAATGTTTCAGTAGGGTCTCCTTGAAAATATGATATCATGATTGTCACATTTGTTTCTCTCAAGGAATATTTCCTACCTTGACAAATATGCCAACATTTTGAATCATCATCACAGAATCATGCCATATAAGTGCAGCTGGGCCATAATCAGATCTGTTGGTCCTCAGTGTTGCTAAAACACTTCTTTTAGTCTCCAGAAGGACACTTTATATAGGATTCTTGAATTAGTGAACAAGCTGTCCAACAAAGTTGGTCTTTTGCAATTGATCTTTTTATAAGGAAGCACTGGGCTCCCTAGAACTTAGTTTGAATGTGTATTTGAAGATCAGTTTTGTGGAAGAAATCTAATTCTAATGAGATTTAAACTGGCTTGAACTGAATTTTCATGCCCATTCAATTGAGATGGGGAACTTTTGATTGATCATGTAAGCAAATTGCTGAAGGTTAACACTGTTTCTCTACTTTTCAGCCAGATCCATGACAATAATCATAGGTTGGATCGATTTTTATAAAGCTCATTCTTAAGGCTTCATGGAACCTGCAAATCTTCAAACTAAGGCACAGGAAGACAATTCGACATTTTGTTTCAAAAGGAATATGAAGTCTTTGAACCTATTTAACTAATCTTTACTCCTTACATAATTCCATCTTAAAAATAATAATACAATATTATTAAGTGAAAACTATGCTGGGCTACAATTATGGCATGTGGCCAATTTGTATAGATTGAAAAGTTTGAAATGAGTTTTTGAATACAAATGAAACTTTTGAACACAATTTATAACATCGGGAATTAGGATAAAGAGTATGCAATTTTAAAGGAAATGGAGGAAATATTAAGCATGAAGGGGTTTTTTTTTTTAATACAAAAAGTGAAATAAAGTCAGGATTAAACCAGTTAAATTAACAGATGATATGCACTACAGTTAAAAAGCAATCAATATTTATAAACTATTGCTGAAAGTTAGATTTAGAAAGAGCTAAATTTCAGAATAGATTTGAGAGAGAAATAACTACTAAATATTTTTATTTAATACAGTGTTCAGGAATAAGTCAGTTAATTCATGAAACCATGACTAATCAACATTCCTTTCTGGTAGGCCTTGAATGAAAACTTCCCTGTAGATGATATCCATAGACTTACAGACATTGATAAATGGTTCATCTTTAAAATGCGTAATATCGTGAACACGGAGAAGAATTTAAAAGCTCTTGATAGGTAAGTCTATTAAACTTCCTTTTAAAGACAGCCGAGTATGTTATATTGTATTACTCTAATGTCAGATAATTGCTTCTATGAATGTGCTGATCAGCAAAAATGTCTGCATATTTCCCCTCCCCCTTTTTACATGGTGTACTAAGGGTGGTTATGGGACTGCAACCATAAACACATGGTTGTTGCTCAGTGGGCTGATTGAATTGCTGCTCCACTCTCTCCTCTTTTAGCAATCAGATTAACAGATTAACAGAGTTGATCATCTAGTCCAACCCCCCCCCCCACTCAAAAAGGAGACCCTACACCATTTCTGACAAATGGCAGTCCAATCTCTTCTTGAAATCTCAAGTGATGAAACTCCCACAACTTTCTCACAGTCAAAAAGTTCCTCCTTATTTCTAGGTTGAATCTCTCCTTGGTCAGTTTCCATCTATTATTCCTTGTCTGGCCTTCAGGTGCTTTGAAAAATAGCTTGACTCCCTCCTCTCTGTGGCAGCCCCTCAAATATTGGAATTTCATGTATCCCCTGGTCCTTCTCTTCACTAGACTAGCCATGCCCAGTTCCTGTAACCATTCTTTATATGTTTTAGTCTCCAGTCCCCTAATCATCCTGGTTGCTCCCCTCTGCACTTTTTCTAGAGTCTTAACATCTTTTTTATTGTGTGGTGACCAAAACAGGATGCAGTATTCTAGGTGTGGTCTTACTAGGGCTTTATAGAGTGGTATTAGTACCACACTTGATTTTGATTGTATTCCTCTGTTAATGCAATTTAAGATTGCATTGGCTTTTTTGGCTGCCGATGCACACTGTTAGCTCATATTTAACTGGTTGTTCACTAAGACTCCAAGATCCCTCTCACGGTCACTGCTATTAAGCCTGGTTTCACCCAGTTTATATGTGTACTTTTGGTTTTTCTTACCTAATCCTCCTATTTGTATTACTCCACTGCCTTCTCTATACACTATTTGTGATCTAGATTTCACTCTTGATTTAGTTTCCATCCTGATGCTCTTCCATATTTATGTTTCCAGTAATGGAAAGTAACCTTCAAGTTCCTTCTCCATGTGATATAGAAAATTCTCTTCTCTTTGTGATGGAAAGCATGGCTACATTGATAGAGGTTCTGTTATGGACATGAGTTCTGCAGGATCTTGTGGTTTTATCAAAATCATGAAAGCAAGATGATGCCATCCCTCTTTCCCCATCATATGACATGATGGCCTGTTTTTATCATCCTGTGGATGTACTCAAGTAAATGACCACTCTAATCTAGGCCAGAGAAGATGTTTAGATGAGCCCCTAGTCTGATATCTTAATCATTTTGCCAAACCTTCTCTTTTGCGACAGCTAAAATTGAAGATGTATTTAGATAGAAAATAGTATTTTTCTTCTTGAGCATGAATGCACAAAATACAATACAGTAGAGAGTGGCAAACCAAAGATTAAGACTGCCAGTCAGTGTTCTGCTCTGTTATTCCCTTCCCTTTTCTTTCTTGTATTTTATGAAGTCTACAGAGGGTCTTTACTGAATTATTGCCTGTATATTTTGGCATTTTTCTTAACCTAGAGATGCCAATAAATTTTGGCAGCCACATGAGGGCACCAGAAACTCACATTCTATCAAATAAATAAATAAATAAATTCCACTGTCAGGAAGGAACTTGGCAGAAGGTTTGAATTACTGTTATGAAAAAAGGCTTTTCATCTAATCTTTGTTCTGCTCCTTTGACAATCTGTAAATTTTTAATTGAGTAGTTTTCATTTTACTCAGAAAGTCAGCTGGAGCTTTAGCTAAGCTTAAGCAACTATGGAAGAATAGTAGATAGATAATTTACCATGCACACATATCTCAGGTAATTTCCCCTTTAACTTCCATGTTTTGTTACGCTGCCTTTCTGATTTCACTTAAAAGGAAATAGCCATATGCATTCAATTACCCATATTTTTGATAAGTTCCATTTCTTTTGTTGGACACAGTGATTGATTATAGTTAGCCTTTTGTACAAACCTGGAACCATAAATGAATCAAAAACAATTTGAGCTCTTTTTATTAATGCCTTTTCCATTTTGCTAGTCTATCAGATATATTTTAAGCAGAAATAATGCTAATGCTATTTTCTACACTGGCATCAGATGTAAGAAAATGAATGAACAATGAACAAAGTACAAGTGTATGAACTAAACTAGGAAGGAGCAACCTAGGAGTGGTCAGCCAACTTGATGATTTCGGTCAGCCCTTTTGACTCTCTCCTCAGTTGCTGCTGCTTAAATTTGATAGCACAATTTTATTAGACATTAATGATTTTATAAAATGTTCAATTGCTTTCACATTTTTGAAAAAAAAATTCATGTTGTTACTCACATGTCCTTTATTGGTGCTAGCAGCAAAACTCCACATAAATATTCACAAACACTTCTGTATACTAATTTTGGGTACACTTTTTCGATATCTGGACATTTTCCTATAATATTTTGTCCATATTGTTGGCTGCAAATTATATTAAAATTTTTTGGAAGGTGTGTATTTCAACATGTGTCTTTCCTTCATACCAGAAAGCACAAAAATCATATGTATAAAAATCTTCATGCAATGAATTTCTTATCCATCCTTATTCTCAGCTCCACGGTGCAATAGAAGAGAGAAGAGGCAAGAGAATAAAACACAGCATTGATGACTGAAATTAATAGGGTTTATGGTGATCAGAGGCTAGAGGGAGGGAGGGAGGGAGGGAAGGAAGGAAGGAAGGAAGGAAGGAAGGAAAAGAAAAGTAAGAGGGCAGTATAGAGATATTCTTCTTTTGACTATAGTTTGGCAGACCATCTTAGATTGCATTCAGAATTAATTTCTGTCCTTCCTTCTGTTGCTACTTTGCAAAAAGCTTGGAGGAGAATCTGACAACAACCCATTTATTTGGTTTTAAACCATAGTGATCCTTGGAGACATACACTCACCATCCACCATGGCTTATGTGGAGATAATAGTGCGAAGAAAGAAATATATTAATAAGGTCTTTGCATTAGAGCATTTACTGAAATGTAAAGTAAATGTGATTTCAATTTAGGAGAGATAGCACCTTGACTAGCACTTTTACATTTAAATTATTGCCAAAGAAAGTTAATGAAATTAATAAATTGGTTATGGCATTTTCATTCTGCAGATTTCATTCACCATTCCAACCTTACCTTCCCAATTTCTTTTTGTACTATGTTCCCTGGAGAACCTTTTCAACATAAAAATAACTTATTGTAAGATAAACTTTCTTTTTGATATTTTTGCAATGTTGAAATTACTAGACTAGAGACACAATGGCAACTTCCTTACTGCTTGATCTACATCTCTGTTATCTGCAACATTCTTTCTGTTATCGTTATTTATGTTTGCTTTATAGAAATGTCTAGAAACCTGGAACATGTAACTCTTTTTCTTTTTTAATTTTGGGAACATGATTTGTTAGGCAGGTAAAGATAATGAAGAGATTAAACATAATGAAATGAATTACAGTAAGAAGAAAATGAATATTACACATATTATGCATGTTTGGCCTATCCTTTGGATGCTTGTTCAGTTATGGATTTATAGTTCACAGAAAATTGACTAATCTCAGATGGTCAGTTTTTAATCTGTATCTCCTGAACCAAATCTACCCTTATCTGCTTATTTTATTTTCTAAGGCAACTATACTCTGGAGGTTCACCAAAATACACAAAGTCATAGATTTTGTGTGAATCGCTTGTCTGCCACGCAAATATACGTTTCATTCTATTACTCCATACATGTGTTCCACTAAGAAAAAAACTTGACTTCCCCCTGGCCATATTGTGGAACAAAATTGTCTTTTGTATTTCATGCAACTATTGGAGAAATAGAGTGATTATGACACATTTGAATGTCTATCTTTGATAGAAATTTGAAATATAAGTTTGGTATTATTACTATACAGTCGGAAGAAAGCAAAGAGGTAACACAAGTGATTTTTTCTCCTACTGAGTGTGTGTGTGTGTGTGTGTGTGTGTGTGTGTGTATGCATTTAGGAAAAGGAGAAATATATGTTTAGAATAGTTGATAATGTTTCCTCTCTGAGATTATAATATAAAAAGGGTAAATATGTGTAATAATTTGGAAGAGGCAAAGAAAGAGAACAAAAATTCTATCTTCCGTCTCCTCTTAAATGGCTTTTCCT
Source organism: Natrix helvetica (assembly GCF_964273705.1). NCBI lineage: Eukaryota > Metazoa > Chordata > Lepidosauria > Squamata > Natricidae > Natrix > Natrix helvetica. Next base: position 186,092,056 of record NC_138548.1, read on the forward strand.
GGGAGATGAAGGATTCTACCTGAACTCAATTGAAATGTATTTGGGATTAAGGTGTATTTAAGTCATTCTGGACATAGAATCAAGAAAGTATGAATTGGGAAGTTTTAGAAGAATTGAATAGAACAGAATGAATAAGCTGGAAAGGACCTTGGAAGTCTTCTAGTCCAGCCCCCTGCTCAAGCAGGAGACCCTATACTCTTTCAGATAAGTGACTGTCTAGACTCTTCTTAAGAACATCCAGTGATAGAACACCCACGATTTCTAGAGGCAAGCTGTTCCTCTGGTTAATTGTCCTCACTGTTAGGAAGTTCCTCCTTAATTCCAGATTGCTTCTCTCTTTGATTAGTTTCCAGCCATTGTTTCTTGTCCTGCCCTCTGGTGCTTTGGAGAATATCTGTCCCCCTCTTCTTTGCAGCAGCTTAAATAAGATTGTTTAAAGAAGAAATATAAGTTTAAATCATCTCTAGAATTTTTCATCCAGCTCCTGTTTGAAAATCACCAGTGAGGTGGGAGTCCATGACTGTAATAGGGAGATAATTCCTTTGCTTAGTCAACCCTTACAGTGAAGAATTTCCCTCAGTCTGTATTTGACACACTTCCCTTATTTTAAAATTTTCCAGTGTTGGGAAAGTCTGAATTCTCCTTTCCTAATGCTATCAGCATAGCTATGGATAAATGCTTAGACCTCTTTTACCAGTGACATGCAGTCAGAGGAGGCAGGGGAGGCAGAGCCTCACTGTTCTCATCATGAAAAGAAAAAAGAGAAAAAAAATTCTCTCCTTTTCTCTTTCATCTCTTTCTTGCGCGTGCAAGCAAAATACCCCAGGATCACGGTGGCGGGGACAGCAACTCCATCCGCTGTGCTGCGGAGAAGAGCCACGCTGTGCTCCTCAGCGCTAGCCTCAGATCAACGCGAGCCGCAGTCCCCTTCATGTTTGCTCAGGAAGGAGGGGAATGGGACCACATGCACAGGAGGCTCCTCAGTGCCAGCCTCAGATCAGCACGAGCCCTAGTCCCCTTCATGTTGGCTCAGGAAGGAGGGGAATGGGACCGCGTGTGCAGGAAGCCCCTCAGCGCCAGCCTCAGATCAGCACGAGCCGCGGTCCCCTTCATGTTGGCTCAGGAAGGAGTGGAATGGGAGCGTGTGCACAGGAGGCTCCTCAGTGCCAGCCTCAGATCAGCGCGAGCCACGGTCCCCTTCCCCTGCACATGCAGTTCCCTCCCCTCCTTCCTGAGCTAACATGAAGGGGACCACGGCTCGCACTGATCTGAGGCTAGCGCTGAGGAGCACAGCGTGGCTCTTCTCCACAGCGCAGCGAAAGGAGTTGCTGTCCCCGCCACCGTGATCCTGGGGTATTTTGCTTGCACGCTTGCAAAGATCAAAGTTGTCACAGTCCTCCCTTCATGATGATCATTTGATGACGTCACCAGCCTTACCAGCCATAAACCTCACCGCACGTCACTGTCTTTTACAGATATGATTTCTGAGAATTCTTCCTTCTAAAGCTGGTTTTAAAAGTTTCTGATTGGCTTTCAAAAATATTTGACTGTTTTTCCATTCTCACTGATAAGAATTGTTATAATTGGTTACACAGTGAGCCAGATGTTTAAATTGGATTTGGCATTTTATCTACTTGTTGAGTGGACCTGAGATAGGCAAATGTAATTGTTTGATGGTGTTAAAGGTATCATCACAAGATGTAAGCTCTTTCAAGTAACATTGCCTTTTGCAAATTGACTGATAATGATTTTGTCAATGCTGTTCAACATTCAGGTGTGCTCTAGCTGTTTTGAAATTGCACTCAGGGCAACTATTACTATTGGTACCATCTTATCACAGTCAAAGAGTGGTGGAAGCATAATAAATCAAGTCCTAACCAAGGACCTAAGAGTTATTAAGGTAGTGTCTGAGAATATAGGCAGTTCTAGCAGTTATTTTTTTCAAAGTCAGGGTGTTTGGTTCTGATAAGTTCAAAATTTCCAAATATTGAGGATTTGTGTCAGTTGTAGCATTTTCCTACAGAATGCCTTCTAACTTTCCCTTATGGAATGGTCTAGCTTTGTTGCTTTGATTTTTGTGGGATGCCAGGTAGATTGATAGAGCTAATTGCCAAGCTTACTTCTCCTGGGAAAGGCCTCTCATTTTTGGCTTCATTGGGTTCAGGCTGGGTAGATCAGCTCACTGTAGCTTTTCCTGGGCACTTCTTCTTTGTGCCATAGTTATGCTGCTAGGATTATTTCTAGTATTGATTCAGTTAGCAGAGGCATCAGAAGCAGAGGGGTGCAGTGAGATACATAGAGCAATGGTCAGGCAACAGGGAGGGAGGCTGGCACCGAGAAAGTGGCATTAGTAGCTTTGTTTCCCTCCCTCTCTTTACTGAGATTGAACTGGTTCCAGTCATGCAGGATTTTAATAAAGCAGTTTGCAGAATTCTGATTGATTCATTGCATTGAAGTGGATTTCTGTTTCTATTCCCAAATTGACTTCAGCGTGGGATTGCTTTTTCAAAGGTTTGCCCAACTCTATTCTATATCTTGTTATGTGAGGAGAGGAAACAATTGGTGTGTGTCTGTGTGCTAGGAGAATTGGTCAATGAGAAAGAGGTACTAGCTAGACAGAGAAGTTGATGCCTGTGTGCAACAGATTATCAGGGGAAAAGAAGTCACAATGGGTTGGCCAATTTTATATTTCTGGAGGATTAATAAGGCAATTTTCACATTCTTGGTTTTCCTTATTTTCTCATTTATAAACTAACTTTTACATGGGGCATTTAGAACATATACGTGGCTGACTCAAAAGTAAGCAATCATGGCAATGGCATAGGAGAAATCCTCCAGCCGATTCTGAATAATAATCCCAAAACAATTAGAGCACTACTTGAATACCATTGGCATTGACAATCATTATGAGTCAGTTGCAAAAGGCAGCTTTGCTTGGAGCATCTGCCCATCCCAGGTCATCATGAAGGATTCGATGGGTGGATAAAAATGCCAAATCCTGTCTAAACTGATGACTGTCTGTATGTCCAACCATAATAATATGTTTATGCTGAACAAATAGTTTTCCAGGGTTTCAGGACTTCAATAATTTCCCCGCTACTAATTTGTCTTTATTCTTTTATGGCTGGGTTTATCTTTGGATGAGGCATTAGTCCTCCTTTATCAACAAAAGAACATATTTTACACAGAACCTGTCAGTTAGAGGATCCTAATTTACTTAATTCAAATTTAAAAAAAAAAGCAAAAGGAAAAATGATGTTCTTGTTTTATGTATAGCTACCAGAGACTGGACAATTAATTCATCTCTTCTTCTGCTTCTCTTAAATTGTCCTGTAAATCAGACTGATGGTCAGGTAGCGAGGATTTAGCTATTCTCACAGGTTTAAAGGAGGGAAACTTTGAACTATTGTAATCCTTGTTAAAATAATTTGTAGTACTATACAAATTCATTGTAGCTGACATTTCCATAGCCGTTTGTAAATCTGAACTCTTAGGCCCTTATAGTTGCTCACTTTAGAATAAAGGAACTTGTTCTTTCCTTGAGGGCATGCCAAAGATGCCCCTTTGATTTTTAATTTTTTGATTTTTTGGAATAAACTATGCAATCCTTTCAGAAATTAGAAGTAATGAAATAATAGAAAGCACATGATAGCAGTCTTCCAGTACTTGAAGGCGGTCACAGAGAGGAGAGGGTTGACCTATTCTCCAAAACATCTGAGAGCAGGACAAGAAATAATAGATGAAAGCTTAAGAAAGAGAGATCTCACCTAGAACTAAGGAGAATTTTCCTGTCAGTGAGAACAATTAATCAGTGGAAGGGCCTGCTTCCAGAACTTGTGGGTGCTCCATCACCAGAGGCTTTAAAGAAGAGATTGGACAGCCATTTGTCCAGAATGGTATAGGGCCGTGATGGCGAACCTATCACACATGTGCCACAGGTGGCATGCAGAGCCATTTGTCAGGGCACATGAGGTGCTGCCATGTCAACAGGCCAGCATGCATACGCGCGCTGGCCAGCTGACTTCGGCCTTCTTTTGAGGCCATTTTTCGCCCTCCGGAGGCTTCCCTGAAACCTCCAAAGCACGAAAAAACGGCCCTATGAGCAAACCGGAAATCACCTTTCCTGAACTTCCAAATTCTCCGTAGATCTGGTTTTTGCTCTCCGGAGGCTTCAGAGAAGTTCCTGAGGCCTCTGGAGGGCATGGGGGGGGGGGGGGCAGGGAAGCTGTTTTTGCCCTTCCCAGGCTCCTAGAAAGCCTCTGGAGCCTGGGGAAGGTGAAAAAAAAGTGGCAAAAGCAGGGGTGGGTTGCTGATTGAGCGCATGTGTTGGGGAGCATGCGCATAGCATTATGGGTGTGGCACACCAGCACATAACTCCCTGTGCTCCGCCCACTTTTTGTACAGCAGCCAAAAAAAGGTTTGCCATCACTGGTATAGGAGGGGGGTAGAAAACCTTCAAGGTCCCTTCCAACTCTGTTATTCTATGGTTCTGTATCTACAAGACATTTTTTAAAAGGCTAGACAAGTTTTTAAAAGAGAGCTATTCTTTTCTTTTTTCAGCTCAGAACCATTGAAAATTCTCACAATTATGAAAATAATGCCCATGTCTCCTGCTATAAATAAATTGCAACAATTGGAGGATTATCTTGTGGGTGCTCCATCAGGTTTTTAAGAAGAAATTGGGCAATTTCTTTTGTCTGAAATGGCATAGGGTCTCCTGCTTGAGTAGGGGGTTGGACTAGTAGACCTCCAATGTCCCTTCCAACTCTGTTATTCTCTTAAAGAGATAACAAAAAAGAGAAGGACTTCAAGTGTTTTGTTTTTATGTTTATTGTAATTTCAAATGAAGTATAGAACAAGAAACAGAGGCTGATTTCCCCCCCCCCCCCCAGAAATGGAAAAATGCAAACAAAGTTAGAAAAATTGAGAACTAATATCTATTTTCCACCTCTGAAACTAAGGTCTGTCAGAAGAAGGAAGATCCCTATAAAACATTATATTCTCAAATTCCTTTGATGTAGCTAGAGAGGCAGAAAGAAAGCTACTGGTGGATAGAAATTTAGTGCTAAAGATGAGAATATAATCAAATATATTTTTGAACATTCCATTAATAATAGTTTATAGCCAAACTTAAATCAGTGATTTAATCAATAGATTAAAATCCTTTTTATTTCCTATCTTCTGGTTACTTCAAACAAACCTGTAAAGTTGTTGTTTTCTGGTGGATTTTCCTTCTGCTGAGAAAGGGGCCTTGGTTTCAAAACTGCAAAAATAGCTGATCTGGCAAATGCATTTTAGATCTATGTTTACTCTGTGTCCAGGGAGATGGTTCAGCTGACATAAAATCCATCTGCAGGTAAACAAGTGTGATCAGCCTTTTAAAATACCGCTTTTCAGAGCAATTTTGTATATGTATTGCTTTACAAGTATGGAATGAAAAGTTCTTCCTTACCTTAATATCACTGAAAAGTAATTTAATTATGTTTAGATTAATAAGATTAATATTTTATTTCAGATCTAAAAAAGATATAGAATAGCTTACTCTTATTATTTATTTATTTTAACTTAATTTTAAATTTGGGTGTCTGTGTGTATATTTATATAATTGTCTGTCTGTCTGTCTATCTATCTATCTATCTATCTATCTATCTATCATCTATCTATCTATCTATCTATCTATCATCTATCTATCATCTATCTATCTATCTATTATGTATTTAATAGAAAGTCAGTCATGGAGCGTTTAAACTCTTCTGTTTGAAGTTCCTGAAATTAATATTTGCATTAGTAGATTATCTTTGCTAAAGCACATCTACAATTCCTATTATCTTGCATTAGTTAGGTTCCAGCTTCTGTGACATCTATATTTATTAAGCTAGTGTTCCCAGACTTATTAAAATAGGTAGGTCAGTAAGTTGATAGATAGGTAGACAGACAGACAGACAGATTAAAAAAATGAGTAGTATAAAAGCGGTGATATACAGTATATGGAATGATTACTATGCCATATTTTTTCTTTCTAAATGGAATTTTACCAGACATTTTTGTGAGACCTGTATACTGATGCGTGAAAGGAAAATTTAAAAAAGAATGCAGTGCCTTTTGCCCTGTATGCTTTATGTTTAAAATGTCTGTAAAAGTGAGGTGCTGGGAAGCATCTCCCAATGTCCTTTGAGGACAGAATGCCTTTACAGAGGATTGGATGCTGGTGGGTTCAGCTGGGCCTGTCCCCTCAAAGAACTTGAGAACATGTATTTTTTAATTATTTATTTACTGTCCAGGATCAAATCACAAAATGCAATACACTATTTACACATTCATGTGTAACAATACATGCATATATAAAAGGAAGAAATTCTATAAAATTATAAAATATAGAAATTATTTCCAAATGAGTATGTCTAAGATAAAGTATCATGTATAAATGTATTGCCTCTTACTATGGTGATATATTCTCTTTTATATTTTGGTGCAACATAAGTTATAACTCTACAATTGAGAGAGAGAGGGAGAGGGGGAGGGAGGGAGAAAGAGCGAGCAAGCGAGAGATCTACAGCAGTCCAATAACACTTTAATATGTGTTCCAATAATACTAATAGCAATAGCAATAGCACTGAGATATATACTGCTTCCTAGTGCTTTACAGCACTTTCGGAGTAGTTTACAGAATCAGCATATTCAACAATCTGGGTCCTCATTTTACTTACCTCGGAAGGATCGAAGGCTGATTCAACCTTGAGCCTGGTGAGGATTGAACTCCTGGCAGTGAGCAGTGAGTTAGATTGCAATACTGCATTTTAACTTCCGCAGCACCACGGCTCTAATTAAAAGGAAACCCTTGGGATTTTTTAATTAACTTATTAATTAACTTTTTAAAAATATTTTTTTAAATTTAAAATTTTCAAAACAAACACAACACATAAAATCTTCCTTCTTTACATACTGTAGAAAGTGCATCAGTTATTTACAAAAGGCTTTCGTGCATCTCTTCCACTGTCATCAAGCATAATTCATATTAACTCAAGTGTTTTAACTCAGATATTTATACATGTTACCATCATCATGCCTCCATTTTCATTTGACTATAATTGTTCAAACGTCCTTCATTATAAAATATACCAAGATTTAATACATAACTACATACTGGCATTTCATTTACTACTTCTAAAATCCTCCAATAACACGGAATCCTTATGTCCTATTCTAGCTAAACATCCATAATATTTAGTAACAAAATTTTATAATCCTCCTTTCCAAATCACTGTTTACAATTTATATCCAGTTTCCTTATGTTGTACCCATACATATATATATACGTTGTTATCATTATCCCTCCTTTATTTGACTATATCCTGTATCATAACATTCCCCCCCCCCAATAATCAAGGCTTAACTGAATTTAACTTGGTTAACCTTTTTATTATCCTTTATATATAATCCAAAATGATTTCTAATCTTCCTTTCATGGGTACCATTCAATATTCATATCCAATTATTACTTATCATAACACTACACATTGTATACATTATTATAATTATCAATTATTTATTTAACTATATCTATTGTCACTAAATTTCACTAAGTTTAACTAGTTTTAAATTATACACTTCCGAGTAGCAGTGTTATTGTTGCAATTTTCTTTGTTTCTTTTTCTTTTTCTTTTTTGTATTTCTAGTTTAAAAAAGTCTGATTCTTGAATAAGTTAGAAAAACACCCACTGTAATGAAAGAGGAGAATTTTGATCCATAGGTTACAAAGAATAAAAAAAGAAAAAAAACAGAAGAAGAAAACTTAATCCATTTGTTTTAAAAGGCTTGCATAAATTCCATGCAAGAACATAGCATTTAAAAATTAAGATAATCCACTGTCCAAAACCATTCCAAACTTAATTCCACCGCTTATTTCTTCTGTTCTCCAATTTAAATTAATTTTAAGTTTTTTATAGGCAGTCTTTTTTTTAAACGGTAAAAATTCCTCACCAGCTGGAAACACTTCCTCTTTCTGTATCCTTCCATTTTGGAGCTGCCCCGACTTCATCAGTCTTGGCTGGATTTTTTGTCGCCGGCTTGAAGAACCTCTCTTGCATCGATCAGGGACTTTGCAATGTCCTTGAAATCAGCAAGACATAGTCTTCCTGTTCACCGTCTCTGCGGGATGGTTTAGGTCTGTTTGGACCACCCAGTGGCAAAACTATCGGCTGCGGTCTCGGAGTATGTCCGTATCATTGTGACATTGGCTCCTCCTCCTTATTAATTAACTTTAAAATTGTAATTACATAAAGACATTTAAGGATTAGAGCATTGCTTAATTACTTCATTCAGCAATGGTACCCACAAGATGAGCTTTTCATTGAATCATGTTGAGGGTTCAATTTAATTCTTTTTCACCAAGCTCCAATGTTTTCAGTCATGGGAGCCAAACAGAACAAAGCAATTCTGGTTCAGGCGACTATAAAACTACTTTGGGAAATAGAAGTATTTTTAAAATGAAATCTTTATTTCTATATACAACTCCACATATTGAAATAAACCCTTCAGTATGAAGTTTGCAAAGGTACAAAAATTGGAATGAAAACCCCAGATTCAGACTTTGCAAGATGAAAACAGTGGAATGAAAGTAAGATCAAAGGATCATCAATAAATAATTGCTTTTCCAATTGGGTGTCACACTGCTTTGAAAAAAAAATCAATTCTATATCTGCAAATAAGAGAATAACGTATGATTCACCAGAAGGTCCTTGCTGATATTCTTGCCTCTCTATAAAGGAGTCCCATCAGATGGAAATAATTTTTGTTTTAGCTTCAGAGAAGAAGTAGCTGCTATGATTGCTATGAATGTGCTTCTGCTGTTTTACGTATTTGGAAAATAACCGGGACTAAGTAAAAGTAATAGCATGTTTATTTATCTTAATGAGAAAAACTACCTGTGTTGTTACTAAAAGTCAATGACAACTTGATGGCTGAGAATCAATTGATGTATATTTGCCACTTCACTTTGGGGATGATACACTCAATCTTGTAAATGTCCTAGGCTCATGCACACAACTGTGTTCACCTGCACATGTCTGAAATACATTAACAAAAGGTTTTCCATGTTTGCCAATAAGCCTATAGGCTTCAATCATATTGCCATCTGGAGCTTTATTTGCTGAGCTATTCCTGAACCCCTAGGTACTTTCTTTTAAATCTAAACCTTAAAAATGGAACAAACAAAAATAAACTCATGCTTCTATTCATTACTGAGATTATTTGTTAGCTGAGATTGAGATAATATTAATGATAATTGAGATAATAATTTATTTTCAGTAAGGGATGCTAATTCAGTGTCTATTCTATCAGTTAAAATCGGTTCCAAATTATTCAGTCATGAGCTGCAATCTAAAATTTAAATATTGTACAAGAGTTATATTACAATGTATGCAAGTTAAGAGTATAGATACCGACTCAATCATATCTGATTAAGACGTGGCATCCTAGGAATGGTGTTTGCTCCCCTTCTGGATAAATATTTGAGAAGTGCTGTGATTCCTATTCATCCTTTACTACCTATGAAAACATGTAAATCTATTGGCAGGTTACAAACCAAAACATTTTTTCCACAGAGTTGAGAAATACAAAGCTTTCAGGATAATGAAGGATAGCCTTGGGATAACCAGATTTGCATATTAAAAACCACTGAAATCTTTGCAATAGGAGTTGGTTGCAGAAATTTAGCATGTTATATGAAAGAACCATTTCTACAGTTACGGGTGAAAAGCAGTCTTGTGTCTTCTTTTGTCCTTCCACGTACAAATATTGTCAACAAAGTCTAGTCTGTGCATTCAAAGGGGGAAGGGGAGGATTGGGCCAATACCCATTCACTATGGAAAAAAGTGAAAAACTATTTTTGAAAAGCCAATTTTATCTACTTGTCAATAAATCACTCAATATATTTTTCTGTGGAATAGATTATGTGATATTTTGTAACATTTGATAATCATTACTTTTCCCCCCTTAGGTTTAGATATCTGTTTGACATTTGATTGATGAGTGATATATATCAAGGATTTCCCCATGTTTAAAAATTAATAACAATAATATATATATTTAAAAAGTGTTAATACAAACGAATACTTTTATGACCCAAATCTACCCAATTATAGTGATCAGTGCTGAAAAAGACTAAGTGAAGATTGTTGTTATTTTACACCTCCCATTACTGTAATGGGCCCTGACATAACCTGACAAGCTGTCTTTTAAATAAGATTCCTCCTGAGGAAAGTAGTTATACCTTGTCTCCTTGACACAAGGAGACAAACAATATTTGCCCCAATTTCATTATTGTAATTGCTTATTCTAAAGTGTGTGAAACGTCAGAACTGATTGAGTAAATCCACATGAGCCTCAGAGGAGCAAGTTTGGCAGGAAGAAGAAAGGCAAGAGAATGCCTTTTTTACTTTTGTCTATCAGTTATTCAACTTAAAAAATTGAAACTTGAAAGAAAACACTGAGAATCGTAGATCAGCTGCTGTGATATTATAATTTCTCTTTCTCTCTCTGACTTGGAGATAGGTGCATAAGCAGATGCGCAGAGAAAGCAAGAGAAAGGAAATATTATTTGTGGGCTCATGTTTCCAAGAACATAAATTCAGTTCCTAGTACATTTATTTATATTTGTTTATAATTTCAAGGTATAATATTACCCCCGTTCAAATTGACTCTGGGTGATGTATGATTAAAACCAGTATACTAACAAAATAAACTAAAAAAAAGTGACATCAGATTGCAATACATATCACAGTCAAAATATTCATCAAATGAGGATGCCTTTTCCAGAGTTGGGGGGGGGGGGGACCATGGATGGATGGATGGATGGATGGACAAGTATAGGCAGAGGTTACATTTCCTACAAATAATTCCACACTGGTTGGTCTTTTCTTTTCGGCTGTCCCATGCTTTTGCAGTCAAAGGAAGGAGAAAAGCTCCATTTCTGAAATACTGAGATATACAAGAATAGATTACTTCACTGATTTCCAAGGTCATACCTAGGTGTGGAAACCTTTCGTGTTCTTGTCATTCCAATTCCAATTTTGCATGTTTTCTGTTCATGATACAGAGTAAGGGACCAATCACTGCTGCAGCTGCCCATCAGTTTCACCTCCTAGTAAATTCCTGGGTCTGATTACATTAGACTTGAATAATATATAGCTCAAGGTTGAGCTACATATTAGCTATGTTAGACTTTAAACATATATAGCTCAAGTTTGAACTGTTGAGTTTTTGGTGTTCTCTGAGTGTGATTGCTTTTCTTTAGACATTTCATCCTAGGGAGAATGGAATTTGTTGGTTATTCCTATACAGTAGCTTGCTCTTACAGTCTTGGTGTGTGTGTGTGTTTGTGTGTGGCTTCCTCCCTAATTGTTTCTTGATCAAGGTAGAATTTCTTCCCTGAATGTTTATCTGGTGTTGTTTACTCTTTGTTAGGTTTTTTTAATTAAAAGTTTTAAGTACAGTAGTAAAAGATAATGCAAGTGAAAAAGAAAAGAAAAGAAAAGATGAAAAAAACAAGGAAAAGTAAGTTTAGAAAGAGAAAAGAAAATCTAAGCAATTCCTACTCCTATCACAACAAATATAAACAATCTCACAATCGCTTTACCTCCTCTTAATTAATTGGTATAAAGCTCTTTGTTCCATAACTTAATTCTCAACTATAGGTGAGTCCTATAAGCAACATCTTTTCCAATGCAAGTGTCAGCAAAAACTCCAAGCAAGGCCCTAAAATAATGACATTAGTTAACAAATATAAAACTCATCATTCTTAACTGTAAGCAAATCCAATGCACAATATATGCCAAAAGTGCTTCTCAAAAGGCAACTTTTTTAGTTTTTTCATTGAAAATGTTTTGCTTCTCATCAAAGAAACTTCTTCAATTCTGAAGAAATGTTTTCAAGAAAAAACTAAGAAATCCCAATTGCCTTTTGAGAAGTATCTTTGGGACAACCATGACCTGGAGATTGAGAATCTCCTTAGACAATATGCAACATCTTTTGCAATCCAGATAGCAGCAAATCCAAAAAGAACCACTCAACATAACAGAAGCCAGTTTGGTCTAGTGATTAAGGCACCAGTCTAGAAAACAGGATACTGTGAGTTCTAGATCTTGGAGGTTTTCTAGTCCAACCTCCTGCTCAAGCAAGAGACCCTGACCATGTCAGACAAATGGCTGCCCAATCTTTTCTTAAAACCTTCTGTGATGGAGCAGGAAGGCAAGCCTTCAGAAAATCTTATAAATATACAGCTTAATTTTCTTATATCAAGGATTGAATGAGTTTCCAGCCTTGTCATTTTGAAGGTGTCAAACTTCTTTAAAGTAATTAATAGGAAATTTGCAATAATGGTTAGCAAAGGAAATGTAAACTTAATGTCCTTTGAAGATTTGACTGCAGCTAGATCAGAATGGCAAATTCTCTCATCTCCCCATTCCCCCATCCTCTAGTGAACACTGCTTTGGAGCAGCTGTATGCAACACAATGTGGGCGATCTACTTGTCAGCTCCTTCTTCTTAGCCACAATCATCAGCTCCACTCTTTGTGGAGCCATCTTCAGTCTGCCATCTTTCTGAGAAAGCCTGCTTGATAAAATTCTGACAGTGACCATTTTCCCTGCAGAATTCCAGTCGTAGTTTCCTTGCAGGACACAACTTTTAAAACAAATACTATTTTTTTTAAGAAAAGCAAAGGCTTTTTAAAGCATGGTTATACTAAGCACTTGGTTATAGCCCTGGGTCATATGTTCCGTGTTTACCATTGGTCTATTTTCCTCAGTGCCTCGTCCTCCTCCCTTATTAATAATAACTTTGTGAAGCCCTTCAGTGTGGGGTGCTCAGTTGCATATTACAGCATGGTTGATATTACGCAGGCACCAGTGGATCAGATGAAAATCAGCCAAGCGGAAGAGAAGAGTGTACTGCGGAGTTCTGGCTCCCTTCAGTAATTGCAATGCAGCAAGCATTCCTTGAGTCAGTTAATAGATTTCCTCAGTTCCTCTGTGCTAGGTGAAAATTTCCTCATTAAGAAGAATTTATTCCATTTCCCTTTATCATTTATTATTGAAGACGAAATGTGAGTGGATGGAGTTTCAGAGATGATAGGGTAGAATTTTAAACAAAACAAAACAACGCCTTGCAGCAATAAAGATCTGTCCTCCAAGATGAAAAGAGAAGGGGGCTGTGAGTGTAAAGGGAATAGTCTGCATTGTTTATAAAGAGGAAAACACAGGAGGCTTCTTTTTGTTAGAGACTAAGCACCACCACCTAACCATTAAACGATTATTGCAGTGGGTAAAATGCTTGATTGTCTCACTTAAGGACACTTTTAGCCCTAAACTTCAAATTGCCCTGTTGGGTAAGCAAATATAGAAAACAAAACGGTACCAGACATGTTGATCACTGCCTCTTAGCATTATAAAGGTTTAAATCTTTAAATCACAGAGTATAGTTAGGAAATGCTTACCTGTTCCAAGCAATTAATTTCTAGTTAAGTCTGTGGTATCTTTCACAATGAAAAAGGTCATGTGGTCAGAAAACCCTCTGCCTGAGACTTTGGAGAGCGTTTCGACTGCTTCTCAAATGTCTGTTTCACTCTAATTTGGGCTCTGGCATTGCAATAAAACAAAAGAAATACATTTAAAAGGTATCAACTGCAGCAATGAGCTTTTCACACACTTTGTTGCATTTTTGGCACTTCTCAGGACAATCAGGGGTCATACAGTATCAGATCTGGTGGTGCATAATGTAAATTAAGGCTTGTGAGATCTACTTTTTAATTAAAATTAAGGGATTCACCAACTGAAATCTGGTCAAAAGGGATATACTTAAAATTACAGTTTGACTTTTGAGACCAGGGATTTGCTTTGTGTATCAGATCTAAGTAGAAGTTATAATCCTCAGTAAACAGACTTTCAAAATAATTGGGAGCAGTGGGGTTGTAATTTTGTTGCTTCTACTATTAAACAATGAAGCACCAAAATTATGTCTTTTAAAATGTTAATATCCGATCTTTATGTGATTGTATCACACCATAGTTCATTGTTCTAATTTAATATTTTTAGTTTTAATTGTGAATATTTATCCATCTATTTAACCAAAATAGGGATTGGAAGTGGGAGGTGTAGACTTTTGGTCATAGTTGCTTGATTGGAGCAGCCTAGACATCCTGTGAGTAAGCAAGTACATAGACGCATTAACATTTATTTAATGTTGACCTCTTTCAAATCAAACTTTCCAGTGTACCTAGCTCTATCATTTTCCCATCCTCAACAGAGGGTACTCTGAGGTAGGTGGAGCTGTGATATGACTGTGCAGAAAGTTGCTTGTGTCCCAGGCACAGTAATTCTGATCTTTGTTAACAATGATGTCAAATCAGTTCACAATTGAGCCTAAAATATCCGTGGCTAAGTGAGACAGTTGGTAAGTGGGTTTTTTTCCCCCCCATTCTACAATATTTCTTGTCACAGTTGTTAAGTTAGCAACATGGTTTTTAAGTGAATCTAGCTTCCCCATTGACTTTACTTGTCAGATGGTTGCAAAAGATAATCCCATGACCCTGGGACACAGTCATAAATATGAACCAGTGGCCAAGTAATTGAATTTTAATCACATGACAATGTGGAGGCTGCCACCGTTGTAAATGTGAAAAATGGTCATAAATCACTTTTTTCAGTGCCATTGTAACTTCAAATAGTCACTAAATGAATGGTTGTAAGTCGAGGATTACCTGTACTTGGGTTGTAATATTGGGCACAAGTATGGAAGACATGTGATTAGCGTTGGGATATCACAATATGCATTTCATTACAGATATATGTCTATGGAGATTCTCAGTCATCCAGGTCATGATTGCCCCTCCCCCCCAAAGGCAGCTGGACTTTGTTTTTCCTTGAAGACGTTTAGCTTCTCATTTAAGTCAGAACTGAAGAAGCTTCTTGTTTGAGAAGCAAAACATTCTCAAGGAAAACAAAGTCCAGTTGCCTTTTGAAAACACAAGCACTTTTGGGATATTCATTACAGGCAGCGTATACAGCTAGTGAATAGTGAATGAAAATTATCCTGCATTGAGAGTGCTTTATTCTTGAGAATCTATTTGAGGCAGCAAAAAGATAGGAGCACAAGCCCAAGTGTCCTGAGACCATACTTATACTAAAGTGAAGCAATGTATCATAATGAACTTTGAACTTACCTTAACAGCTAGTGGTGACCAAGTGATATATTAGGTTGTTTTATTTTATTTTATTCATTTGCAAATTGTCATTCTATCTTACTTATAATATAAAGCCATCCAGAGTCATCTTCTAACAGAGATGAGCGGCATAAAAATATAATAAATACTACTACCACTAATGACGATAATGTACCGCAAGTTTCTAAATTATACTTTAATGATCAATACTTGGGGAATTGAACCTCAAACAGATTTGGAACTAAGTTCCAATCAGTATATGTATCAATTGTTTTCATGATGGCAGATTCTTATTAAAATACAGAAAGTAAAAGGGAGGGGAGATAATTCTAAGCATGTTACTCTGCATTTTCTTTGTCTGAATTAAGTGATACTTTCTAAGAAGTAAGGGGTGAGGTTGCACATCTTCCAGGTTTATCTAGTTTACTATTGCTACTTTTACTAGTGCAGAAGTTGATTTCTCCTATACCCCTTCCTTCACACCAAAAAAAAAAGGCAATAGGCTGGTTTCTATTTTTTTTTAATTGACAAGTTTTATTGGTTTTTACAAATTTTTTCAGGGAAAAAGGGTTAAAAAGGGTATAGAAAATTTTGACAGCTACATTGTGCGGGGGAAAGCAGTCCCCCCAAATCTCGCAACTTTTACAGTAAAGAAGAAAATAGAAAAACATCAACATTTGAATAGATATTAGCAGTTTTGAATTTAACACGAAGTCATCAATATATTTCAATCATTTTTTTGTATCACTTCCGTAAAGGTACATTATAACAACCATTGCAATAATGTTTCAAATCACTTTTGTGACCTGAGTCTTCTGGTTGTTGCATCCTCCCCCCCCCCCGTCTACTGGCAGAGCCTCAGCCCCTCCCTCCTTCATCTCTTGTGTAACATCCCCCATTTCATCTAGGAGAGCATTATGTTTTTTAGTGAAAGCCTCCGCCTCCACAACTGTGTTAATTCTAATTCTGCTGCCCTCCCAGAAAATCAACATGCCTTCTGGTAATAACCACCTAAACCAGACCCCTTTATTATATAATTTTTTTGCTAAAGAGGAATATTTCTTCCTCTTATCTCTTACTTTCTTTGGAATCTGTTTAAGAATGGTTATTTCTTTATCTTTATATTTTAGTGGTCCCCCCCCTTGAGCTCGTAGAACCTCATCTCTTGTGGTCTTTCTGAGAAATTTAACATGAACTTCCCTTGGTACATTGTGTGTTCTTGCATATGTTGAGTTAATCCTATAAATCAGGTCAATATCCCACCAGAGTTGTTGTTTATCTCTATTGATGTATTCTGCTAGTATTGTGGTCATAATCTCCTTAAGATCTTGGTTCTCAATTTCTGGCAAATTTTGAAACCTAAGGAAAAAAGACATCCTTTCAAATTACATTTTTATCATGCGGTTTTCAAATTCTATGCTCCCCCTTTGGATTGTCCTAACCTCCTCCCTCATCCCAACCTCACCCTCCTCCAGTACACCTATTCTCTGTTTATTTCATGTGGCTTGTTGTTGCGTTTCTCTGAGCTGATCATTTAGGTCTGTCAGTTGTTTTTTCAGTTCGTCCTGTCCCTTTAAGAGAGATTGAAGCATCTGGTGAATAGATAAGTCCTTTGAACTCTCTTCGGGGGCTTTAGGCTGTAAAAAAGACCCCAATTGTGACTGATGAGTAATCAGACTAGACGTAGAAGATGTTGGGGCCGAAGAGGCCTTGCCAGGCGGTAATTTTTTGGGACCCATCATGAAGCTCAGAGATAGTTATAAGTCTGTACAAAGAAATGGCATCTGTGGAAGAGCACAGCTGGTAGAGATCACAAGGCAGGCAATTCCAAAGGAGGATAAATCTTCTAGTGCAATGCCAGATCAATTAGATAAATCAAAATATTCCAAATCCAAGGGAAAAGCGTATTTAGGGAGGCTCCTGGAGATCTCTGGGGTGGAGACTAGTTCAGAACCATAAAATCTTGCAAGGAAGGAATCTCATTCATAAAGATGAAGAAGAAGGAGGAAGTTGGCCATCTTGGCTCAGCCTTTACAGGTGGTCAGGAAACAACAAGTCCAAAGTTCCCTTTCTCTCGCAATTGTGGTCAAAAGTTATTTTTCCATTGTTTAGGGGAAGTGAAAGTAAGTTTTTAACTCTCCCTCTCTCCTGTGAGAGGGAGAGATTTTGCAAGTGCTGCTTTTCCAAGGGGGGTAGAAATCCCCCCCTCCAATCTTAACTCTTCCAAGGGTTGAAACAAAGTTCTAAGCAAACTGCTGTTCATCAATTGAGTAAAACAGTAAAAGACTTGGGGAGACTTCCCACCTCACCGCACTTCAGCTGTGTCTTTCAAATTGATCGTTTCCTTCCAGGCTCCGTTCGGCGAAGGCGCGCGGTGGCATTCCGCACCCCTCATGCTTTCCGGCTCCTGGGGCAGAGCTGGAGACCCCCCCGCGGCCGCCGCCATTCCAGGGGGTCCCAGCAAGCCGCCCCTATGGCAGGGTGCCCCTCCAAGGCACCCTGTGCTCCTCCTAGGCTTAAGGGGAGCCCACCGAAAAAGCAAACAGCGGACACACACGTCTGTCGCCTTCGGATACCGGAAGTCGTCTCCCGGCTGGTTTCTGTTATCTCTCTCCTTTTCTTCCAGAGTCATCTTACAATGCCTGCATGGTTTTATTTTCATGCTTCTATTCCTGCTTATGCCACTTACAAATCATTTTACATGTTACTAAACATCTGCTACTTTATAAAGGAAGTCATTTTTCTGTATTGTATTTGTAGGAATATCTTACCAATGGCTTTCACAAGCTTTTCAAGCTCCTTACCATAGATCTAAAGGAGAAAGAAACTGTGGTGAAGCCTATTTATTTGCAAGTTAAATTTCTAAGCAAAGAGCTTCTTAATAAGAAGTACAAGTAGCAAAAGAGCTCAAAATCTATGTGAGCTTTTCTTTCTTTTTGTTAAAATAAAGCCCCAAACCAAACCAAAGCAAAACAGAACAGGGGGTAAACAGAAAACAATTCTCAGTTTCTGATATTTGAAGACTCTTGTCCAGTTTTTCTTTGATATCTTTTAGGCCAGACAAATCCAGTTTTAATATTTCATGTAAACATTGTTTGCAACCTGTCTCAACTCCCTCCCCAACCTGATTGTTTTTCCCTGGATGTGCTTCTGTGGTTAATATTTTTCTTAAGATGTGGAACTTAGAATAATTTCAGTGTAGCTTGTCTAATAGAAAAAAGCAGGATAATTATTTCCTCTGGTCTGGGAAATGATGCTATTGTGAATGAAACCAAGACTACATGAACTTTTTTAGCAGCCTTGTCTCACTATTTACTCAACTTCAGATTATCTTCCATTACTTGGATCAGATCACAGGTAGTGTTGCCAAGGAAATTCTCTCTCATGGTTATTATTACTTATGCCCTATGACTGTCCCACTATGACTGTCCCACTGTGTAGCCTGAGCCCTGGCATTTCTTGGCTGAAGTCCTAAACTTGGCTGACTCTACTTAGCTTCTGATCCCAAATAAGAAGAGGTTTGTTAGATATTAGCATATATCGCAGCAAGTCTCCTCTCTGGTCCGCCGCTACGGCGGGAAACATGTATCGCTCTGATTGGTCGAGAGGCGTACCCGATTCCTATAAAAGGGGAACCCTCCGGCCACAGAGCAAGCTGGATCACTACTACTACTAATAAAGAGCTGATAAGTCACTACGTGTCCGCAGTCTGTTCTCTTACTACCCGAATCTAACATTGGCGACGAAGGTGGGATCGAGAGACAGATAGGATGAAGAGAGCTACTTCAGAATCTCAGGATTCGATCCAGCCCAGGAATTCGGCAGAAATTCCGGCAGCCATCTCAGGACACCGCAGCGCGGCAAATTCAAACGAAGAGAAGATGGCGATGCACACTCCACCCGCTCCATTCGACCCAACGAACGACGAATGGGAGGCTTTCATGATTCGTTTCGAGTGTTTTCTCGAAGCGAACGAATACACGGGGATAACAGATGCCCGAAAGAAAAACATTTTCCTCGGCTACTGTGGGCGAGAAGTCTTCAACACGGCCAGAGACCTCACCGCGCCTACTCCGATGCAAGCGGTATCATGGACGGCGTTGCAACAGACTCTACAGACTCATTACGCGCCAAAACCTTCCCGCCACGTTTGCCGCCAGGAATTCAACACGCGAAACCAGAAGGCGGGAGAATCAATCAACCAATGTGTTGCAGCCCTACGTAAAGCATCAACTAACTGCGAGTTCAGGGATCTGGACAAGCATATCCTGGCACAATTTGTTTGTGGGTTAAGGGACATTTCGCTACAAAAAAGGCTGTTGGCAAACCCGAATTTAACCCTACAAATAGCACTAAACGAAGCAAGGGCATCCGAGTCAGCAGAAAGATCATCGGAAACCATACAATGCGGATTCAACATAAGCCAGCCAGCACCCAGACACACCAGAGTCCACTACGAGGACACCAGCCCCGACTACGAGGATCCCGAATTCGAGGACAGTCACCTGATGAGGAGCAGTCACATGAGGCCTGGGGGGAGACCCGGATTCCGTTTGCCACCCTGCGCAAGCTGCGGAGGGAATCACCCCCGGTCTACCTGTCGGTTCAGGAACATTGTTTGTTCACACTGCAACAAATTTGGGCACATCGC
This sequence comes from Natrix helvetica, assembly GCF_964273705.1. Classification (NCBI taxonomy): domain Eukaryota; kingdom Metazoa; phylum Chordata; class Lepidosauria; order Squamata; family Natricidae; genus Natrix; species Natrix helvetica. The sequence continues at coordinate 186,111,923 of NC_138548.1, forward strand.
ACGAGTGTGCCGGAGTGAAGTCCCTGCCTCAAGGCAGCCGCCTACGTACCGCCAACAGAAGCCCAACCCAGGGGCTTGGCGAATTCATAAAGGGCGCCCAGAGAGAAATACACAAGTGTTTACCCAGAGAGACAATTCCCATAGAGCTGAAAGGGCGTATTCCCAGAGAGATTATACACAAAGAGCTGAGAGAGCGTTCTACCAAGACGCTCAACGAGAGTATTTTCAGGATACAGACGCTGAGATAGAGTTGACCCAGAGAGAGGAATTGTGAACGTATCTCACCACAATAAGTCAGGTCCGCACCAAGCGGCCTAAAAAGCTGAAAGTCACAGTCCTCTTGGAGGGCTCTCCTTGCGAGCTGGAAGTTGACACAGGATCGTCCTTGACGATCATTTCATGGGCCTCCATGAAAAAGGCTATCCCTAGCCTCAAAAAGAGCCAACTACGTGCACCAGACATCCTGCTACGAGACTACCAGGGGAACCGAGTCCCCATCGTGGGCCAAGGCACGTTCCAAATTCGCTTCAAGGACATCGTAGCCCCGCTGCCCGTGACCATCACCAGCGCTCCGTTACAGAACCTTCTAGGACTACATTGGTTTGAAGCCTTGGGGTTAGAAGTCACCAGGATCAACGCCGTGGAGAACAGCAGCGCTGAACAGATCTTTAAGGAGTTCGAGGATGTGTTCAGCCCCGGTCTTGGTAAGTATGTGGGTAAACCAATCTCATTCAATTTAGACCCCAAAGTGGCGCCAATCTGACTTAAACAGAGACGAGTGCCTTTTGCACTCCGCCCAAAAATAGATAAAGAGATCGATAAGTTAGTAGAGCAAGGAATCCTTGAGCCGGTGGATCACGCGCGCTGGGAAACTCCCATTGTGACCCCAGTTAAACCAGACGGGTCAGTCTGCATCTGCGCGGACTATAAATGCACAATTAATGTCGCGCTACAACAAAGCGCATATCCTGTGCCAGTAGTACAACACTTACTGCACTCGTTGGGGCCAGGAAAGATATTTGCTAAATTAGACATGGCACAAGCTTACCAGCAGTTGCCCATGGATAGCGCCACAGCGGAGGCCCAAACTATAGTGACGCATAGAGGAGCATTCAAATGCAACCGACTACAATTCGGTGTGAGTATTGCTCCAGGTCTGTTCCAGAGCATCATGGAACGGCTTTTGCAAGGGATACCGGGAGTCGTCCCCTATTTTGACGACATCTTGGTGTCCGCTGCAAACGAGGAGCAACTATTAAAAAGAGTCAGAACTGTTTTGGCCAGAATCAGAGAAAAGGGCCTCCGCCTCAAAAAGGAGAAATGCCAAATTAACGTGCCTAGCGTAGAATTCCTGGGATATAGAATTGATGGTCAGGGAATACACCCCACTTCAAAGAAAATTAAGGTGATCCAGGACGCCCCCACACCACGAAATCAGACCGAGTTGCAGGCCTTCCTCGGAAAACTTAACTTCTACAGCGTTTTCCTGAGACAGAAGGCGACTGTTGCTGAGCCATTACATCGACTACTCCAGAGGAACGCAACATGGAGATGGGGACGATCCGAAGCAGCAGCTTTTGCCGCAGTAAAGCGTTTGCTCACCACTGACTCGCTGCTAGTACAATACAGCCAGACCCTACCGCTAGTATTGACCTGCGACACATCACCATTTGGAGTCGGTGCAGTCCTTAGCCACAGGATGCCAAACGGGAACGAAGCACCCATCGCTTTCTACTCCAGGACTCTTTCATCAGCCGAAAGGAATTACAGCCAGATGGACAGGGAAGCGTTAGCTGCTGTAGCTGGAGTGAAACGTTTCCACGAATACCTCTACGGCCGCGATTTTGAACTGATTACAGATCACAAACCGCTGTTGGGACTTTTGGCGGGAAACCGCCCCACACCAGTCTCCCTTTCTCCACGCATGACCAGGTGGACTGTTTTCCTGGCTGCGTACTCATACAAGCTAATTCATCGACCGGGCTCCACTCTAGGACATGCAGACGCACTCAGCCGTTGCCCACTTCCGGATCTCTTGCCAGACCCCACTCCCGAGGTACCGGTGTTGTTAATTAACTGTTTGGATTCAGGACCGGTTTCTTCCTGCGACGTTGCCAGATTCTCTGCTAGGGACAATATAATAAAGCAAGTTCAAACCTGGGTTTGGAAGGGGTGGCCGAAGGGAAACGTGGGCCCGGAATTCAAGTTGTTTTGGGGGAAACGCGATGAGCTTTCAGTATTGCAAGGTTGTTTATTGTGGGGGGATCGAGTTGTTATTCCGTATGCGTTACGTAGAAATGTATTAGAGGCATTACATGTGGGGCATCCGGGGATCGTTAGAATGAAGGCGTTAGCAAGAAGTTACGTTTGGTGGCCCAACATGGATAAAGAAATAGAGGAATGGGTGGCCACTTGCGATCCATGCCAGGAATCGAGACCAGCACCCCCGGAAGCGCCCGCCACAGAATGGGAGAAGCCTAAAGCACCCTGGTCGCGAATACACATCGATTTCGCAGGGCCAGTCCAAGGTCAGACTTTCCTTATAGTTGTGGATGCATACTCCAAATGGCTAGAAGTAGTCCTAATGACTTCAACCACGGCAGAGGCAGTCATTAAGGTTCTACGGCGACTTTTCGCCACTCATGGCCTGCCCGACCTACTGGTCTCCGATAATGGGCCCCAGTTCACGGCCATGCAATTTGAAACGTACTTAGCAGGTCAGGGAATTCGGCGTGCCCTCGTCGCGCCATTCCATCCGGCATCAAATGGACAGGCGGAGAGAATGGTGTGATCCGCAAAAGAGGCCCTCGCTAGGATGGGTCCAGGTGATTGGCAAACACGCATTGACCATTACCTACTAATTCAACATATTACCCCCAGCGCAACAACGGGTAGGAGCCCCGCTGAACTACTCATGGGCCGCCGTCTACGGTCTCACCTGGACCGTCTTCACCCTAATTACTCTGCCACTGCGCCCCCAGACTCTACAAGCAAAATTCGGAGTTTTAGCATAGGGGATTCAGTATACGCCCACAACTATGCAGGGGGAACATTGTGGATGCCGGCAAGGGTCATTGGCATCACGGGTCCACGATCGTATCTGCTAGAGCTCGAAGATGGACGGAATTGGAAAAGGCACATCGATCAACTACGGGGTCGCCTGGCACACTCAGACCTGCGGGCTGACGACGGAAACTACCTGCCAGCACAAAGTCAGCCACTCGAGACCCCCAACACAGAGAACCACGACACCTACGAGCCCAGGGTAGAACAAGAGGTCGAAAGAGAACCCGAACAACGCCAAAGCAACGAAAGTCTGCAGACCCCCGAACGCGAAGCAGAGAAAGCAACCGATCCTGAAACCACTCCAGATCAACCAGAACTGCGACGTTCTACCCGTGTAAGGCAAACACCAACATATCTTAAGGACTATGTAACCAACCGTAATGCGCCGTCTAAGAGGGGAGGGGTGTTAGATATTAGCATATATCGCAGCAAGTCTCCTCTCTGGTCCGCCGCTACGGCGGGAAACAGGTATCGCTCTGATTGGTCGAGAGGCGTACCCGATTCCTATAAAAGGGGAACCCTCCGGCCACAGAGCAAGCTGGATCACTACTACTACTAATAAAGAGCTGATAAGTCACTACGTGTCCGCAGTCTGTTCTCTCGCTACCCGAATCTAACAAGGTTAGAGCTACACTATCTGCTATACCTGCTAAGAACATTTATAAAATACTGAATAGCACAGGCTTCAGAACAAAAGGCTATCATATTCTACTGAAGAATTTCTTTCATCTTAACATAGAGCCAATAATGAGAACACTTATTTAACCAGCTCTTGATCCAGGATTTATTTTTTTAAATTTGTACTTTACAGTCTTGTCTATAAGGATATCATGAAAAACTTTATAGTAAACCATGAACTCATGCCCATGATTTACTATATTGATTTATAAATCTTTACACAAGTCTTTTGGCATGATATATTTCTAATACATTTATCTGGCTTCCAGTAATCAATGAATTGTTTCCTAGACAATTGCAGATATATTGCTTAATAATTAGTTCTAAAATAATGCCTTGTTTATAATTTATCTCTTTTTTTGAGGATAAAAACAGAAAGTATCTGTCTCCACCATTATTCTTACACCTTACCTGTTCTACAAGATTTCTTTAAAAATTATAGGCAGTGTCTTTAAAAACACACCTGCAAGCTTTTTCATCACACTGAAACTGCTATTTTACTTTTACAGTTGTTTCACAATGGAACAGCTGTGCATACTTGAAGTTGGTAACTTAAAATGACAATTTAAATCTAGCAATTATTTCAGGCAGAAAGTATGAGAAGGTGGAAACCTTGATTGGTGCAATATTATTAAAGAAACCGAGTACTATTTCAGAAGTTTTCATAGGCCTATTTCATAATAAACTGATTATAGTATACAATATTAATATGTTGGTGAATGCACAAATTAATCTTATATTGCAGGTAAAAGTTGCTGGTGGAAAGAACAGGATTTTAGCAACCAGGACATGGGAGTGAGGGTTAGTTATATAAAACTGGACACAGATAATGATATTTTTAGGGAAAACCTTTACCTATTGTTTAGGATCAGGTAAAAAAAATAAGTAAATACAAATGTAAAGTATTTTAATACTGAACAGATTTAATCAACTCATATGGAATAAATGAATTAGGACTATTTTAAATATTTTATGTATGAGATAACTATTGGGCATAACTACCATTTCTGCTTTTATTTTAAGAATACAAATTGAATTTTGTAGTGTATAATGTTTTATGAGCTTTTTAAAGCTTTCTCTTGATTAATAAATAATTAAAATGGATAGTAAATATAATATCTACATTTTTGGAATTAAAGAGTATAATATAACAGTGGAATATTCCTTCCAGAATTGCTTACTTGTGAGAGATACCCAAGGAAATAGTTTTGAATCTCTTGATAAGCTACGGGTCGGACGTGACCTCAGAGAAAAATCTTTCTATCCCAGATAATTGGGTTAGCAGCCAATTATTGTTCTGGATCACATATTTTCTCCAAGGAAACAGCAATATTTTAAGCACTCAGAAGTTAAGAGAACGGGTGGGATTTATTGATAGGAAAAGATTTGATTTTGGCTCCCGCTCCCGACCATTTTCTCTGCTTTTCACTTTATTCCATGTACATTTCATCCTCCCCTGAGGCTGAAAAATATAGGAGCAGAACATGAAACCTATATCCATTTGCATTCTTTTTTATGTTTTATGTTGATTACAGTGACTCTGTTCCAGAAGAAAGCCTGAGGAGAGCCAAGCAGATCGGCTTCTCAGATAAGCAGATTGGGAAATGTCTGGGACTGAGTGAAGCTCAGAGCAGGGAACTGAGAATCAAGAAGAACATAATACCTTGGGTAAAACAGGTATAAATGCATACTCATTAGCTACTTCTGTTATCACTATTTTGCTGTAAACAATGAAGATATAACACAAACTGGAAGTATGTACAGTTGATAATCATTGGCATTGTTAACTTTTCATCTCTCAAGAACAGTGTTGCTATTTACAAGAACCTGGTTGTACAGGGTGTACTCATACTGCCAAATTGCCCTGTTATGAGAATAGGCCATCAAATGTTGCTGGAGAGCAGAAATGGAAGATGACATCCTCTACTCATCTCCAGCATATTGAATGCAACCTCTAGCACAGGAGTCCCTAACCCCTTCTGGGGCATAGCCTATTTGCAACCGGGCCATGTGAGCGGTGGGCTAGCGCACATGAATGTATCTCAACTTGCATGAGTGGTCGGCTGGCATGCACAGCTCAACTTGTGCAAATCAAGCTGTACACACACATGTGTGCTGGGCCACCCTCACATGAGTCGAGCCTCACACATGCACGCCAACTCATGGAGCCTGATTCCTCTCTCTCCCCCCAGCTGGACCACCAAACCACAAATATTGGGGACTGCTGCCCTAGCAGTTGTTCTCCTGCTTTGCATTTAAGCATTCTGGCTTCTGGCAGCTCAAATGCTTCTGTTCAATTTATCCTCTTCAAGGCGTCTACACTGATTGTCTAGTGGACACTTTAGCAGAAACACCCTCTCTGTGATGGCCAACTTTGCAGCTCTCTAATCTTTACTGAAGTTACTGTTACCAATTTATTTATTTATTTATTAAACGTAGGCAACTCTAGATGGCATGTAAACATTTAATTAAAAGAGCATATAAAACATTAAAACAATAAAATAGAGGCCATATATTTAAAATTCAGAGCATGATGAAGAGGAAGAAAGCAAGTGAGCACAGGGAGGTGAGTCATATCTAAAATATTAACAATCTCCACACCTTCATTGGGAGCCCAGGCCAGTTGACAGACCCATGACTTCAAGTCCTTTCAGAAGGTCAAAAGAGAGGGTGCTTATCTTATCTTGGGAAGCACATTGTTCCAGAGGTCAGGAGCCACAGCAGAAAAAGTCTCTTCTTCTGGACCCCGCCAGCCAAAATTCCTTGACCAATGGGATCCACAAATGTATTGTTCTGTACCAGAATGGTTAGAATATTTGCTTGACAATCAAGAATCAGTTGTTTGAAATTTGGCCTGCAATAAGCAGATGCTGCTCTTTAATAATATTAAAAGTATTTTCATAGACTGTAAGCTGTTCCAGATAAAGTTACCTTTTGCAATTGATTGATGGTGATTTTGTCCATGCCAATGGTGCTTCAAATGTCTTGAAATTAAAACCAAGGCAGCCTTTTGCTATTGGTGCTACCTATGCTTTCTTTTGCCACACTCGTTCTGCTTCTACTTGTGGGTGTTTATATTTTCTTCACTTCCTTGTCTTCTGTTCTGCTGTCTGCAAGTACTGCCACATCTACTAGGCAGACTTTGTTATTTCTTACTGACATTTATTAAGTCTGGGGTGTATTATGTGGCCAATGCTTGTCTGTTTGAATTAGAAAATCCCAGAGCACTTTAGCTTCTTTGTTTTCTGTTTTAGGTAGTTCTTAATTTATGACTGGTCACTTAGTGACCGTACAAAATTACAATGGATCCCCCAAAAGCTACTTAACAACCCAGTTCTGAACTTATGACAGGGTGTTTTATGGCAGAACTTGCCTGTTTGAAGCCTAAAATCCCAGATTTAATGTCTTCATTTCCTGTTGCTTTCTCTATTTTGTGGTCCCACCAATTCTTGCTGGGAGGCAAACTACCGTATTTTTCGCCCTATAAGACGCACTTTTTTACTCCAAAAAAGAGGGTGAAAATCTGGGTGCGCCTTATAGGCCGAATGTAGCCACCTGGGCAGTGGTGGGTTTCTGCTGGTTGGTCAATGAACCCGGAAGCTCCGCCCCTGTCACTCACTCGCAAGTCCTTGGCGTTTTTTTGCATCGGGGCTTGCTGCAAGAGAGAGGGAGCAAAGACCTTTTCCAGATTGGTGGTGGTGGAGGTGCGGGCCCGTATTCACTAAAGCAAGTCCGGGGAAGTCCTTTGCGCCATCTGGAAAAGGTCTTCACTCCCCCCCCCCTTGCAGCATGCCCCGATGCAAAAAATGGCGAGATCTCTTCTCAGAAATGTCTTCTCGGGCTGGCCAGATCTCTCTCCAGATCTTGCAGCTTTTTCGGGGTTTTATTTTTAAAAAGCACCTATCCGAACTATCTTGAAAACCTGCGATTTTGCTTTGGGAGGGGGCAGGCAGCAGCATTTGCCCCTGCCGCCCTCCCTGGGCACCTGCAGCCTTGGAGCCTGCAGCTTTAAAACAAGCATTTGCACAGCTGCCCGTCTTTCCCCTCTGAAAGCAACCTCGCAGGTTTTCAAGATCGTCTGAAGAGGCGTTTTTTAAAAAGAAAACGGTCTTTTTTGGGGGGGGAATGGGCTGTGCATGGAGGAGCTGGTGGTCAGGGCGCCCTGAAGCAATGCCAGCCAGCATGTCCCTTAAGGGCAAGGGCAGCAGCGCTGCGCCCACCTCTGCCCTGCCCACTTCTCAGCAACGCGCCCCCACCTCCTCCTCCTCCTCAGCAGGTAGGCCGGGCAGGGGCGCGGGCACAGCTCAGGAGGGAGCAGCCAACGGGGGGGGGGCTCTGGCCAGCTGGTGGCTGGCGCGAACTCGTCTCCTGTTCCTTCTTCTGCGGGGGGTGCTGCCTTGGTTTGACAGCCACCTCGTTTCCAATTGGGGGGGGGGTGGAGAAATCCTCTGCATGGATCCCCCCAATTGGAAGGAGGAGGCTCCATCCGCGGGGGGAGAGATCCCCCTCACATTCCTTGTCTTCCTGGATGGGCTCCAGATCAGTGAAGCCTCCTCCTTTTTAACCAGGCGATCTCTGTCTGTCTGTCCCTCTCTCCGTCCCAACTGGAGAACAACCTTTTCTGTCCCCTTACTAGCCCATCCGGGAAGATGAGGAATGCGAGGGGGATCCCTCCCCCCCGTGGATGGGCTCCGAACCAGCGGAGCCTCGTCCTTCTTTTTAAGCAGGCGATCTTTAAGCAGGCGATCTTTAAGCAGGCGATCTTTAAGCAGGCAATCTTCACTGCTGCACAAGCCGCGCTGCCTTCTTCTCTCTGATAGCTGCCTGCTTAAAAAGAAGGACGAGGCTTCACTGGTTCGGAGCCCATCCGCGGGGGGGGGAGGGATCCCCCTCATGTTCCTCATCTTCCCAGATGGGCTGGTAAGGGGACAGAAAAGGTTGTTCTCCAGTTGGGACGGAGAGAGGGACAGACAGACAGACACACACACACACACACACACACAGAGTGAGTGATTGAGTGAGTGACAGACAGACAGACATACACACACACATATACACACAGAGTGACAGACAGAGAGGAAGGGAGGAGAGAGAAACACAGAGAGATAGAGAGGGAGGGAGGGAGAGAGAGGGAGACAGACACACACACATACAGAGTGACAGATGGAGGAGGGAGGAGAGAGAGAGACAGAGATACAGAGACAGACAGATAGACACACAGAAAGAATGACAGAGAGAGTCAGAGAGGGGGGGAGGGAGAGAGAGATAAAGAGCTACACACAGAGAGACAGACAGACAGACAGACACACAGAGAAACAGAAAGAGAGAGAAAGAAAGAAAGGCAGAAAAAATGAAAAAAGAAAAGAAAAAAAAGAAAGTGGGAGAGAGAGATGAAAGAAACAAACAAAGAAAGAAAACTTATGACCACAATTGAGCCCAAAATTGAGCTGCTCCTCACATTGCTGGGGAGTGAAGTTGTTGTGGCCATTGTCTCCCCTGAGCTGCCCCCCCCCCCGAATCTCTGAGGCACCTTTCGCTTGCAGGAGGAGGAGGGTGAGGGCTGAATATACCAAAGCCTCTGAGTAACTGGGAAAGAAAGCCGCGCTTGGAACCTGCCGAAAACTGCCGCCCGAAAAGCACGCCTTTCTTTCCCAGTTACTCAGAGGCTTTGGTTTAAGGAGGCGCTGCTTTAAGGCTCCTGAGAATCCGGAGAAATTGGGGGGGGGGGGAGATGGAGGAAGGGAAGGGAAGAGGAACAATCTCTTTTTACAATCTCCTTTCCAGCAGCATTCACTCAAACCAGATGCATATGAGGGGGTTACGAGACCACCAGATGAAATATGGGGGTTAGAGAGCACCAGATGAGATATGAGGGGGGAGGGGAAATGAAGAACATATTGGTAATATTGACAGTTCTTTCATTTCTGGATTTCTTGCTGTTTCTTGCTCTGACTGTTAATGAGAGTAAAGATAGTTCTTAATATGTTACATGGTTGACATAAAATTGTTCTTAAACTGCTGTTAACTTTATACAGTTGATATAAAATATTTTACTATAGTATTTGGTTCAGAATCTTTTTTTTCTAGATTTTCCTCCTTTAAAATTGGGTGCGTCTTATATTCCGGAGCGTCTTATAGGGCGAAAAATACGGTATATTTCTTGAAGATATTCCTAATGCTCCATTGTTGCTACTTTGTCATACCCTTATTTGTAGTCAGTCTGTGCAGTCTTTTTATAGCTAACAAGGTGGTCCACTGTTTCTTCAGCATTTTTTGCAGAGGGGGCATTTGCTGTCTGTTGCTGTCTTCCCAATTCTGGCTTTTTATGCATTTGTTCTTAAGCCTTGTTTCTGAGCAGACAGAATAACACCTCTATCTCTTTCTCTAAATTTCCTGCTTTCTTAAGTTTCCAAGCCATTGCCAGGTCTTGTTATTTAAATACTAAATATGAGCTATTTACTGGATTAAAAAAAAATCTACTTGTTAAAATACTAGTTTTTTCAAATGTCCCAGAAAAATGTAGTGATCAGTTCTTGTAGTACTTTTTCATCTGCAATTGATCCTAGTTAAAAACCAAGCAGTTGTCAAGTGTGAGGAAAAAAATTATGAAATAGAACACTGATTAATTTGTTTAAAAAAAGAAAGGGAAAATTTAAAAATAAAATAGAATAATATTTATGCTGGATTCCAAACCAGTAGTCTTCCTCTTGACAGGCCAATATTATAATCACTATAATCACTACTGGCAGTTTTACATTTTATTTTTTTAATGTTTTAAGGTTTTCTATTGTTGCTTTTATCATGTTATAAGCCACACGATGGGTAACATATAAATTAAATAGATAGGTGATAGATGATAGATAGATAGGCCTTACAGAAGCAACAGTAATTGACTGGTTTTCTTGTAGGGAAAGATGGGAGAGCAAAACAGAAGGGGACTTGTTCAACAGAAGTCTTCAGGCTGAATATTTTGTAAACATTTGCAAAAAAAAAAATTCTTAAGGTGGCTTAAAGTTCAGCTGTCATGACAACTTAAAGGTGAAGTGTGGAAATGTTCTTAGTCACAGGCTGTCTTGTGAGCCTTATGAATAAACAAGGATTCTGCCACAGATCTTCTTGGGAGTAGGTCTCTAACAAGACAAGAATAGTTTGTGTTCATTCTTTAGAAATGAAAATTGAACTAATTTCTTATGTCCTCAGAGGCTGATTGTCTTTTGTATCACTTCTTGGTTGTTTCAGATGATACTGTAAATAATATTCAGTCTTCCATTTGGGAACACATGGGACATTTTTGTGGCAGAAAGAAATAAGATACCAAAATCTATAATTATCTTAAACGCTTCTCACTTTTAGTCTTTTTCTGTCAGGTAAAAGAAAGACCTGAGTTACTAATCTGTCTCCTATTTTTTTTTCTTATCAGGCCAGTCATGGTGTGATCTGACTTGCCAAGTTTCAAATGAATCTTTTCTTTAATAACTAAAATAAATAAATAAATAACAATAAAGTAATGGATCTGCTAAACCCCTTACACATTTTTATTTTTACCTAATCTCACAGTAACTGTGAGAAGGATCTTGGAATCCTAATGGACAATGACTTTAATATGAGCCAGTAGTGTTCTGGCAGCTATCAAAAAAGCCAATGCAACCCAAGGTTGTATTAATAGAGGGATAGTGAAGTGTTAGATTTTATAATGCCATGGTAAGACTATTCTTGGAATATTGCATCCAGTTTTGGTTGCCACAATAAAAAAAAAAGATGCTAAGACTCTGGAAAGTGTGCAGAGTAACAAAGATGATTAGGGGGTCAGAGGCTAAAACATATGAGGAACAATTGCAGGAAATGGGTTTACTAGTCTAGTGAAAAGAAGGACTAGGAGTGCAATGATAGCACTCTTCCAATATTTGAGGGCTGCCACAAAAAAGGGGGTCGACTTATTTTCCAAAGCACCTTAGGGCAGGACAAGAAGCAATGGATGGAAACTAATCAAGGAGAGAAGCAACCAAGAACTAAGGAAAATTTTTCTGACAGTGAGAACAATTAGCTAGTGGAACGGGTTGCCTTCAGACATTGTTGGTCTCCATCACTACAGGTTCTTAAGAAGAGACTGGATAGCTATTAGTCCAGAATGGTATAAGAGCAGGAGGTTGAATTAGAAAACCTTCAATATCCTTTCCAACTCTGTTATTCTGTTTTATTCTGTTATTTGTTTGAGGCCACCCAGGAATCCCACAAACTTAAATAGGATTTAAACTTCTCTTTCTCTGTACTCTACTGTCTATGGTTAATGAGAATGATCAGTTCAATTGCAGATATTTGTTTTTTGTAAGCCAAATTGAAATTCTTCATTGCATAATGTTAACTGATAATTAAAACAGCAAAAACTATATATCAATTGTACAGTACAGTGCCTTTTTTCTTAGAAACACTCACCAGTTAATTCCTGCTTCAATATTTCAATTTTTGCCATACAAAGTTTTGATTCATCTCCTTTTAAAAATAAGGTTCCCATTTCATCATTAGCCATGTGAACAGTTATCTATAATTTTTTCAAGCTACTTCAAGCTACCACAAGCAACTCTTTCACTTCATCATTTCCCAATTAGTCAAATCCAGTCCCTGTTTTCATAAACAGTTTTCTTTAGTACTAACAGTGTACTATTGACACGCTAACTTGTGATTTCATTAAATCTATTTTTCTAGAAACATTAAGGCTGAAAGAGAAAAACAACAGTCTTATAGGCAATTATGTAGTGGTAGGTCTATATCCTACAAAAGGTAAGACCCTAAAGCCCAGTTAATAGAAGCATTCTGTCATGGAATGTCCTGACATAGGTTATTCAAGCGTTCCAGCAATAGTCTCACTTCACTTCTGATTTTTGAAAGGCCTAGTCTGAAAGTTCTGGTTAAAAAAATCTACCATTGCTGAAACAGGGCTCAGTTTGAGGTTGGACCACTTTGGGTGTACATAGAAAAGTCTGTTTTGAACTCTGAATGATACAAGTCCTTTTCAAGGTCAGAATGTTTCACATCTATCCAGAAAACCAATTTCCTGGCTGACTCTGTCCAGTGCTACAAGCCAAGCAGGGTCTGGCCTACTTTCTAGTGGATATGAGACAATTAAGGGCTGTTGGCTATTCTGGGAAGTTACAAAAACACCCTGGGAAGGAGGCAATGGCAAACAACTTCCATACTGTTGCCAATAAAACTGTATAAGCACATCTGTTCAATGTGCTTGAGGGAGACTTTATATTTACACAGCAGGTCTAGCCTTTATTTTCAGCAACAGAAGTCTCTCCTAGATAATGACTTCCCTGATTCAAACTGGAAATGGGTGAAAGAATGCATGACTGGAAATAGCTGAAGCATCCCAAGTAGACATTCTGTGATTTAGCAACTGATCTAAAAAATTTTTAAACCAGCCTTCTGTCTTCGGCACACCTAGCAGTACATAGACATAAATAGTCATCTGACCTGCTATACAATAAAACCAATACAATTCAATATTTTGAACATTGCTATTGTTAGCCTATAGGATTTGTCTCCTGTGACTTGTCACCAAGGGATTTTGTGCAAAATAGTCAGCTGTCTCTCTACATTGTTTAATACCTGAGCATCAGTCTACTTCATCATGAGTTCGTTTCACATTCAATCATGCATATTCATTGTCAAAATAACAGTTAACATTAAATAAATTTCACTTAATGAAAAGAAAATTTGTTTCTCCATCCTACTTTGAACTGAACTATTTCTTCTGTTTCGGTTTTAAGCAGTGAAGTAAAAAATACATTTTTCTTTATGACCACAATATGTGCAACTCCTTTTGCCTATCATATTGTAGGGTAGTATTTTAAGTGTTCCATCACTGTGGGTTCGTTCAGTATTTATTATAGTTGTGTAATATGTTCCCATCTATTCCCACAGTTGTTTCAAAGGTGTTCATGTTGCTGTCAGTTAAGGGATACTTAAATGAATGTTGTATGTTTTCTTTTTGCCTTCTTTTTAAGAGGTTATTGACTTCTCTTGAAGTTATTAGAGGATCTAGGTACACCTAAAAGCTTGTTGTCCAAATACTGTCCCCTTTCTTGCTTCACTTCCATTAAATTCTGGTCTCATTAAGGCAAGCATGAACATTTTTGTGGTGCTCTGGCTTTTCAGCATTGGTGAGTGTGCAGTTGAATGACAAGCATCAATTTATCCTTTGACAAGTCTGTCTGTCTGTCTGTCTGTGGGGGGGGGGAGCCAGCAAACAGGGAAGCAAAAGATATTTAAAAAGGAAATTTATAGAATCAGAACAAAATATTGTCTCTTACAGGGTCAGACTGTGTTCTAGGCAGAAGAAGAAAGATCTATATAAAGAATTAAAAATTACAGAAGTGATATGGGCACCTGAATAACAAGTTGTAGCTGCAGCTGATCATGGCATAAGTTTAATGTTAAAACCACCTTTACTGCTGAGCATTAGCTTTGCTTACCTTAATTGAGAGCAAACCCCATTGAATAAAGGGAGACTCCTTTTTGAGAAATTAGGAGTGCATTTATCTACTTCTGTCAAAATGGTAGCTTATTAGGTTATGTCTGTCCACAGCTTAACCATGTAGACTTTTGAAACTCCTAATCCAGATATTAAGGAAAGCATTTGAAAGTTTTCTCCATAACTATTAAGCATGACATTTGAGAAGCAGAAGAACTCCTGATCCTTCAAAATGAAATATATCTGTGTGCATGGCAGGGTTGGGCGGATTCTATTGCCTGAAGTGTATTCAATAAATAAAGCAGAAGGATGATGAATAGTTAAACTTACAGTTTTTTTCTGCAGAACCCCCCCCCCCCCCCCAGGATTCCTTTTAGTTTTGATTTAAAATGAGACCAATGTTGCTGTATGGAGGAGCATCAACCAACCACATTCCAGGCTTATGGTTAATTCTTTGTCCACATTAGATAGTAACTTTGACTGATCGCTCTTATTTTATTCTTTGAAGACTCTTTGTTCTTGGACAAACCTTGGTGGTCTCCAAAACCTCTTGTGCATACATATTATTGCATATAGGCATCAGCAAGGAGGCAGTGAATTTCAGTTAATACTTAAATTGAAATTATTCAGTTAAAATAACATTTGGCTGATGGTTACTTGTGTTGTGTCAGTAAGTACCTGAACAGATAGGTAACACACACACACACACTCATTCACACACACACACACACACAGAGGAGGGAAACAGGACAAGCAAGGAATGGTACTGCATGATTCTGACAAATAGTTGTTGTTTTCATACTGACAATTCTCCCCTTTTGCAGATTGATACGCTGGCAGGAGAATACCCTGCTGTAACTAATTACCTCTATGTCACTTACAATGGCCAGGTAAGTGCTGTCATTTATTAGGTTACAGCTATTGTGTATTATGATGTATTTTCTCCCAGTATCTACTGACCTTGCAACTCAAATTCACTCACTCTGTAGGCAGTTATAGTTTACAGCAGTTGGCAGAAGCATAATCCCATTGGGGTACAGGTGGAAATGTTTTTCTATTATTTTTATTGAGCAAGTAAAATATACCTGGGGGCATTAAAGTCCTGTTGAACAAGAAGAGTAGAGAGATAAGGAATGAGAATTTATCCATAGCACCACAGTTTTGTCTTCTGTGAATGACTGTAATAATATATATTCTTTCTCTTTGCTGTAGATGACCGAAGAGGATAATAATGATGATTTAGTTATTATTTATTAAATTTATTTGCCACCCATCTCATTTCAAAGTGACTGGGGCAGCTTACAGCCAAGGATCTTAGAGATATAAATTTTACTTGCTAGTTTGCACTGTGGAAGATTCTTTTCTTTGGGAAATTTAATCTCTTATTATCAAATAAATTTGTAGAGTCCAATACGTTGCAAGTGCAATGGGTGGTACTGTCCCATCTCATTCCATGCTGGTTATTGACAATGAATTGTATAATGAAAAAGATAACTCCCTTGATCTTTGTACAAATGGCTTTGATAAGGATGATTACTTCAGGAATTTGGTAGCATTGGAGGAGTGCAGCAGAATGGTTATCGAGTGAATGACAGAGTTTGGCTGAAGGGATAAACTAGCTTCCTTAATAAAGATTCTGTAGGAAGTATTATTTTCCAGTATTACCCTTCTGCTAGCATGCCACCGAGCCATTAGGCATCCACAAAAAATACTAGAGAACTGTAATGCCAAATCAATCTGGGATTTATGTTTGAAAGAGCTGCAGACCAGTAATTAATTATTTGAGGGAAAGGCAACTGAACATAAAAGCAAAAGGAAGAATGAAGGCTATTCTTAGATAAAGAAGCTGAGAAGAATGTGCATAAAGTACTGGAGAATGAAACCTTCAAAGTTAGCAAGATGAATCGTGATAAATTTCCAGCCAAGCATGGCAGAGACAATTAATTTTTATGCAATATTCTTGTAGGTTGAACAGTAATTAGCCTAGCCTGAGTCAAGACCACATGAAATGGAAATCAGTTAGCATGTGTTGTCCCATAAGTCTGCGGCAGTGGAGGTCAGAAAGAGAACAGCGGGCAATGACAGTAACAGACCAAATATTTAGCCTGCAATTCTATGTGCTCTTAATCTACATGTATGTTTGGTTGCCTCAGTGGCTATGGTTGGACTTAATGTGTGACCATTATTGTGTCATAGTGAAGTCCATAGTAACAGACTATGGCTTCTTTTAGGCTATGTTACTTTTAGGCTCTGGTTATCGCTCAAACAAGGCCTGAGGTTAGACATTGTTTAACTCCCACTTCTGGCATTCAGGCAAAGAGCTACAATAAGGACCTGCTATTGGCTCATTTTTATCTTCAATGAGTATGTGGAGACTATACTTCTGACAAGAAATTCGGGATAAAAAATATCTGATCAGAATAGCTTACTACTATGGTACTAACTTAGAAGCAGTTATATATGTTGTTCACACTCCAGACATTTAACTGAATTGTGGGTGTCATATGAATACCATAATTAAATCAACTACTCCAAAAAACTCCAAGCCCAATTTTAGTGTCTCCCACACATGAACATGTTTAGGTATGGTCCCCTTTTATAATCCTAAATTTGGCAACAAAGTGGTTAACTGTATCATAACCCCAGTGTTCTACTTGGGCTGTTTCCTCTATAAGCATTCCTTGTGAGTCCAATATTCCACAAATCAATACTAATACTAAATACTATATTGCAAGATGATAATGCTCCTTTGCAAGGTCATTATTCATGCTATTATCTATTATCTTTCAACAAACCCTAGACTGGGTCTTACATGACTGTACCAACTTCTTTAAAAGGGCCCTATATTAAGAAAAAAAGTAAAGCAAATAAGACCAAATTAAGCCCTTACAGTTTTATTTTTAGACAAGAACTGTGAGCCAGAAATGTTTTATTCCCATGAGCCCAGAGGATACTGCTGAAAATAATTCCTGGTGACTTCTTTTATTGTGTTCTATTTTAGGAACATGATGTAAAATTTGATGACCATGGAATGATGGTGCTGGGCTGTGGACCATATCATATAGGTAAATCTTGCTTCTATAGCTTCTGCACATTTTTCCAGCTGAGAAGCTTCTCTTGTGTAATATTGTTTCTTGTAGTACTTGAATTCTATATGCCAAATAATTGCTATTTCAGTGTTCTCAAGCATTTCATTTTGTAGGTTTAGAATGAAAGAACTGTTTTCCGGATGGAGAACTTCTAATAATGTAATTTAGAAATCCAGAAAAAGCTTGTATAGAAATAAATCTTAAGGATCATGAAGATGTGATGATAGTAAATGGCCAGGGGATCTTCTCTACCTCCTCACTTTTTCATAGCAATACTCCCCCTTTTTGATTTATCTGTCTTTATACTTTAACAGACTTGATACTTATATGTATGGCATTAACATTTATTACAAATAGTGTTAACTAGCATTGCCATTTAGTTGGGATTTGAAATGGCTAAACTACTTCCATATTTCATTGTTATGTTTACCACATATTCTGAAGGACAAAATGCTGAATCTACAGTATATCTGATTTCCTGAACTGAGTGCACAGTACAGATATCTATATATGAAATCCACTTGGAAATTTCACCAAAAAGGTGGAGATCAAATGTAAGGTCAGAACCCATAAATATTTTCCACAAACATGCTGAATACCTGGGCAGAAAATATATTTATTCATTATGTTTTAGCTATGGTTTTAGATAAACATTTTCTATTAAGACATATAAATAGCTTGCAGCCTGACCCATCATATGTTAAATTAATTTCAAGAAGCTGCTATTCAGTGGATTTATTAACTACCCAGAAATTCACAAAGGCACTTCTTTTATCAAGGTAATACATATTGTCAGTGGATACAGGCATGATGTTACAGCTGGAAACTTCCTTCCTCTGACCTTGACATAGCAGTTGCTTTTTAAACCTCCAGCCTAATGTTGTTTGCTAAAAACTCTTAACTCTATTTTTGGCAGGAAGTAGTGTGGAGTTTGACTGGTGTGCTGTTTCTTGCATCCGTACCTTGCGTCAGCTCTCCAAGAAGACAGTTGTAGTAAACTGCAACCCAGAGACAGTGAGCACTGATTTTGATGAATGTGACAAGCTTTACTTTGAGGAACTATCACTTGAGAGGATCTTGGATATTTACCAACAGGAGGTAATTTCATTTTAAAAATGGTCCAAATATTTTCAATGTAAGAAAGCTCAATACCTGATAAAATAAGCTAAATCATTTGTCAAATCAAAGTTTTATTTCCACTTTTAGCAGGGCATTTCTTAAAGTTACTAGTTTTAGATACTGACATCATATTTTACAACACATAGTTAATCCTAGTAACTGTTCAGTAATGAATGCCAAATAAATATATAACTGTGTTTCAAAGATGACATATTGCACAATATTTATAAGCTAATTTAATTATTTCACAGTTATTTATGGCATAATTTTTCCTGCCCTTGCTGAGCTTAATTTCAGCCTGTGACAGTGAAAACAATTACACACATGCTTAATTTTATGCTTGAGGACAATAGTGTTGATATGGATGTAATTTTTCAACTGCGAAATATAAACTTAAGGACACCACACATGTATGTATATGTGGCATTATAATAACTTCATGAGAAGTGTTGACTATTTGTGATAGTCTGAGGGCTCCTTAAGAGTATTATATTTTTTAATGCAAATTGTCAGAAACAAACATTGCGATGTTTCCAAAAGTTTCTCTATACTTGTTTCTTACCTGGTGGATCTTAAAAAGTTACAATGAAGTACATAATACATGCTCAGTTTTGTCCTTGTTTTCAGGAAAGCCAGTGGAAGAGTCCTCAGCTTAACTATGTAAGAGCGGCCATTTGCAAATAAGACCAGCTGCTTTTCTGAAAAGATAGAGATGGATCATGTATTAGAGATTCATGAATCTTAGTTTCATTAAGAGATGCTTCTAGGGTTAAGGGGATATGAGGATGGATGCGCTTAAAAATCCCAGCTATCCATACTATTATTAATGGGATTGGTTCAAAAGTGAAATAAGATTTCATCATATTGTCTTACTGCCATGCATTTGGTTGCACTGCTTAGATAAATCAAATATGGACCTGCAACGAGTACCCAATCCTTTTGAATAGATTTTGGTGGAGGTGACAGAAGCAGGAAGAGTTTCTTCCTTTGCTTCCCAACATTTCAACAGACCAGCTGTTGGGGAAATGAAATGTTGAAATTGCTAGCAAATGTTGTATGTAATACTTTGTATTCCCTGGATTGCTCCTAGGCATGTGACGGCTGCATCATCTCTGTAGGAGGGCAGATCCCAAATAATCTAGCTGTGCCACTTTACAGAAATGGAGTTAAAATTATGGGTACCAATCCACTGCAGATTGATCGTGCAGAAGACAGATCTGTATTCTCAGGTGTTCTGGATGAGTTGCAGGTGGCCCAGGCACCGTGGAAAGCAGTCAGTTCCTTGGTAGGTAGATCTATTTGTAAGCTGGTTTTAGTCACTAGTTGAAGCCAACATCCATGACATAATTTTTATCTGCTTAATTGGAAGATTGCATTTATTCTTTGGCAATATTGTAGCATAAAGAAATAACAAAAAGTCTCCTTTTTCATAGGAAGAAGGTTCAGCATTTCCAACTTGTCAGAGAGTTTGACTTAAAAAGTTAGAAAGACAGAATGATTAACAGAATTGCAAGTAATGAGTTTGAGCCTTATTGAAATAGAAAATGTTGGAGGAGTCAAGTTTTCTGCAGATGTAGCCAAATGCAGTGATATGAAAATCTACAGGATGGGGAAGGTTGAGTTTAATGTTACCAGTGTTATAAATAAAGTATATTTTCCAATTCTTTAGGAAGATGCTGTGGAATTTGCAAATTCAGTGGGCTACCCTTGCTTGTTGAGACCTTCTTATGTTTTGAGGTAAAACATGTACTATTAGCACAAGCTGAAATTCCTGCATTGATTGATTACTGAATAGATTGTGATATTAAGAATGCCATACTTAGAAACTTAACAGTCCCTTCGGGGAGAGGGAGCGGTTTATAAATTTAATAAAATCAAAAATAAAAAACAGTTTCACCATTCAGCACCTGAACATCTAATTAATGTAGAGACTGGCATATTTATCCTGTTGGCTGCTTGCTTAGTAAATGGGAAATATGCTTTTAGATTTAAAATTGTAATGAAAACCTCAAGATATATTAGATAAAGTATACTCTTCAAACACAAACTATGCACAGTACTTATTTTGTCAGCTTTACCAATGTAGTTTTGGATCATCTACTTCCTGGTATCCACATTATATCCAGCTAACTCTAGAGTCTACTTGTTGTCCCCAAAACTGTTCTTCTCTTTTGTGTCCTCAGTTTCCTCTTATCATTAATTAAAAATATTCAGACATATACTCACAAAAACACAATATAAGTTTCAGGAGGATCAAATAATGTTTCAAGTTCCATTTCCAGTGGTGGCTATCTAGATGCTTCTAAAAATCAATGTGTAGCACATAAAGGCAATCATGCTCTTACACTCTTTGACCCCAAACATATCTGGCATGCTAAAGGACATTTACTCCAAATATGGGTTTTCCATATAGCTACCATAGGTATTAACAGAATTTATCCATAAACTTGTGTATGTGTATGTTTGTACATACATAGGAGAGATATTGGACAAATCCATGTACATATGATACAATAAACATCTGAGCTAATGATGTTTATTTCCACTTCATTTTTTTAGTCCCATTTGTCTAGAACTTATTCAGAGCCATTCACTTTCTTGCTCTCTACTCACTTGCTTCACATCTCTCTGAGAAAATCAGTCTACATCAAGGAAGGCCTTTCATGATTGCTACTGACACTATGGTGTACCTGATGGCATGACTGACCAGGCCTTAACAGCTTATACTGAGAAATTCTGAGGCCTTTTATGGCTTGAAACTCAAGCTGAAAAACAACAGCGTCAAATTGGTTCCTATAAATAGTCCACAAAATCTCTCTTTCCAATGCCAGGAAAGGATGATTTCTTAACTGGAAAATTGAGTTTTGTAGCTTCAAGGCCCTGGAAGGTACTGGCAATAAAATGATAATTCTCTGTAGCTAATGCTACTACAGATGGGCTTATTTTGTTTGTCTGATCAGCAGCTTATTTGATCGCTCAAATATCCATGACTATCTCCATTGCATAATAAGGACATATTGGGACAATATCTATCCTTTCCTGACTCATATAAACATTAGCTCTAGCCACTATCTGGAAAAGCAGCACATTAAATAATAAATGTTAATTAAGTTGCATATATGGAGGTTCTACATATTATCCCCCCCAAAAAGCAGGGATTTATTTACAATATATTATCCTGTTTGATATAGGGCAGCTGGATCGTACATCAAGTTCAATGTCCTGCTTAGAACCAAGTTTGCAGTTTTTCCAAACCAGAACTTTTATAAAGCAATCCAGATTAAGGAAGGAACCACGTCAGTTTGGGGGCATTTTGGATGGCTGTAGAAATGCAGAAGGCAGACTTTGAAAAAATTGCAACAGTTCTTCCATGTTTTCCCAAAAAGCAGGATATGGAGGGTAATCAAAACAAAAGTGGATTCAAATAACTAACAAATCTACATTCTAATTGTATAGAATGATTCTTCAAAGGCTTCCCAATTACTGTTTTACAGCCAACCTTTGCCTACAGTGATATGATATAAAGATGCACACTAGATAGCAATTGCAGTGCCATTTGTAAGACCATGGAAATCACTGGAAGATGTTTATATACGATTTCTAAATCACTACCAGTAGTAGATGTTTATATATTTCCAAATAAAATTATTTCCTGCAAGGGATCTTCTGCGGTGCTGTATTTTAGGAACTATACCCAAAGCAAAAATGACAGATGTCATAGAGTAATACATTTTTTTTGTATGTTGTGAAAAGAAAAGACAAAGGGTGCAATGGAAATTGCAGATATTCCTGACATTGTTGTCTAACCAATCCTCTTTGTCTACCAATTTATAAGACTTTTTTTTGCACAAGGGCATCCTTGTGGTCTGAAATTGACAGTTATTTCCAGAGGAGAGGCAGATGTTGTGTAGCCTTAAAAGCAACACATTTATGGACAATATTTAACATGAAGAAACCAGAATTTAAACAAAATTCCAAAACTTCTGTACCTGTTTTTCTGAAACTGGACAGTCTTTATCTTCTCAGAAGGCTGGGGGGGGCATTAGGGGGTCAAAAAATTCAAGAAGGCAGCCACAACCATGTGATCAGCACCTTTCCATTCTTCATGTGCATTGCAAGAGATGTAAGGGGTGGGGCTTTGACAGAGGTGGGTTTCAAAAATTTTTAGAACCTCTTCTGTAGGTATGGCCTGCTTTGTGGGAGTGGCTTGCCAGCCATGTGACCGGGTGGGAATGGCTTGCCAGCCATGTGACTTGGTGGATGTGGCCAACTTGTAAAATGTGGTGAAACTCACTTAACAACGCTCTTGCTTAGCAACAAAAATGTTGGCTCAGGAACTCTGGCATTGAAGTGTGCAAGTCTTAAAGCTGTCAAGTGACAAGACCCTTGTACCCCTAACCCTTTAGAAAAAAACCCCAGGCTTGTTCAAACTTGACAGCTTTAAGACTTGTGGACTTCAACTCCCAGAATTCCTCCTCCAGTCTTGTTGGCTCAGGAACTCTGGCATTGAAGTGTGCAAGTCTTAAAGCTGTCAAGTTACAAGACCCTTTCACTCCTAACCCTTTACAAAAAAAAACCCCAGTGGTGTTCAAACTTGACAGCTTTAAGACTTCTGGACTTCAAACAGAAAAATATGTCACAGTGGTCTGGCATATTATTGTTAATATAAATTGAACCAGATGCTTTTAGGTAATCTATAACATCATTCCAATTTTGTTATAGATTTTTAAAAAAACAATCTTGATTTCGATAATTTTCTAGTCTCGGATGTTTCCCAAATAAAAATGTAAGGCTGAAAAAAAATGATGCTGCTGCAATAAGGAATAATCTAACCCAGGGGTGTCAAACTTGCATTGTCACATTGTGGCCATGTGACATATTGCAACTTTTCGCCCTTTACTAAAATGGGGGTGGCAGTGGCCAGTGTATGACACATCTGGCCCTCGGGCTGTGAGTTTGACACCCCTGATCTAACCAATCTTAATGGAGCTCTTCACACTGTAAATCTCTTTTTTTAACATCTCACAGAACCCTAAAATGGAAGCTATTCTAAAGAATAGTAGAAAGGAACTCTTTCAAAGTTCAAAATCTGAAGAATATATTCTGAATGTTTGTCCCTAGTATGATTCACCAATTTGACTGCCCTTGCTCTTCCTACTTTCCATCTGACAGTGAATATGCATGGATAGGACCACAGAAGACTGTTGAGTGATTAGCCATGTTCAAAACTAGGCAGATAAATGTCAAAAACAGACTTCCTGACACTTGAAAGAACCTGAATCCTGAAGAATTACCTCTAAATGTCAGCAGTCTTCAGCATTCTGGTAATTTATCATGAGCATGCTATTAACTCATAAAAAGTGAGGAGGGGAGGAAAACCCCTTGTGAATGATGGTACCTTTGAAACAGCCCTAAGAATGTACACATTCTCAACCCTCATGTTTCCAGTTTCATTTCTTGCTACCTCTTAGAAACAGGTATATATCTACATCATGCTGACAATATTTTGAGTTTGGCTGTTTGAAAATACTCCCCCCACCCCCATTACTATTTTCTGTCCAATACATGCTATGGCAACGGCTTTTCTTCCAAGACATAGTTGACAAAAACAAAGAGAGGCAGTGGCAATGAATTGGATTAATGTGCAGGGATATTCTAAATATCCCTCTCCAAAGCTTAATGCAGCGAAGAGCTTATTCATAGATGAGAGGATTGGAAGAGAAATAGAGTTTGCTGAGTACAGTTTGCAAGTGCTAATGGATACTGAGTCGAAGCTTTCCAATAAGAAAAAAAAGTGAACTATCAGTCTGAAGGAGGCAACCTGGACACTGAATGAAGCAGAAAGAATATTTAAGGAGGAAAAGGCAGTTCTGCTATAGTGTAGCTAGGCACTATAAGAATATGTGCATAGGCTCTTCACCATTCAATTAATTATGAATTAACTTTAAATAATTCAATCAAACCCATTTTTAAACTGGATTTTTAAAGCAGTCCAAATATCCCTAAAATGGAAAAGACTAATCTATGGATTATTTAAAATTGTTTTGAAAAGAAATTATTATCTTCACAAAAATATTTAAAACCCTTTCCCCCCTCCTGTTCAATTGTGTTTAGTTCCTGGATAAGTCCTTGCAGTTTTCTTAGCAAGGTTTTTCAGAAGTGGCTTGCCATTGTCTACTTCCTAAAGCTGAAAGAAAGTGATTGGCTCAAAGTGGCTTTGTGCCTAAGAAAAGACTAGAATATACTGTCTCCTGGTTTCTAGCGCAATGCCTTAACCACTATACCACTACAAATGGCTCTCATTAGACATGCACCTTTAAACTAAATTTTAACTGGAATTGAAACTATTATTTCCAAATGGACTCTAGCTGGACTTAAATAACAACTTTCTATATTCTTATAAGCATTGTATAAAATGTTACTTTTTATGCACATGCTGCAAAGTAATAGCTGGGTAAACAAAACCTATATGCAATGCCAAATCTGTTTTGAATGCCAGTCTTTCTTAGCAGAAAAAGTGTTCCATGGATCAGTCAGAGAGTTGAATTTGTTGTCTTGAAGTCAATGATCCACAGTGAGAATTTAATGTGGTCTTTGTTTGCAGAGTTGATTCTAGTGAGATTTTTCCTTGTATTTTCCGCCCAATGATTTAGAAGGAAACTAGCAGTACATTTTCCCACCAACAAATTTTATTAAAAGACATTATCATTTGTGAGCTGCAGCTGATTTCATC
This sequence comes from Natrix helvetica, assembly GCF_964273705.1. NCBI lineage: Eukaryota > Metazoa > Chordata > Lepidosauria > Squamata > Natricidae > Natrix > Natrix helvetica. The sequence goes on from NC_138548.1 coordinate 186,137,082, forward strand.
AGTTGCCTCAGATGCACAAAAGGTTATGTCTTTTAATAAAGAAAAGATGCTATTAGATTCCTTCAGACTTTTTGGTCACCAAACACTAACATATCTCTTTTCCCACAAATCTCACAATTACTGTATCCTTCTAATGTATCCAGGACTTGCTGCCTCCCAGACTAGCTGTAAATATATTAAGAATATATGACAAGTAACTAATTCTGCCTTACTTAATAAGATTAAATATTGCTGAAATACTATCTGCTAAGTTTTTCAAATTCTCAAAAATATAAACATAAATCCCAAATATCACTAATAATAATTTGGGAGGAGATAGCCATCTATATTTAAAATTTAGAAGAAATAATTTTCTTACAAGTTTTAGTTTTTATGCTAGATATTTTTTTTTCCAGGATACCAAACCTGATTTATTGGTCTGGGTAATTCAAAGGCATTTCAAGACAATTGGTGTAGGAAATAAAGATAATATGCTTTATCTAGAGAATGACAGATGGAACATGATTCTGAAACAATGCTTTATCTCTGTTCATGAAGTTTTAAATTTGCCCTCTTTACAATTTTAAAAGGAGGAAATTCATCTGAACCCAGGGCAAATTTTTTTTACTTTTTGAGTAAAATATATTTTTTCTTCTGAAGTCTGCACATTTCAGCATCTACCTTCTTTTTTAAAACGGCAAAACAACTATGCAAATTGTATATTTGGCTTGTGAGTTATCTGTCTATCTATTTTCCATACTTTTTCAGAACTATCTCACCAGGTGTTCCAGCTGACAAGATGTCGAATAAAAAATGTGTTAGGAAAACTATGATAATTTATTTCAGCATTAAACTTTAATACCACAATTATTTTAAAATTACATTGACCAGGTCTTATGTAAACCACTCACAAAGACTCAGTGCCCTTAAGTTAGACCACATTTTACAAAGAAGCATTTCTCGCAAACATCAAGTTGTGTTTGAAAAGACTGAACAAAGAAGTTATGCTAGAAAAGTGTTTCTCAAACTTGGCAACTTTAGGATGTGTGGATTTCAACTCCCAGAATTTCCCAGTAAAGCTGAAAAACCTTCTTTCTGCATACCTCCTATGCAGCAGAATGAGTCCCAACTCCTGGTTATTAATCCAATCAACCCCCCCCCCCCATTTTTTAAAATTATTCCTTTGGAGTTTCTTATGCCCATTCTTAACTAAGTGGTAAATAAGGAACAATACTCCTTTTTGGGGGAGTACAGTTCTTTCAGCTTTTCAGATCATTAGATACAAGAAGTTTTTGAATCTAAACTGTTTTCTTTTATCTTTCTTACTAGTGGTTCAGCAATGAATGTAGTACATACAGAGAAAGAAATGAAGAAGTTCTTGGCAGAGGCAACCAGAGTTTCACAGGTATTACATCAAGTTTTTCTTCTGTTCCCACTGCTAAAAGTAAGCTGTTACATTTTCAATTAAACTATCCTCATTTTTTGTACATTTAAATGCTGATTGTTTCGGGATGTGAGGTAATTTGAACACAATTAACGTAATTATCCATTGGGTAATTGATCCGTATTGTTCTCTCCTATCTATATTTATGAAGAGTATTGTACTGCCCTTATATCTAGCTAACTCACAGGAAACAGACCTGATTTCTAAATTTTTGTTTATATTCTTACTAGCACATTGGTGGTAAATTCTGGTGGGATCATCATATCTCAGTCCAGAGTCATATTCCTGTTCCATATCTGTGCCTCAGAGAAGACTTTAGAAATTCAGCAATAACTTAGCTTCTATTTCTTTTATACAGCATTCAACAATGCTGTGTTTCTGCTGAGTTGCTTCTATAATTGTCACTGACATTGATGTCTTATGTATGATAAAGCTGTAGAATCGGTAGGTAATCCCTTAACATGATTAAGATGTCTAAGGATGCTTACCAGCGTAACCAATCTCTAATTACCTAGACATACTGCTTTTGATCTAAGCAGAGAAAGCCAAATCAGGCTGGATTATATAACAGTGTATACTACACCCTTTGGGAAATTCTGTTGGGAATAGCTGGAAAGAAATGAGAAATGTAAATATCATCTCCCACTCCCCACCATCCTGTTCAGGATGTACAGCTAATTTTTTACACAATGGAACAAATAGGACCCAGCTGTAGGACAGGGAGGCCATGTTTTCATTTAGAAACAGAAGAGAACTGCAGTACAAAGGTATTTTGCTTCAGGGTTGGCAGAAAGTTCTAATTCAACTGAACAGACCAACCTAGATTCATCCAAGCAGCCAATTTTATAGGTTGGTGCTAGTTTGGAAAGTTATGGCTGTTTTAAATCTCTTTAGGGAAAGAAGTGTGGAAAAGCTTGCTGAAGGCTAGACATGATTAGATGACTTGATATTTTTTGTCAGAAGGCACCAGGGGATAAAGAAGCCCCTTTTCTACCAGATTTGGCAAAGCCATCAGTGGGTATCGGGAGCAGAGGATGCATAGAGTTCACTTCAGGGGTGGTAAACAGGCAAATAAACAAAATCTGCTTTCAACCCTGACACTGAGGAATGTTTAGCCCTATTTTAAATATATCTTTAAACAGATGACACGTACATTTAAAATAAACCACTTCCGTGTCACTGCACCTATCTTGCGGAACACCTTTGCATGGACCAGTTCCTGTGGGTCTTTTGCAAGGTGTTAAAGATCCAGACCCTCCCACAAGCATTGGAGGGAGAGGGAGGTTAAGCACCCCTCCTTATCTGATTGCATTGTCAGTAATTGGAAGATGAATGGCTTTTCAATCCCAGGGATCTTTTAGAGGGATCCTGTTTCCTAAAGTGTGATCCTAGGATCCCTGGGGATCCCCAGAAATTCTTTCATCAACAATCAAAATTATTTGCCAGCCTACACTGAAAAATAAGACAATATTAAAATCAAATCAAATCATCATGAGAAGCGAATACATCAATTTTAATTTTTATGTGGTAAATATTGATAAATACAACACTAACAAACAAAAGCTTTTTTGGGTCCTTCAAAAATTTTAAAAGTGGAAAGGTGTCCTGAGAGTAAATGTTTAAGAAACACTACTTTAGAGCATGATTTTGGAATACATGCATACGTACATAGGCAGATGATAAGGTTATGTCCTTAGGGCCACTACTGGGCAGAAGATAAATACATTCCCCACATCATGGACATATTTGGACTTTATTTTTCCTCCAAACTGTTTTTAAATTGTTCTTAAATATTAATTTTATTGGGTTTTTACAATTGGGGTATTTTAAAGCAGATTTTTAACTGTCTATTGATGTAATTTGCTTCCTCCTCCGTGTATGTATGTGTGTTGTGTATGTATGTACGTTTGGTGTTGTTATATATGTTTCATGTTATATGCTCCATTGTACGCCGCCCCGAGTCCTACTTGGAAAGGGAGCGGCTAATAAATCCAAATTTATTATTATTATTATTATTATTTTCTCTTGACAGTACAGAAGGTAAGGATCAGATTAAAAAATAGGCAGCTCATTATTTCCAAGACTGACCTTTTGTCAGGACTTCAGCTTTCAAAAATCAGCCAGCCAGCAGCTTCTATCAAGCCACTTAGACTGGATTTTCAAGAGCTTAACATCCAACATACCAATCACTTTTGGACATCTGGTTCCAGCTGGGAGCACTCTCCTTTTTAGAAAATGTGATGCTCTGTGTGATTGGCTTAGTGTCACGCACTGAATGTGTGTTGAGAATCAGAAATACAGTTAAGATTTATTGAAGGATCCTTCTGTGCCTGCCTGGCTTCCTGGACCATGAGATTGCCATCAGTGCTTTCTCACCATCACAGTCTCTTGACTGATGCTGCCAAGATTTCAGATACAAAGAAAAGTGGCAAACAAGAAAATTCTGGCATTATTCCAAGTGAAAGCTGTTAGCAGGTAATTCTGAAAAAAACTATTTGACTAGACATTATACAATTCTGAATGATAGGCCATGAAAATGTATAGCCATGGCAGGGCATCCCTAATGGGGAGAAATATTGGGGACAAGATTTGGGCAGGACCAGATTTGGGCAGAATATTGTACAACAGAATGAGTAGGAAAAATGCCAGATACTGCAGACTCAGCTTACTTTATTTTGAAGTCAGTAATTTAAATTTAAACTTCTCATCTCCAACTTAATTGAGTCAAAGCAGGTGGCAGCATCTAGCCAATTTCAACTGTTTTCTAAAGGCTAAATAGGGTTATCATTTGAACAGGAGACCACCAGAAATTTCCAGGGATGTAGAGTAGCCTAAGAAATTTTGAAAAAAAAAACGAGTAAAGGCAATGGCAAATCAGTGGTAAATACTGTACTGCTGTAGACATGTCCATACATGCACCAGGAACTAAAACAGACTTAGGTTTTAACTACTAAAGTCCAGAATCTCCCTGTGCCACTGGGAAGAAAGATTTAAAACACCTTTCCCCTGTATTTCCCTCATTATTTCCTATGCTATTTTTCTCATCCAGTCCTCATTTCTTCTTTCATCTCTCCTTTGGCCTTGCCTTGTCACATCTCATCAGCATCTTACTTATTCTCAATCCTGCTAAACAGAGGTGGGGAAAGAGTTATACCCAGTCAGGTTCCTGGTAGCTTGGCATGGTGTACCTTTTATTTCTTCAGCTTTTCCACCCACATTTCCTTCCAGTTCAGAGTTACATTTTCTATTGCTCTGATTTCTTATCCTACTTGTTGAAGACGAGTTCATTGTGCAATGTAATTCCTACAGAACACCAACACCATGCACTAAAACAGTAATAAATCCCTTTTGCTTTTTGCGCTTTAACTTTTCACTAAGAGGAAAGAACCAAAAGGGGAGGAGAGACTGTAAGGAGTCTTACTTCTTGCATTAGCCTACGGCTAATGTTGGCCAGGATATAAATTGTGGGTGTTTATAATACAGTTATTAAGAGACCAAGTTATAGAAAAGCTAGGAAAGCTGAAAAATAGTGCCAAGATCTGTTCAGGAACTGGATTCTAAAGAAGAATGTTGCACTCTTAATAAGTTCTAAGCATGTCAGTAGATGGGGGAAAACATCCAAACTCCTTTAGAAGTGAGAAAGCAGTGGTGGGTTTCAAATTTTTAAAGAACCTATTCTGTAGGTGTGGCCTGTTTTGTGTGAGTGGCTCAGTAGTCATGTGACCAGGTGGGCATGGCCAACTTGGAAAACGTGGTGAAACTCACTTAACGATGCTCTTGCTTAGCAACCAAAATATTGGGCTCCATTGTGGTCATAAGTTCTCTTCTTTCCTTCCTTCCTTCTTTCTTTCTTTCTTTCTTTCTTTCTTTCTTTCTTTCTTTCTTTCTTTCTTTCTTTCTTTTCTTTCTTTCTCTCTCTCTCCCTTCCTTCCTTCCTTCCTTCCTTCCTTCCTTCCTTCCTTTCTCTTTCTCTCTCTTTCTCTTTCTGTCTCTCTCTGTCTCTCTCTCTCTCTGTCTGTCTGTCATTCACTCTCTGTGTCTGTCTGTGTCTGTCTGTCTCTCTCTCTGTATCTCTCTGCCTCTCTCTCCTCCTTCCCCCATCTGTCACTCTCTCTGTGTGTGTGTGTGTCTGTCTCTCTCTCTCTCTCTCTCTCTCTGTCTGTCTCTCTCTGTCTCCCCCTCCCCCCCTCTCTCTGTCTCTCTCCCTTCCCTTCCTCTCTCTGTCACTCTGTGTGTATATGTGTGTGTGTGTCTGTCTGTCTCTCACTCATTCACTCACTCACTTAATCACTCACTCTGTGTGTCTCTCTGTGTCTATGTCTGTCTGTCTGTCTCTCCCTATCTTCCTCCCTCCCTCCCCCTCTCTGTCTCTCTGTCTCTCTGTGTGTGTCTGTCCTCCTTCCCCCATCTGTCACTGTGTTTTTTTGAAATTTTTTTATTGTTTTAATTAAACAAAAAACATACACACAAAAAATCATTTTTCATTACATCTTCCAGAAAGCATGTCGATTGGTTACAAATAAATTTCGTGCGTTACTACCACAATCATTCTTTATACTTCATTCATATTGGATTGTACATTTTAAATCAAAGATCTTTATGTATTTTACCATCAATGTACTATCCTTCTCATTTAACTATAATTGTTTAAACGTGCTTTTATCTAGAATCATTTATATTTAAAGACACAACCACATACTGGCATTCATTAGCTGTTTCTGTAAACCTCAGGCTTATACCCAATTGCTTCACCAATGCCAACACATATAAAATCATTAAACATTATCCATTAACATTTCATTATTGTTATTGTAGTTATCTAACATCTTTATAATAAATCTAGACATAAATTTATTAATAGAATTTATAAGTACCCAGGAGAGATTACATCTTTATAACAAAATCCAAAGCAAAAAAGTATTAGTAAAATTGATAAATCTTTTTACCAGGTCCCAAGTTAAGTTTATATCCAAATTGGATATAATTTAATTAATTTTACTAATTAAAGTTATTATTTCACTATTATTATAATAATGGATTATCTGTTAACGAATAAACATTTTAAAAACAGACATTCTATAATCATCTACAAAATCCTATTTATTAATCGCCAAGGATTAACTAAATTTTTAATTATCAACACTCCTTGTCAACCTGTGTCTTTTCAGTAACAAAACAATTTTAACTCTTTAGCCAGTAACATTTCGTTATTGTTATTGTAGTTATCTAACATCTTTATAATAAATCAAACAAAAATTTATTAGTAGAATTTATAAGTACCCAGAAGAGATTACATCTTTGTAACAAAATCCAAACAAAAAATATTAGTAAAATTAATAAATCTTTTTCCCAGGTCCCAATTTATGGTTTATATCCAGTTTGTTTTCACTAATTAAAGTTATTATTTCACTATTATTATCATAATGGATTATCTGTTAATGAATAAACATTTTAAAAACAAAAACATTCTATAAGCATCTACAAAATCCTACTTATTAATCACCAAAGATTAACTAAGTTTTTAATTATCAGTATTCATTGTCAACCTGTGTCTTTCCAGTAATAAAACAATCTTATCTCTTTAGCCAGTTGTTGCGTCAATTCTCTTATTAGCTTCTTTATAGAGTTCTTAAAAACTTCTCTGCACACTTTTTTGCTCAGAAGATCTCTCATATAGTCTCGTTGCCCTTCAGCTGGTATTAAAATTAACATTTCTTTGATTATCAGACGTCTTTCTAAAGCTGTTTCTCTTCTTAATTCCATCATCAAATCCATATCTTGACAAGAGAGGTAGAGCTCCAGATAGTCAAATTCACTTTTCAATATCCTTTCACTTTCACTCATGGGTGCTTCATTAGTAGGTTCATTTGTTGTCTTGGCTTTATCTTCTATATCTTCTATATCTTCATTCTCTTCTTTAGTTTTTAGAGCTCCAACCCTTTATCTTTTACTACGCATAACAATAATTTATCCAACTTCTTATCAAATCTCTCGGATCCTTCCAATAAATTTTGAAGTCCATCCAAAACATCTTGGAGACAAGGCTTCCTCATCTGTATATAGATACATATTTCCAAAAAAAGAAAAAAAGATCTAAACTCCACTGCCACTCTCGCCTTTAATATCTCTTTGATGCATAAAAATACTTTTATTTTGAATTCACTTATGCACAAGTTTCTTCTAATTTTTTCAGAGATGGAGGGTTCTATCTTTTCTTTTCCTTCCCTTGCCCAAAATATTTCTCACAGACACCTGCAAAGGAACAGTCCATGTCCTTGAGATGTTATCAGTCCACAAACAAGCTGCAAACCCTCCAACTTCAGTAAAATCAAGGAAAGTAGAACAAAGGATACATTGTTTCAAAAGAGAAAGAAAAACCAAGTTCTGGCTTCCAAATGGCAGATTCAACTTTCTCTTATTCGTTTCAGGCTTAAAAAAAAAGCAAAAGTCTCTAAGTATCTTTAATAAAATTTAATAAACAGTAGGAGGAAGGATTGTTAAAATAAAAAAGAAGTTTTAGTTCAGCCCAAAAATAAGGTAACAGGGAATAGAAGAAAAAATCAATTCATTCACTTAAGAGGAGAAACGGGAAGCGTTTCAATCACTTCAATCCACAAAACGTTGTTACATAGAAAAAAAAGGAAAAAAAAAACTTTCTAAGGCAGTCCAATAGATAAACTTCACCGCTTTATTTTTAGCTTAAAGGACTAATTTATCCTAGAAAAAAAAAGTTTCTTTGAGTGATAATTCTCAAAGAAAAAAATATATCTCACCAAATAGACTCACTTTCACTTTCACTGCCTTTCCTCCGGAGCCATCTCCAACTTTGTCAGCCTGGGGACTGTCTATTTACCGCCGCTTTGGAGAGCTTCCCTTGGGTCAAACAGGGTCTTTGCAATGTCCCTGTAACCAGCAAGGATTTGTCTCCCTTTCACCGTCTCTCCAGGACGGCTTAGGCCCATATGGACCGTTACAGCAGTAAAAAAATCAATGGCGGTCTCGGACTATCAAGACCGCACATTGTGTCATCGCAACATCTGGCTCCGCAATCAGTCACTCTCTCTGTGTATGTGGGTGTATCTGTCTCTCACTCACTCTCTCTCTCTCTCTTTCTCTCTCTCTGTCTCCCTCCCTCCCTCCCTCCCTCTCTCTCTGTGTCTCTCTGTCTCTCTCCCCTCCCTTCCTCTCTCTGTCACTCTGTGTGTATATGTGTGTGTGTCTGTCTGTCTGTCTCTCACTCACTCACTCACTCACTTAATCACTCTGTGTGTCTCTCTCTCTGTGTCTCTATCTGTCTGTCTGTCTGTCTCCCCTTCTCTTCCTCCCTCCCCCTCTCTGTCTCTCTGTCTCTCTCTGTGTGTATGTCTGTCTCTCTCTGATTCCTTCCCTCCCTCCCTCCCCCTCTCTCTGTGCCTCTGTCTATTCATCTGTCTGTCTGTCTGTCTGTCTGTCTGTCTGTCTGTCTGTCTCTCTCTCTCACTCACTCACTCACACACACACACACACACAGAGACACACATACTGTGGTCACCTTGTGTTCCAATCACAGGTTAAAATACCTGGCAGTGGTGTTTTTCTCTTCGGGGACAGGTCCTCTTCAGAAGGACGAGGCCCCGCTGGTCGCCCTCCCGTTCCTCGTCTTCCGGCTGTGGCTCCACGTCATGGAAAATATAGGTATGCACCTGCCCAGCACAATTACAGCCCAGAGCAGGACCAAAGCCCCTCTCCCAACTGTTTCCCGCCGTTACGAAGTCTCTGAGGCTGTAATTTACGGGGTGCGCGCACACACCTATGTTTTCTATGGTGTGGAGCCGTGGCGAGGCTCTGTGCAGCTGGCGATGACTCCGGAGCCCATCCGATAAGACGAGGAATGCGAGGGAGTCCCCTCCCCCCGCAGATGGGCTCCAGAGCAGCAGAGCCTCGTCTTTCTTTTTAACCAGGCGGCTGTCAAAAGAGGAGGGGGCAGCACACACCAAGTGGGCTTGTGCAGCAGCCAAAGAACAGGAGGCAATGATTCGGCTGCTGCACAAGCCCATGTGGCATGCACTGTCCTCTTCTCTCTGACAGCTGCCTGATTAAAAAGAAGGACGAGGCTCCGCTGGTCTGGAGCCCATCCAGGAAGAGGAGGAACGCAAGGGTGACCCATCCCCCCATGGATGGGCTCTGGACCAGTGGAGCCTTGTCCTTCTTTTTAACCAGGCAGCTGTCAAGAGAGGAGGGGGCAGTGCATGCCACGTGGTCTTGTGTAGCAGCTGAATCCTTGCCTCCTGTTTTTCGGCTGCTGCACAAGCCCATGTGGCGTACACTTCCCCCTCCTCTCTTGACAGCCACCTGGTTAAAAAGAAGGACGAGGCTCCGCTGGTCCGGAGCCCATCTGGGAAGATGAGGAATGTGAGGGGGACCCCTCCCCCTGCAGATGGGCTCCGGACCAGCGGAGCCTCGTCCTTCTTTTTAACCAGGTGGCTGTCAAGAGAGGAGGGGGCAGGAGAACGAGCCAGACATCACGATGACACAATGTGCGGTCTCGATAGTCCGAGACCGCCGTTGATTCTTTTACCAGCTTTACGGTCCATATGGACCTAAACCATCCCGGAGAGACCGTGACAGGAAGACAAACCCTTGCTGGTCTCAGGGACACCGCAAAGTCCCTGATTGACCCAAGGGAAGTTCTCCAAGCTGGTGGTAAACAGACAGCCCCCAGGCTGACAAAGTTGGAGACGGCTCCGGAAAGAAGGCAGTGAAATTGAGTCCAGCTGGTGAGATTTTTTTTTTCTTTGAGAATGATTGCCCAAAGAAATTTTTTTAAAAGATAAATTAGTCCTTTAAGCAAAAGAACAAAGCGGCAAAATGTATCTTTATTGGACTGCCTTAGAAAGTTTTTTCTTCTTCCTTTACCTTTACCTTTATTTCGATTTTTCTCCCCAAAGGGACTCGGGGCGGTGTACAGTCAAATAAAACAGATAAAATGGAATACAAACATACAAACATAAAAAACATAGAAGAGGAGGCAATACGACACTGTACAAAGTAAAGTAGATAAAACAATATTTCAACAATCCTAAAAAATACCCAATTAAAATTACCCAGTTAAAATATATCTGCCAGGAGGTATAATAAGGTTATGAATGGTCCAGGCCGGCTAAACGGAACAGGTGAGTCTTCAGTTTTCGTCGAAAGGAGGGAAAGTCGGTGGTGGTTCTGATATCGGGAGGGAGGTCATTCCAGAGGGTTGGGCCCATCACAGAGAAGGCTCTACTCCTAGGTGCCGCCCGTTGGCATTGCTTAGTGGACGGCACCCGGAGGAGTCCTTCCCTGTGAGAGCGAATCGGTCGCAGGGAAGTGTGTGGTAGGATGCGATCCCGCAAGTACCTAGGTCCTGAGCCATAGAGCGCTTTAAAGATGGTAATTAACACCTTGAAACACACTCGAAAGACCACAGGCAGCCAGTGCAGCTCGCGCAGGAGCAGTGTTACGCGGGAGTACCTAGTACTCCCCAAAATAGCCCGCGCGGCTGCGTTCTGGACTAGCTGCAGTCTTCGAGCGCGTCCCAAGGGAAGCCCCATGTAGAGGGCATTGCAGTAGTCCAGCCGAGACGTCACCAGTGCATGAGTGACCGTGCGTAGGGCATCCCGGTCCAGTAGGGGGCGCAATTGGCGCACCAGGCGAACCTGGTGGAACGCCCCCCTTGCCACGGCTGCCACATGGTCATCCATTGACAGCCGGGCATCTAGGAGGACGCTTCTATGTAACAGTGTTTTGTGTATTGAAGTGATTGGAATGCTTCCCGTTTTTCCTCTTAAGTGAATGAATTGATTTTTTCTCCTAACCTGTGCTACCTTTATTTTTTGGCTGATTTAAAACTTTTTTTACTTTAATAATCCTTCCTCTTATTGTTTATTAAATTTTATTACAGACACTTAGAGATTTTTGTTTTCCTTAAGCTTGATACAAATAAGAGAAAGTTGAATCTGCCATTTGGAAGCCAGAACTTGTTTTTTTTCTCTTTTTGAAACAAAGTATCCTTTGCTCTATTTTCTCCGAGTTTGTTGACATTGTAACTAGAGGGTTTGCAGCTTGTCTGTAGAGACTGATAACAGCTGAAGGACACGGACTGTTTTCTTGCAGATGTCTTTGTGGAATATTTTGGACAAGGGAAGGGAAAGAAAAGAAAAGATAGAACCCTCATTTTTTGGGGGGAAAAATTAAAATGATCATATGTTTAAGCAAATTTAAAACAAAAATATTTTTTATACAGAAAAGAGATATTGAAGGCAAGAGTGGCAGTGGATTTTAGACTTTTTCTTTTCTTCTGGGAAATATGCATTCATATACAGATGAAGAAACCCTAAGTTACCAGGATTTTTGGATGGAATTCTAAAGATATTGGAAGGATTTGAGAGATTTGATAAGAAGTTAGATAGATTATTGTCTGGCTCAATAAAAGATGAAGGGACTGGAGCCTCAAAAATTAAAGAAGGGAGTGAAGATAAGATAACAGATGAACCTAATAATGGAGCACCTATGAGTGAAAGTGGAAAGGAGGGAACATGGAAAAGTGAATCTGATTATTATTATATACCTGATGATCTGGAGCTTTACCCCCCATCAAGATATGGATTTGATGATGGAATTAAGAAGAGAAACAGCTTTAGAAAGACGTCTGATAATCAAAGACATGTTAATTTTAATACCAGTTCAAGGGCAACAAGACTATATGAGAGATCTTTCAAGCAAAAAAGTGCGAAGAGAAGTTTTTAAAAACTTTATAAAGAAGTTTATAAGAGAATTGACACAACAACTGGCTAAAGAGATAAGACTGTTTTGTTACTGGAAAGACATAGGCTGATGATGAAGGTTGATAACTCAAAACTTAGTTAACCTTTGGTGATTAATAAGTAGGATTTCTTAGACAATTTTAGAATGTTTTCTTTAAAATGTTTTTTGTTAATTAATAATCCATTATGATAATAATAATAATGAAGTAATAATCTCAATTAGTAAAAGTAATTTGGATATAAATGGTAAATGGCAACCTGGGGAAAAGATTTATCAATTTCACTAATATATTTTTGTTTAGGTTTTATTATAAAGTAATTTTTCTTGGGCACATATAAACTTTACTAACAAACTTTTGTTTAGACTTTATTATAAAGATATAATTTTTCTTGGGTCGGAGGGGAGGAGATGCGATATAAATGATTTAAAAAAATCTGTTTTTTTTTCTTTAGATAACTATGATAACAATAAGAAAATGTCAATGGATAATGTTTAATGATTTTTATATGTCTTTGTATTGGTAAAAACAATTAGATATAAGCCTTAGAGTTGAAAAAAAAGGGAATATGCTATTATTATTATTATTATTAGTAATTATTGGAGGTTTATAGGAATAGCTAATGAATGCCAGTAGGTGGTTGTGTCTTCAAGTGCAAATGATTCTAGATAAAAGCATATTTAAATAATTATAGCTAAATGAGAATGATGGTACATTGATGGTAAAATACATAAAGATCTTCGATTTTAAAATGTAAATTAAAAATATGAAAGATGTATAGTAACGCACGAAATTTATTTGTAACCAATCGACATGCTTTCTACAAGATGTAATGAAGAATGTTTTTGTTTGTGTTTTTGTTTAATTAAAACAATAAAAAAAATTCTAAAAAAAAACAGAGGAGGGGGCAGCGCATGCCACGTGGGCTTGTGGAGCAGCCAAAGAACAGGAGGTGAGGATTCAGCTGATGCACAATCCCAAGGGCATGTGCTGTCCTCTTTTCTCTGACAGCCTGGTTTGCTGAATCCAGTATGTCAGCGGGACTCTTGTCTTTGCCGAGAGCTTCGCTGGCAGCCGCTTCTTGTCATCGCCGTCATGCTGGAAAGAAGCTGGTCTTTGGAAAGAACCTCGCCCTCCAGAGAGCCCATGCTGGGAGAGAAAAGGGGGCGGGCTGGTTTGAATGCGGACTAGTGGGCAGTTTGGGGCCAGCACCTCCTTCGCTAATTTGGGCAGGTAAAGAAAGAAAGGAGGCTTGTGATAAAGCACCCCTTCCACCAAGGGGTAAGGGGAGCACCTTCGCCCTTGACTATTGCATGCCTCCTTTCTCCACCCACCTGAACTAGCAAGGAAGGCGGGCCACTAAACTGCCCACTCACCCGCATTCTACTATCCCATTTCCTCTCTTTCGGCATGGGCTCTCTGGAGGGGGACGGAAGGTCTCTCCCAAGACCTGCTTCCCTTACCTCGCGGCGCAGTTCTGGGACATGTTCGGGCAATGGGGGGGGGGCTTTCTCACACGCCTTTGGAGAAAGAAAGAAGGTGTGTGAGAAAGCCTCCCCCCCACTGCCCGAACGTTTGGATGAAGGAGGCTGCAGGCTCCTTTGCCCTTGGCTATACAAATCTTCTTTCATTCTCTGCTGCCTGAACAAGTGAATGAGGCAGACGGAGAATGAAAGGAGATCGTGTCGGGCGGGGGGGAGTCAACCAAGCGTTCCAACTGGTTCTAAACGGCACGGTAGATTTGTGGAACCTTTTCTACCGAACCAGTTAGAACTGGCAGGAACCCACCCCTGTGAGAAAGTAATGAAACTTGAACAAGGAGAATGATTAAGGATGTACAATTAAAAAGAGTCAAGACTATCAGGGCATTGACAAATAAAAAAGGGGATATAAAAGTTTAAGGAAGATTATCAAATGATGATAGAGTTATGACAAAATAGGAAGGGGGAAAATGCAGAAACCAAGGCAAGACATGACCAAAGCACAGACAGAGGATATCCTCCTATTTGATGCTAACATACTGTAAATATAAAATTGTTGTAACTTATTTTTGCGCTGGCCTTGAACTGTAATGGAGAGAGAGAAGAGAGGGGGGAGAGAGAGAGAGAGAGAGAGAGAAGAGAAGAGAAAAGAGAAAACATGCACAAGAAGAAGGAGTAATTAAAGCCAAAATGGTCTACAGTACTTGTGAAGTGGGCTGAAATTTATTAAAACATGTAATTTATACATACATAAACATTTATTGTGTTCTGTTAGAATCTCTATCTATACCAGGGGCGGCTCCCGGCCAAAATGAATGAGGCTCTTTGCCTCTTATTTTGTATACTGTGGCTCGGATCGCGCGCTCCCTTTTGGCGCTAAACCCGGAAGTACGGTCGACGCGACGACGCTTGCCTGCGCTCCACCAGCTCGGCTGGGAATGGAGACGTTTCTCTGCTCAGCAATGTCTTCAGTGGAGTGGTGGCAGCCTGGCAGGCTGAGCCTGTGTCCCTTTCAGGCGCTCTGCTCCGCTGAGGAAACGTCCCCGTTCCCAGCCGAGCTGGTGGAGCGCAGGCAAGCGTCGTCGCGTCGCCAGGGGCGGGGCAAGACCGTACTTCCGGGTTTAGCTGATTTGCAGAAGATTACTGAAAACAAAAGATGCCAGAAATCCCACTGAGATTATCATCCTATCACTCCAACAAGGTAACAAAAAACACCTGACTGAGCATGTTATATTATGTGTTTAATATATTATTGTTAAAATTATATGCTTTTATGTGAGTGTTTGTCTGTTTTGGCAGGTCACTGCGTGGTGTGGCTCTCTGACTCTCACAGTTTAAAATTTTGGCTCTTTTTGTCGAACTTGTTCGCCACCCCTGATCTATACTAAACACTTTTTTCCATATCAAGAGAAATATTAAAAATATGATTTGTTTTTCTTAGATCTTAAAGAATATACTGCCCAATCCACTCATTTATTTGTGTTCTACCTCAAGTTCTTCTGTATATTCCTTTTGATTTTAGAAGGACAGTTTCCAAAAATAAATTCCAGAATTCAATAGATTTTACAATGGTTTTCCTTTTATAGTAGGAAATAGGAAGTCTAGAAAAATGCAAACACATCAGTTTACATTCTTTAAACAAGTTCTCTTAACCCCCAGTTCAACAAGTGGAAAGAATCTTGCAAGGAAGACATGTTGGACATCCCATGTGGGAGGAATATTATAGCTAATTATTCACTGCCCCCAAATTGTAATGGATTAGAGGAGCCACAAAATGATCTATAACAGGCTTATAGTTCTACCCCACTGATCTCTGGTCACTGAACAGGAGACTAGAGGACTCATTCAGATTCAGACTCCAGGGGAAGGTCTACACCCTGAATTATTCAAATGTCACATTGACTGTTGGGTTCCCTTACTTGAAGGTTTATTTACTCATAAATAATTGTCACCAAATTCCAACTCTATTGTGGTCCCCATTGACCAAAAGGGTGATAAGGTTAATACCTCAAATTATAAACTGATTAGTCTAATTGACATCATAACAAAATTGTATGTCAATTATCTTTTGTATAAAAGACACAATTTTGTACAAAAGACACAAAAAAACCCTGGGAAACTGAAAATGGCTTGCTACCTGAAGAGCAAACTGGATTTAGGTCTGAGAGCTCCACTATTGATAAATTTTATTTTAGGTCAACTAAGAGAAAACTATACAGCTAAAAGAAGCCAACTGTTGACAGCTTTCATAGACCTCATTGCAACATTTGATTCAGTGAGCAGGGACCTTATTTGGAAGAAATTTACAGACCTGAGCATGATCCCAAACTCCTCTCTTTAATCAAGTAACTAAACTCATTCCTAAGTGGATGCATAGGATCACATTGTTCCCTAACAGCAAAAATTAGTAGCATTAAAGGGTACAGACAAGAATGTATATTGGCTACATTTTATATTAACCATGTCCCAAAATCCCGTCATTTAACTGATATGCATATGCCTAAAGTTAAAAATAAACATGCAAATATTCTGCTTTATACAGATGACATGGTATTTATGTCATATACCTTGGTAGGGATGATAAGAGTGCTGCACAGGTTTAGTTCATACTGTGCATTAAACTACTTGAATATCAATACGTCTAGGACCAAGGTAGTTTTTTCCCCCTCGAAGAGGTGGACTAGGTACTGTATAAGTAGAGCCTGCATAGGGAATACATAGTCCTATCAATACAGGGTTAGTTTTGTAGAAACAGATTTTTGCCTCCCACCAAAAGGACTCTTTAAGGGCTATACCTTATACCAACACCATCAAGGCAGTTCACTAACTGCAGCTACCCAGTCTATCTAATTCCAATCATAAAATTATATACAGCAACATTTTATTTATTAATTAAATTTATATGTCACTCACAGTCAAGCACATTTGATCACATATGATGCAGACCTGTGGTAATACATAAATGCTTTCTTACTGGAATAGATACATTTAAAAATGATTCTTGGGGTGGGTAAATTTACCCCAACAACAGCAGTAAGAGCAGAGCTGGGTATACCCCCTATACAAAACCATCTAATAATTAAAGTTTTCAACTAATAGCTGAAGATCTTATCTATTGACTCACACAGACACCCAATATCTGTTTCAAAGATCAATCAGTTGCTTGGGCCAAACTTTCAAATGCCACCTCACGTTGCAGATTCCCTGTTCAGTTCCCAGGGCAAACAAATCTGAAAGTCAGGAAAACAAGTGGCACAATACAAATCAGCCTCCTCGTTAGTGAAGCATTTTAACAGCCAATATGCTTCAATGTCTTAGAATAGCTTTTTCTAGAGCTTGTTTCCAACAACTAGACTCTATGGTAAGATAGGGGAGGTTTCATGGAGTTCCATCTGAAGAAAAACTGTGTATTTGTGGAACACCAACTGCTGAAATATACTTTTTGTCCACAAATTATATTTGCAGAAAGGACTGTTTACTTACATTCTTATTTAAAATTTAAAATTTCTGGGGCACCTGGGACATACTGTAAAAATGACTATATTATTTCCTACCAACTCAGCAGGATATTGTATATAGGAATTATGGGAGGCAGGCTTGAATTTATCTATGTTTTTTTCCCTTCTTCCCAATGTGTCATGGATCAAGAACAGTGTGATGGTGGGAAAAGAAATCTCTGTAGGAATATAAAATTGAAGGCTACAATTGCCAATTGCACTCAGGGTGGCAGGGTGAGGATAGGGAACGATTGACTTTCCACACAGAAAGAAATTTAATGCAGACTCTGACAGCCAAGTGTGCACTAAGGTCTGCATTCCTTTAAAATTAATGAAATGTGTATAATTGATTTCAGTTTTGTTACAGTATTTTTATTTCCATTTTAAATTCTCTAGAGCCGTGAAAGCTTTGTGAGAGTAATTTTCATACACTTTTTTCTTTTAACTTTACTTCTCCAGTTCAATTAAATATTTTTAAAAGTAGTTACTAACTTGAATACGGAATATATTCTCTCTTTATAACAGGAACACCCTGTCGTCCTAACGAAATTCATTGAAAGAGCTAGAGAGGTGGAAATGGATGCAGTTGCAAAGAATGGAAAGGTAGACACTTTTCTGCTTCGCTTTTTCTTTCCAGGATTTATAAAATGATCATAGAGAGACTTGAGAAATGTTCCATTTTCAGCTCTACTAGATGTTCTTTACAGCTGAGCTAAACAAAGGTAGACTGAACAAAGATTTTATACAACCACCTAGCCTTGAGAAATGTTTTGTCAGTAATCTGTTTTTTTCCCCAGTATGAGCTTCTTTAAAGATTATATTGCTTGCTCTTGCTTGTTGGAATTACTTTTATTGTTTTCAGCTTCAGCAGGGAACATTGCATTTACTTAACATTGTTTGTAATGCATTGAAAAGCTGTCACCTTTGCTTATTTGCCTTTCATCTTCCCACAGAAAACTGCTGGGTGTAGTGTTCAGCGACAATAACCTTTCCCTTTAAGCCTCACAAGGGCCGTTAGATACTGGGCATCTTTCCCTGTCATAATGTATAGTAGTGCTATACCAGATTAGTCTGATAACTCACACAGTCAAAGATATTTATCATTGCAACTGACCATAGCAATTTGATAGAATTCCCTGAATTGTGTGTACAGGAAAAAACCCCACATAAACCTGGTTTAACTCTCCAGCACGGACATTCAGCATTTTTCCTGCTTCTGCTGATCATAGACTTTACAAAACATTGCAAACTTTGTTTGCCAGAAAAATTGCACCATGTAGGACTACAGCTCAAATTCACAACCTAACCATTTTTCAGTTGTCTGATTATCATGTTGAATATTCTTCTTTTTCTCACAGTTAATTTAGCAGTTCTCTCATTCCTTGGTCCCATAACTCTCTTCTGTGTAAAAAAGAGCCCTGCTTGAAATCCCCTAGCTAAGTCACTGAATCATATTTAGCAGACCATACATGTGAAGTACATAGAACCAAGCCCATTGAGCATCATGGCAGGTCTATTAAGGCAGTGACACACCATGACAAAAAATGTACCTCTGAACTTTTTGTCTGATGGTGAATCAAAAGAGAAGAAAGGAGGAAATTCTTTTTCCATTTAGGAAAAGTGAAGCAGAGACAAATAAATGAAAGAGGCTGAATGAGCCCTCTAGGTCTCCCTTAATCACTACTATGGAATAGAGCAAAATTTATGCTTCTGGAGAGATATTTTTAGCAGGATTTTATAAGCCCACCAAAGTAGATTAATTATGCTTAGAAACTGCAAAGTCCTCTTATGCTGTTCTGGCATTATCCATATACAAGGGACTTAGCAGATATATTTGGTAGTAGTAATAATAAATATTATTAATGATAATAAACCATTATTGGTTTTTGAAATGCACTGCGTACATTCGGTGTCCTACGATGACTCTGTAAAAATATCAGTATCATCATAGGAGGAGGGAGGGAGTCAAAATCACTTTTCTAAGTTCATGAGATGTGTGAGATACAAATTCCTTCATCAATTGCTCAGTTCCTTAACCCTTGTGCTAAATTACTTTTCTGAAGCTAGGAGACATTTAGAAAATTAATCCAGTTAACCAGATGTATTCATATAATGCATGCATAGTTTTGGCTTCATAGTAACTTCACTTATTATAAGTTGCATGTTTAGGTCTGAGTAAACCCATATAAAATGACTGTATTTTCTTGGCTCTTTGGAACAGGTTATCTGCCATGCCATCTCTGAGCATGTGGAAGATGCAGGAGTTCATTCTGGAGATGCTACTTTGATGTTTCCTGCACAAACAATTAGCCAAGGAGCCTTAGAGAAGGTCAATATTTGGTTAACTATACAAGACAGAGGGGTATCATGGGGTTAAAATGCACAAAGTTCTAAAAATGCATTCAAAGTTCTGAAAACTATTCAACTACAGTATTTATCAGAATATTAAGCCAGCTGAATGTTGAATAAAGTAGTTGCACACTTTTCTGATGGTCAGTACAGCTGATACTATAGGATTATTTATGGCTATAGATACTGGCGTATCCAGTATCTCTCTCAGATTTTTTTTTAAAGGAAATCACTAGAATATATTCTAATTTAGAGCAAGCATATTATCTCAGAACCTCCTTTATTAGCCTGGTATCCTCCAAGAGCACTGGACTTTAATTTCTATAAGCACAGCTCAGTGTGGTAAAAGTTGAGAAATGATGGAAGCTAAAGTCCAATATATCTGAGCACTAGATTGGATAAAGTAACATTATTTGTATTTTATCACTCCATAATATACATCAATTCATAGATTTAGTAGTCTTGCATATCACGTTGGCTAAGTGGCGGATTAAGGCTCACTGGTGCCCTAAGCACTGACAAATCTTGGTGCCCCCTCCTTTGTACATACTGTACATATCAAAGTGCAAAGTTCCAGAAACAAATTATTACTAAACTTTGATAAAATATAATTTAATGAAATTGGAATAAAATATGATTTAAAATGGAATTGGAATAAAATACAGTCTAAAATGAAATTGGAATACAATACAATAATTTAAGATATAGATAAAATATGATAAAATTATATTTCGGTGTCACCTCTGCAATCTACCCCAATCAGTCCCATATATGTAGATCTCAACCAAGAAATCAAATATTATGAAGCATGGTATAATGTAGATAAATATGAAAACAAATCAAATCAATATTAAAGACTTATAATTAGAATAAGTATAATGAGAGCTTTCATTGGATTTACACTCACATTTCTCAGGCTACTTTGGTAAAATTAAAGTTTTTTTCTCTTTTATTTCTATTTATTTTACCTTTAATGGACTTTCATTATTTGGCTGAATTAGTAATGAGGTGTTTTTATGTACTCTTATAGGTGAAAATTGCAACCAGAAAGATTGCTGATACCTTTGCTATCTCTGGACCATTCAATATCCAGTTTCTCATCAGAGGAAATGATGTGTTGGTGAGGCCTCTTTGAATGTAGAAAACAGTAGATCATAATAATAAATAGCCCATTTTCTAAGAAGCCCTCTGTTTCTTCATGCACACCTGGCAAAAACGGTCAAGGCTGTTGCTGCTGTTTGCTGTACAGCACAGGCTAGAGGAAGTCATATAATACCTGCCTTGTTTGATGCCTCATGGCTGTACAGTATGTACCATTGATATTCTGTCATTCACTGCTGTATAAGGCATTTTGTGGTATGAAAGAACAGCTCCGTTTGTCCAGATAATACAGTAATTTGAGGAGAAAATAAGCTCTGTAGAATTGTTGTCTGTCAGCAAGCATGTTAGCTCAGCACTTGCTTTAAATCAGATCAGTACTAAACAAGATTTGTAAGAATATTATAAGCGACTCATCTTATTGGTGTGGCAGATGTTTGACTGCAATATACAGAGCTTGCTATTTTGCTATCTTGGGTTATTATAGATAGCTCAAAAACAAATGGGATAGAAGAAAATGCAAAGAGGACATTTGTCTTCCAGGTATTCTTGCTTATGGGATGGATCACCTACTACGATGTTAGATACAATATTAACTATAGGAATGGGAGAGGGAAGAATGTCAGGATGGCAAAGAGCTGGAGGGGGGTTATTTAGTACTTCCATTTCTCTGTGATTTTCATGAACCCTACACTTACTCCAGTTATCATAGGCATCAGTAGAGAAGCATTACAACTGTCTTTTCCTGACTATAACACTTCTTAGCTTTTCTCCAACCTACAGATAGTGTATATACTTAAAAAAAATCTTGTTGGTTGAAGTCAATTGTTAAAATTGCATTGGACTAGTTCCACTACCCTCAGCCACGATATCTTCCCCTAAAATCCAGGAAAGCAATTTAGCCACTGTCACACCCTCTCTCACTATGGATACGCTGAAGGCCCGCTTCAGTAAGTAGTTCCATTTCACAGTCCCCCTACAATAAGTCCATTGCATCAGTTGGAAAAGCCAAACAAAAACAAATGTATGCTGTTGCATGTATTATTGCTAAGCTAGTACAATACCTTCTTTATATACAAAGAGCTACTTTTACAAACATGTGATCTTGCTCGAATATGGCAAGCAGAAACATCAGAGTGCTCATGATGAAGCCAAAGCTTATGACTCAGTTCTATTCCTGTCCTTTGATAATCCCTTTGTCACCCTTTTGTATCTATATTGTTATGTACTTCACCTATCATATTTATCTTCTAATCTTATGTTTGTTGGAAAATGTAATTTGTATAGATTTGAGAAATAATAAAAACCATGCTAGAAATGTTTTTCAGTATTGATTAACAATTTGGAGCATATTAGTGGCCATCTTGAATGAATGTAATCTCAGAAAATGCTGGGAATTTAAAACACTTTTGTCCATGTTATTGTATGTATCCATTGCAGATGTAGGTAAATTCCATCTTTTCATTATGTGTGTAGGCAGGAGGATAGAGAAAGATATGATAAATATTGTAATAATGTCCAGAATTTGTAAGGTTATAAATAGTTATTGGTATAAATGTGTTATTTATCTTTCTTTGCAATCAATATAAAGGCAACCGTTAAAAGATTTTTCCCATCTCTCTCGTAGGTGATAGAGTGTAACTTGCGAGCATCACGATCTATTCCATTTATATCCAAGTCCCTTGGGCTGGATTTCATTGATGTGGCAACTAAAGTGATGACTGGGGAACAGCTCCATGAATCCTCCCTTCCTGCACTGACAAATCCTATTATTCCATCAAATTATGTTGGCATTAAGGTATGTGTGGAGTGATGTAGAATAATTAGGTAATTACACTTATGTGACTTATAAATGTAACTTCATAAGGTTAAATTCTTTTTATCCATTCATTTAATTGGGGAGAAGAAATAGGTAAAATAGTCCTCCCTATCGATATACACTGTGCTGAGTATTAAAGTTCCACATTAAAAATCACAATCAGACATCCAAATCAAATGCATATTAACAAAGTCTGTACACTGAAACAAAGAGTAAGTTTAATGAATAGTATATTACATTTGGAAGATGGATAACTCAGTGTCCCTGTAAATAGGCTAGCCTTCACTCTTCTTAGTAAAATTGCTTCTATCTAAATGAAGCAGGTTTGCATAATCAATGTCCCTCTGTATAATACACCATGTGTTCAAGACACTTTGCATTTTAGCTGAGAGCTAATGACTGAAAACACAATGTCATGAAATATTTGTTAAGTTACTCTATGTAGTTTTCTTGTGGGTCAAAATAGGGGTTTACTTTGGAACTCACAAACTGTTCAAGTTGGTCTCCTGTTTAGTGTTTCATAGAGGGTTGGAAGTTTTCAATAATAGTTGATGGGCCCTTTTCAGTAAATTACTACCCTTAGTTTTTTCAAGCTGAATGCCAACCTCCAGAAAAGGGGAAATTTATCCCCGATTGCTTCCCATTGTAAAATAGGTATTCTAATGTCACAGTGATTTGCTAAGTGATTTGCATGGAAATCCTTCTGTTCTAAACAAAATCTTTTTTTAGGAATCCAAAAATGCTTGTAAATGCCTACAGCAATAATTATTATTAAAATGCCAGAAATAATTAAAAAGTTCTGAAGCGGTCCTATGGGATAACTTTTTGAATCATACATACATTATTATGAATTAATTTTATGGAATTCTTTGATGAGCACCCCAATCATATCTTCTTTCCAGTTTGGAGTTGCTTTTGCATCAGAGGAAAGAATCTTTCCCCAGAACATTTTGCCAGAAGGCAGACTTATCAAAAATGGAAAAGGCCATGATTTCCTTCCATCTTTTTTCATAGCCACAAAATGGGAGACAAGTCATAACTGCTTTTTTGTGCTGGATTAGCTTGGCAGCTACATCTCCCTTTTCTCTCCTCCTTAATTGTGTCATTCAAAGCAAATGGTGGGAAAGGGCCTGCAAGGAAACTTTCAGAAATTGATGTAGGTGATAAATGTCTCAGTGGACAACAGATGAGTCAAGTCTTGGGTAAAATATATGGTTTACTCTGTACCAATATTCTGAATGCTATAGTCACAGTCATATTGCTGCTATATTGCTGCCTCATTTCTTTTATTATCTACCATGGAATGATGCTAGTACTTGTTATGCATCTGTGAGACAGTTCCGGGCTTAATATATATATACTATATGTATTTACTGCATATTACATGTATGTATCACTCACACACATAGACACAGATACATGGGGATGGATAGTTGGTGTTGTCCATTATTAAGGAAGTACAGTGCCAGGATTTAATGTCAGGACCATTTCCCTTTTATTCCTTTTTTTCTAGCATTTGCTAGTAGTGGCATCACCTGCTATCCCATTCCTAATTTCTGATTCTCTTTGAGAATAAGTCCAATTTTGAGGCACAATTGGATTTGCCCAGCACATTCTGTCCTCTGGGTTAAAAAAACTCAAAACTTTAAATAATACAAATTCTAAATTGTACTAGAATGCATAAAATACAGAGATCCCCCAACCCTCTGCCCAAGGCAGGAGACTTTATACCATCTGAACAAATAGATGTCCAATCTTTTCGTGAAAATCTTCAGCAATGGAACACCCACAATTCCAGGAAGGGAGCTGTTCTATTGATTTATTATTCTCACTATCAGGAAATTTCTCCTTAGTTCCAGGTTGGATCTCTCTTTAACCAGCTTCCATCCATCGCTTCTTGCCCTGCCTTCAGTGCTTTGGAAAATAAGTCAACCTCTGTCTTTGTGGCTTCCCCTCAAGTACTGGAAGAAAGCTGTCATGTCATCCCTAATCCTTCTCTTTGTTACTCTAATCGTCCTGTACCTTAGATGTTTATCATATGGTTTAGCCTTCAGACCCCTTATCATCTTTGTTGCTCTTCTCTGCACTTTTGTATAGTAGCAATGCAGTATTCCAAGTGTGGCATCACTATTGCAGTATAGAGTGGTACTATCACTTTTTGTGATCTTTAGGAAATAGCACATTTTGGCTATGCCAACATGTGTGGTACAGCTTCATCTTTCACTAATATCCTGCCTATTAATATCTTTCCTATTCTGCCAAAATGTCAAATCAGGTTCTGGTTACCAAAATGTTGTCCACTTATATCTTGCAGCCACAGTTTACTATATTTGGAGAATTAATGTTGCAAATGAATTCACATTTCTTTCTCATTTTCTAGGCTCCAATGTTCTCCTGGCCCCGTTTGAGAGATGTTGACCCTATTCTACGATGTGAAATGGCATCCACTGGGGAGGTATCAACTTTTATGATGTTTTTTCACAAAGGTCAATCAATATCCAGAAAATGATTCTTGGAGAATAGGCCACTTTTACATGACACTACATTAGTAATATTTTTATTATTAAGTTGCTTTGTTTTTGTAGTGAATCAATCTTTGAAGTTAAAAAAAAAAAACAGAATTTAGAACCTTTTTATTATCTGAAAACAGCCTTTCACATAAAAAATATCAAATTTATCTGGTAGAACGTAACTTGTTTGACCACTGGATGTCCCCCTTCATTAGTGTTTGAGTCCTATCTCTTTACAGTAGTAAAGAAACAAAAAACTTTGTTTCTCTTTTCTCCTCCCTCCACTCCCAGCACACAGAAAATTATCAGGTTTCAATAAATATTTCAGAATAACAGACATAATATTTTATGAAATATTTCTTGATATCATAGAATATATAGTCTCAATGATGTAAAGTCTACATCAGGTTCCAGAGACTACATCAGGCTTTAGAACATTTTTGTTCTAACAACAAACAAACTGGTTTTAGTCAGTTTGGTTTAGTGGTTAAGACACCAGGCTAGAAAGCAAGAACCCTTGAATTAAGTTCTGCGTTAGCCATGAAAGCCAGCTTGGGCCAGCCACTTTCTCTTAGCCCACCTCATCTCTCAGGGTTGTTGTGGGGGGAACTTGAATGTGAAAGTAACATCAGGCTAACAAAATCTGGGAGACATATATATGATTTCTTTTTAAAACCATGATGCACGATATTGGATTGGGGGGGGGGGAACCTTCATGTATTCTACATGGATGTATATTTTTTCTATTGTTAGAATCCAAGATATATAACCTCAGCAGGATTCCAGATTTAATTTGGTTTCAGCCAGAAATATAGCCCCAAATATGCCTGATCCAGGAAGTCTACTCTTAGCACAATACCAGTACTTGTCTAAAGTCTAGGACTACAAATGGTGTAAAATTGCCCAAAGTAGATATTTCATCATGCTACCCAATGGTGGATGGTGGATTTCATCTCTCTAGGAATATGTTAAAGTTTAACATTTGAGCTGAATATTTTTATTAAACTTTTTTTGACAGCTGTTCCAAATATTTCATTCGTTTAAGTCTCTCCAATTCAGGGACTGAATATTTAGGTTCTTGTGAAAGGTACTCCGAATTGAGAATGGGGAAAAATGAACCTTACTGCATGTGCACAATGTGAATATTAACTTGGTAATGGTGGTTAAGTATGATAACATTCTGTGTTTTGGGATTTGAATGTCTACATGTATTCAAAAGGGATACCATTGAAAACAATGCCAATAGACCTCCAAGGTTCCTTCCAGCACTATTATGATTGAGCTACACAGCATCAATATAAAGTGATGCATCTGACTGATATGCAAGAATATATACTGAATCAGAAAGAAGAATTTGCATAATTCTACCCTTATCATTTTAGTAAACATTCTTCAAAGAGAAAAATTACCTGAACCTCATATTGACATACACCTGTGCGTCTGTATTATGTGTATGATCTCAGAAATGGGCACAGTTTATATTTCCTACTCAGGAATTTTCTGTTCTTGCAACATAGCTATGATTAGTTTTGGCTTGAGTGAATATGGTGATTAAATTTATATGGGAATTAGTTTTAAAGTCAATAAGGACTGATGAAATGTTATAAATATATTAGAGTATACTGTAAATTGAAATGAAGAGATCATTATATTGACCTTTATGATTCTAAACACATTTACGCCCAGGTGCTTCAAATAGGTGATAAACACAGTTCTATTCAATAATAAATTAGTTCCAAAAATGTACTTTAGGATTGCAATATAATTATAGTGACCTTGATTGATTTACAATGTCCATTTTTCACATATAAAGGCCACATGAAATTTTAATATTGTATAGCTAATACTAGAACATGTCCTATATTGTTCAAGAATTTTATTATCATTATCACTCTGCTGCTGAAATTGAACTCAGAGTCACAACTGCAGCAAATTTTGCTTTGAGGCTAGTTAATGGAGAAAGAAAAGCTTATTGTCCTTCTAACTTTTTGAAGGGGCTTGATTTCATCAGAAACAAAAGAAAAAAGGAATAATATTTTAGCCGGGGGATGAAGATTATTTTTCTAAATGTTAGATAGTGAGAAAGAATATTTTAGTGATAAAGGAGAGATTATTAACTTTTATGAGTTAGAAAGATCCATATTCACAATTGCCATAAAACAGGAAAATTGTGAAGGTCTTTCTTGCCAGTGAATAGAAGGTAATAACTCTCCACTGGTAAAACAGTCACTTTATTCTACAAATGCATTTTAAATGCATGGATATGAATAGCTATAGAAACAGAATGAGCTTAGATTTAAATAGGAACTTCCAACCACTTATAAGTGCCAATAGCAGCAGCTTAAACCTTCGAGATAATGTTTCCTTTCCCCTTCTCAATATTTAATATACAAGCTTGATCATTTCTATTTTGAAAGTTGCATAAAACTTAATTATTGGGGCCCATTATATTCAAGATTATTTTTTCTGGGTTTGATTTAGCATATTATATCTCCTTAACTATCATGATTTATAAAGTGTGGTTTATAGATTAGTGTAATACATGAACCTGATATATTCAAGGGAGAAGTAGAAGAGCAATTTGATGTAAAATTTTGCAAGCCAAAACAGTTCCATTAGTAAAGCTTTTGTTTTGTTCCATTTAGAATATTACTTAGAGTTTGGTACTTCTTTTATTTGTCTAGCTCCATTCCACTGCTTTAATAATATCTTATTACAAAGGAAACCTATATGCCTACTTCTTTTTCTTCCTAAGGCACTGAAACTATGAAGATAGCGTAGGATGCCTCACTATTTTGGAAAGAAAATCTGTGAAATACTATTGATAGACTACCTAAATTGAAGACATAGCCATGATTTGTGAAATGTTTGCATATTTTTACAATATAATGTATTCTCTAAAGCATTAATGCTCAGCGTTCAACAGTGAATGATGTCTCTAATCACTCCTTAATAAAAAAGATACACTAGCAGGTGCTACTGCTGGTTTCATCACTGTGCAATTGATTTGTTATTCTCTTTTCATCAGTTGATTGCAAAACAATACCTGCAGCAAAATTCAAATTCTATCAAATAATTGACCAAGAAATTGAAGAATAACCTAATATATCACATAGACTATATAACTTGGAAAGGAACTTAAATATCATTGGACTAATTTAGCAATCAATTTATCAAAATGCTCAAAAGCTGACACTAGGCACTAACCTTGCTATTTTTTTTTATTACTTGTCCGAATTACATCTTTTATTTTCTGAGAGTTGGGTCATTGTTTAAATTCTCAGCCACTAATCCTTTAAATCCAATATATTAAGCTATATGCAAAATGCTTCTCATTCCTTTGCTTTCTACCTATACTTTTTGTGTGTTGTGTTGAGCTAAAACAGCTTCTCAAATAATCAAGAAACGTCTATACTCCCTAAGCAATTCTGCATTCTTATGGCAGGCAATATCATTCATTTATGGGCCCAGAGAAGCATTTATAACCCTCACTGTTATTTAAGCATTAAGTAGTATCAATGTTCTGTGGAATGTATTCATGCTTATGAACCAGAAGCTGTGCTTGGCATCTACATCATTCATAGATGGTTCCATTTAAGTTGCTCCATGGTGTGCTGTTTTAAAGTAGCATATTCCATATTCCTTCATTAATGCTTAATTAAAATATCAGATTAATCTCTGCTGATCTGCTATTTCCTGGCTGGTTCAAAAGCTACAAATAGGAGAAAAGAGGAAAATTGACCCCTTTAAAAATGTGTTTTTTTCAATGTCCTTGATCAAACTATCTTCCTTATCTCTTTTGGCTCTCTTTTTCTGTTTCCCCCCCAATGCCCAGGTGGCTGGCTTTGGAGAAAATGTTCACTCAGCCTTCCTAAAAGCAATGCTCTCTGCAGGATTTAAGTTGCCACGGAAGGGAATTCTGCTTGGAATCCAGGTGAGCTGTAGCAGCTTTGAGTGTAGAGCAAAGACTTATCATTGTAAAAGAGAGAGGTCAATTTATTTCTGGTTCTTCTTGTTGCTGTGTCTTGTTGCATCATCAATATTTTTAATTGATGCAAAAACACTTTTTAAAATATGCTTTGCCATGAAATATTCCTGTCATTTTTATATTTACCGTGTAACTCTTTTGAACAAAGAACTATTTTCATCAAATTCTGAGAAGTATACAATTCAAATGCTATGTACCAATCTATGGACTGTGAAGGAATTGACTTAGGGCAGTCTGCTTAAAATATGGAACACTTAGAACAGGGGTGTCCAAACTTGGGAACTTTAAGACTTGTGAACTTCAACTCCCAGAATTCCCCAGCCAGCCTGGCTGGCTGGGGAATTCTGGGAGTTGAAGTCCACAAGTCTTAAAGTTCCCAAGTTTGGACACCCCTGACTTAGAAGAACTTCCTTGAATGTTCTAAGTGCTTAGGTTCAGAGGGCCCACAGTTCAGAGTTGACCCTTAGAATGTTGTAAGGGCCCACAGTTCAGATAATAGAGTTTATGCATATAATATCCTTGTTAACTTGGAATGGATAGGGGGAGGGGGCCTTAATCTCTGTGAAAAAACATGTATTTGCTGCAGCAAAGGGAAGATGTAGTAGACTTATTAACTAATATTTCAATTATTTCATACAATAGGAGTTAATAGGTTTCCTCCTACATTGTGCAGCTGTAATTATTCATTCAAATGGAAGTTTTATCTATCCAGACAAATCCAAATCCTATTTATTTTAGCATACTAAATAGTCTGGTGTTACATAGCGGATGCCAACAATTTGTGTTATTAAGAGCAATAGCTCTCCTGAATATTCCCACACATCATGTCATCTTATCTAAGACTATTTTGACATACCCACATATTTGAATGAAACCTGAGAATACTCATTCTGCAAAATAAAAGTAACCCTCAATCTCCCTCACCCTACCCCCCCCCCCCTTTACAAGTCTGCCTATCCCTCTCTTCCTGCAATGCTTCTTCACTGCCTCAGGGTAATTACAAGCTGCAGAAGATACAGAAGAAGGGTGATGCATTAATAAATCTCCTCAAGGCCTCTGTGTCTGTTTTCCAAATGATCAGTCACTGGATCTGAGATTGGAAAATGCTAGGGGTCTCATAAAAACAATTG
The DNA here is from genome assembly GCF_964273705.1 of Natrix helvetica. Lineage (NCBI taxonomy): Eukaryota > Metazoa > Chordata > Lepidosauria > Squamata > Natricidae > Natrix > Natrix helvetica. The sequence continues at coordinate 186,167,151 of NC_138548.1, forward strand.
ATGGCCTTTTGCAATCCTCCTGCTGTGCTCGTAATAAGTTTATACTCCGCATAAAGTCAATAAGAAAATAATTAAAAATAATACTGACTTCCCAATCTTGAATGATTATTGTAGACAGCAAGAAAGGATGTGAGAATTAGGCCCCTAACATTTAGCAACAGGAAACTGTCCTGAGAGAAGAGCAAAAACAAGCAAACAATAGGGTCAAATGTCTTCTCAAATTTGTCTATAAGTTCTAGTCCAATAAGTAAATCCTTTCCATTTATTTACTTCTCTGAGAAACAGGTGACTGAAGGGATTAAAAAGTGGGTTCAACTAGCCAATCACTAATAAAAATGCCTGTGCATGCCTTATAACTTTAAACAGGTTTAAAAGTCATTCCCAACCCTGAGAGAATGAGCTCAGGAAGTTTGCTTGGCAATTAATTCATCCTTTAAATGAATTATATTTCACCCAACCTTGATACGATCAGATATTTCTCTTAAGCAAAATAGTTCATTATGTTAGTCCCTGCTGTTCACTTTGGGGTCATTCAATATTTTACAAATGGGCTAGAAGCAATTCTTATCACTATAAGCTCTGTTGCTCCAGCTGTTGAGTTCTGCCATATATTCCAGTATGCTCCACAGAGCAGATGCTACTGCCCAAATAATAGTGGTCTATAAGTCATTATGAAGGTGCTATGCTTGACCTGTTGATAGAGGATGCCCAGTCAAATTGCTTGCCCTTTTGGCTAATCCCCTAGTGATGATTAATGAGCATTGCATCCACTCTGCATGATGAAAGTATAGGTCTGTCTAGAAATGTCCTAAGGTCATGGGAAGTAGAAATAAGTGTCAGGGTGTGAAATCAACTACATTATTAACTTGCTTTTTTAGTTTTTCTTCATTTAACTGCTTGTACTCCAGACGCTTCAGGAAATTAAAAATGAATCCAATTTTAAGGCAGGTGAAATTTGATTTTTCTTAAAAAAGCAGACGCTCAAGCATATTTTAGAATAAAAATGGATAGGTCAGTAAAACAAATGTATAACTTAGGTAGATGGTATAACTTGTTAGATAGAATTCTGCTAATAATGAATATAAAATAAACCAAAGAATTCAGATTGCTTAAGTTTAATAGCCTGCAAATAGACTGAGCAGAATCCTTTAGAATTAGGCAGTTAATAAATTTAAATAAATAAATAAATAGGGATAATAATAATAAAAACAATGACTTTTATGGCTGATAAATGGGAATGACTGAAGCAGGAATGATAGATGTAGGTTGGGTAGGTTGGTTTTGTAATACGATTAGCCATTACTGTGTTTACTTTCATTACAGTGGGCAATGGAATATCCTTCCCACTTGACTCTTTTATGTTGAGGAATATTTGGTTTCCCTTCAAATATTTTTGAATATATCTAAACGCAAAATAATTAGGAATATAGGGCAGGTCAAGGAGGTCCCCTTGTATACTTTACACAAAAGCAAGGTGAGCCCAAGATTTGCAGGGAGCAGAAATGAAGGCAGATTTTGTTTTACTGCATCAAATATGAAGTGACATAATAGTACATGGGAGATAAGATAGCATTCTCTGGGCAATTTATAATGTCAGCATATTGCTCCCAACAATCTGAGTCTTCATTTTACTGACCTTGGAAGGATGGAAGGCTAAGTAACCCCATCAGCCCCATCAGGATCGAACTCTAGGCTGTGGGCAGAATTTGCCTGCAATACTCCATTCTAATCATTATGCCACCTTTAGGTCCTTGAGTTTAGATCAGGGTTCCCCCAACTTTTCAGCGCATAAACTCCTTTATGAAGTTTCAGATTGTTCATTGACCCTCCAAACATTTATTATATGAAAATAATTTAGTAAATGTTATTTTAACTAACAATACTACAAATAACGATAACAACCCTTGGATAATCCCATTGATCCTTGGGGGTCCATATTGACTACTTTGGAGAACGCTGGTTTAGATAAAGAAAGGTGAGGAAAACCTGACATTTAAGAAAAACATGCAAGTTGACTAGCTGTTTTATTATCTTTCTTAAGTAGACTATTTAGTAAGGTTTATTGAAGACATGCAGCAGTAGTATCCCTGTGGTAAAATGTTACATGTTTACAACATGCAGGAAATGTTTTATCTTTAAACCTTGATGAATTATGATCTGTTCCTGACTCACTTCGCACATAGAAAATGTACGGTAAATCCTGGAAGAGACTTTTAAGATTATATAGTAAAATCTTCTGCCCAATGCCAGACAGTATGTAGTTGAATGTCTGGACAGTCGTTGTCAGTTATATCCTTTGTTAGGCAAACTAGGTATGATATATTGCTGCAGGAATTAAATCTGCTTCTGGGTATAGTACAATATGGGGACATGCTCTGAACAGATTTTATAATGCATGCATCAGATTTTTTTAAAAAAAAACACACACCAAATTGTGAGCCATATTGAGAAGAGGCACAGGGATAAGGTTCCAAATAAGTTATTTTAAAAAGACATCTCTAACTTCTAAAGAGACTGAATTTGTGGTGCGGGACGAAAGGGTTAGGTTAGCCACCTTCCCATCAATGAACAGGCCTCTGCTATAAACTGCAGCCTTTGCAGCTGATTTTAGAAAAAGAAATATGAGGCTGAAGGAGATGCAGCTATGAAACATTAAATTAACTAGAGTCTTCAATCCTTGAGAAAAAAAATCTAAATGATTTCAGGATAGAATATAATTGGAAGTGCACAAAGATGAGTTTGTTGATTAATCTGTGCAGATTTATTCTGAGTGATATTATTCTGAATGAATGAATATATATATATATATATATATATATATATATATATATATATATATATATATATATATATATATATATATATATATATATATATATTCATTCAAATTTGCTTGATTTCATATTCAACTTACAGCTAAAGTTGTCTTAACAAATGCAGTAGGAAAAGCTTATATTGCTTTTAGTACTAACTGAACTGGCATAGTTCCATAAAAACCAGAATCAGCTGAGGAGCCTCTATTCATAGGATAATTATACAGTGTATGAAAAGGAAGTTGAAAGAAATGAGAATATTCATTTTAAAATAGAACCCCAGTAGCTTGCAGTTCTAAACCAAGTTAGTGCAACTTACTCTTTAGAAGCGAGTGATTTCTACTTCAGATACTTTCAATCAGTCTTGACATCTAGGACAGCTTTGATGACTGCTGTAATTTCTCTCTCTCTCTCTCTCTCTCTCTCTCTCTCTCTCTCTCTCTATCTATCTATCTATCTATCTATCAATCTCTCTCTCTCTCAATCTCTTTTAGCGTTCAGTAACGTTTGATAGAAGCTTATCATTCTATTATGAAAGTCCAGACCAGAAGCCAGAGTGATTTGAAAATTGAGAAGATGCCAACTCTGTCAAGTTAGATATTTATATTTTCCTCTTCATTTAGAGAGCAGAAATGTCTTCTCAAGGAATGACACTTCAAACTACAATTGGCTCATTTTCCCTCACAAATTCCTTGCTATATTTGTTAGGGTTTCTCAGTGTAAACCTGTACCAAGAAAAGCAAATCCAGAAATCCTGAATCTTTGTTAAAACTCAGGCAGCAGTGGAATGCTTTTAATTTGAAAATCAGCTGCCTTTGATATGAATGAAGATCTGAACAGTAGTAGAAAGGTCTTGCTAAACAACAGAATTAATTCACTTAATAAAAATAATCTGGATGTTGAGGATGACAACAACAACAACAACAATAATAATAAATGACAACTTTGTATTTCTAGTTAAACTGATAGCCATCATTATTACAGAGGAGGTCCTAGGTGCCTCCTAGCTCTAACCCTTTATATTTGCACCACTGCATCCTCATTTTTTCACCAGCCATTTTTCAACACCAGTTTAATTCTGTTCCCTTCACCAGTGCAAATAACAATAGTTAACAGAAGTGGCCTCTTGGGGAAATTGGAGTTAATAGGTACATAAAGTAGGACATGATGTAGAGAGACCATCTCATGTGATAAAACATCACAATGGTACATGGTTATGAACATTTCTATGCTAAAATGAGGCTGCCTAGGCTGTCCTCCTCAGAAACAGTATGTTTTGGGGTTTCTAACCTGCATATTCCTGTTACACAGCTTGCTTCATTTGGCACTTCCAGGATAAAGTATAGTTCATTTTTAGCCACTTTAGGCTCTAACTTTTAAAAAGTTCTAGCTGTTACTATAAAGGAGAGAGACCTATACTTTTGTCAGTTTCTACTAAATATTTAAAATTAAATTTGAGCTTTCACATGATGTAGTCTCCGTTCTTTCCCTTCTGCCTGGTTTTTCTCTTCTCTTCTTCTTTTCCTCAAGTTCCAGGGGTCAATGGGTGCTGGACCGGATAAAGATTTATGAACTTTCCTGAAAAAAGTGATCAAGCAATGTTCTGTTGTCTAGTAATCCATACTCCCTAGTTATAAGGCTCTGAAAGGCATAGTGTTATATTAAGACTCTGGGGAACCCAGCATATTGGTGAGACATGGACTTCAATTGCAGACAGTACTTTTGTATCTTATTAATCTAAAATAACTTGCCATTACAATAAAGCTCATGTATTGTATATCTTTCTGTGACGTTCACTTTTAAGAAAAGGTAGATGTCAAAGACTAACACAGAGCTTCACTGTGTACCCTGTGGTAAAAGCAGAGATTTCCTGTATATTGCGAATGATCCTCACTGCAAACATTGTGGAACAAAAATGTTCTGTTTAGCTGATTCTTGTTTTTCTTTCAGCATTCCTTCCGTCCAAAATTTCTTTATGAAGCAGAGCAGCTGCATAATCAAGGTTTTAAGGTAGGTTATTTGTTGTATGAAAATTCAGGAAAGGCTATACTTCTTAGCTAAAGGATTATCCAGAATGATCTTCCTCTTCTCCCTCATCTCTTCATGTAAATTTCCATGAGTATAGGTGAAATACAGAATAGGAACTGGAAACTTTGAGTAACAATAAGGCACACGGGCAAGTGAGAATGAACAAATTTTGGGTTTATTCTGTGAACAGCTTCAAACATCTGGTTTAACTAGGCCTTCCTGATTTTGGTGATATCCAAATCTCCCCACTCATGGGCTAAACATGTTTCTTCTATAGCAGATGTTCTACATGTGTTTAGAAGCATGCAAACTGCAAGTAGAGGAAGGGAAAAAACTGTTCTGTGTGGGAAAGCATAGGAAATATCAATTTTGTGGAACTTCAGGTCTTATAATACGTATTTATCATGATTTCATTTTTATTAAGAGCAAGAAAAACTATATTGGCTAGACTGCAAAATTAGCCCTTCTGCCATTTATTTTTGAAAGCAATAATAGAGCGCTGTGAACACTGAAGTGCCCAGTGGCTAAGTCCTTTTCTGACACCAATCAATACTTCCTTTTCACCTTTAAATAAGAGTCTGTTGTATCAGCTATTATACTGCCAGCTGGCAAAGGCTGAAACGACATGTGACAAAGTTACTTGCAAGCTGTTTTGTAAAACACAAAATCCTGATTTGGCTCTTCAAAGTCCACTTGTTCAGTGCTGACATATAGATCTTGGTTCCATAGGCATAAGGAACACTACACTATCTATTTCTCATCTTTAGATTATATTCCTTTTACCCTATAAATGGAATAACGTAAGCTTTCTGATCACCTCTGAGTTAAACTGATATCCACATGGGAATAAAAACTATATAATGGCATAAAAGTTTCTCTCCCCACTGTCAATCCTTGACCTGAATTTATTGCCTGCTTCAGCTCACAAGTTGGTTGTGTTTTGTTTCCCATCTTGTTAAGCAAAGTGATCAGCTTTCCAATCCAACTTTTTCAGAAAGTCAACTGCTGGTGGGAATCCATCCAACAATCACAACAGTGATGCAAGAAGACAGGCTGGGAGGATAGCAAGTTTTGACAAGTGGCTCTTTCCAAACCAGGGATCTCCACTGAACGCCTGCATGCCTGTTCATGGATTTCTGGAGGTTTAGATTTTTAAAAAGTCAGTCTCCTGCTTAGAGAGAGTGCTGCTTTTTCAAAACCCACACTCTTAGGTGGCAGTAAGAAATAAATGATGCACTATCCTGAAGTGGCCAATAGACTGAGGCTGACCCTTCTCTCAGGGGTCACCAAACCGGCTGTCAATAGCATGTACAGTGAATGAAGTGCTTCAACTTGGCCATACCATTAAAGTCCCACTGTTAGCCTCTTAAGAGAATAGCACCATCACAGCTAAGGTGGTTTTGTTGCTAGAGACATAAGTGAGAAAAGGTCCACAAATATTTTTTGGCATTTAAGCTGCACAGCTTAAACATGTAAACAGCACAGATGAGAAGTGGGGACAAATACAATAGTTATTCCCCACTGCATCACCCTCTTTTTGTAGGCAGTAGCTTTCTGAGTGGAAAATGTCCATTCATATCACCCTTGGTACAAGGAGGAACGTGGCAAATGGCAGAGCCCTCAGTTTGTTCCTTACTTTACTGTCTCACCTGAAAAGACTATGTGATTTAAAGCTTTTTGACAACAGCTGTAGATACTCAGATCCTTTCTCTCTTATTGGATGACCCTGTTAGAGAAGATACAGCATGGATACAGATAACCTTTATCACTTGGCTTCCTGCCAGATCCTGGAACAAAAACTATCCATGAAGTCTTCCAGTGAACTCTGCCAAACAGCATGAAATGCTTTCTGCTTACACATTTCTACTATTCTGATAGTGTGTACTTGTTAAACTTGTAACTGAACCTTTTGTGGGACAGCTGACTTTTTACATTGCTTTACATTAGTACCAAACCACATGAATAGCCAAAATACACGTAATATGTAGAACTGTCTATTTCATATGTAACAAGGAGTAAATGGGTAGTTTTAAAAGTTTCAGGTCCTTTGGCTAGGAGAAGATTCATCTTTCTGTATAAACATTTCCAAGTGGGAGAACAGCAATCTTCCCAAAGTCCGTGGACTGGCACCAGTCCACAGCATGCCAGAAACTGGGCCATGTAAACAAGCAAAGCCCCATTTGCAGGATGCAGGCAGCACACACCTCCTCCGCTCTGAGGAAAAACTTCTCTTCACAGAACTGGTCCTTGGTGTCCAAAAGGTTGGGGGCCGCCGTTCTAAAAGATACTAATTCAATGATAGCATCTTTTTATAATATCCAAATATCAGACTTCCAATAGTAGAAGTAATAAAGCAATACTTTGTTACTAAATCAGTAAAAAAGGAATGCTTCATCATTGCTGAATCTTAGTACTTTGGATTTTTCCTGGTTTATTATTATTCCCATATCTTGTCATCCAGTTTCTATCTGGAGGAGATATAAATTATGTTAAATGGGTGGGGTCTATGACATCCCAAACCATATTACAATATCTCTTTTTTAAAAGGCAGCAACTGATTCACACCCACTCAGGCAGTTGTCATTAAAACTCAACAGGAAGCTTGTCATTGATTTTCAGTTGCTCAATCTCCTACACTACCACTGATAGTTAAATGAAACCTCCCCCCCCCTTATCATTACACAGCATATACACACTCATGCATGTATGTACATAAATCTCTTTCTGCAGCTTTATGCTACACCAGAAACTTCAGCATGGCTCAATAGTAATGACATACCTGCTTCTCCAGTTGCCTGGCCTTCGAAGGAGAACTCGGAACCCATACTTCCTCCAGTCAAACAGTAAGAGATCCAACAAACTTGAAATATTCACAGTTGAGCAAAACTTTCATTAGAACCAGCAGTGAGAGAAAATGACTTGTAAGCTTTTGACTTTTTTTAAAGAATTCTTAATCAGAGAAATGGGGTCAACAAAACTGGGCTTGCATTATCTGATCTGCCCACACCTACTTGGTATCAAATAGTAACTATTGAGCATTCTGAAATATTACCAATTATTATCTTCCTTAGTAAACTTAGGTGGATTCCAGACTCTCCAGAGCATGGAACTCTGAATCCAATTAACTCTGCAGAAGCCACAACTTTTTCTCTTCCCTGCCATTCTGATGGATCTATCATCCCAGATTAGTTTAAATTAAGATGCTGTTGTGTCTGTAATGGTTACAGCTAAAGCACAGTTCTTATGGAGCTGAATATGGCTTAATAAGTTTGACACGTCTCTACTGCTGTGCTTATGTCTCACACTGTTTGCTTTTAAATTGGAACATCTTGAGTTGGACTATAAGCAGTCAGTTTCAAGGTGCTTTAATGCCTTTGGATCTAGCTTTAGAGTTGAAAAAATTACCAACTGAGTACAAAGACCTGTATTGATGGAATTCTAAAAAATGCATTTGATTTACTGGAGATATCTTTATTTGAGTTCTTAATCTCATATATGCTTTCTTTTAGGCTCATAAAGGATGGGAGCATAGACTTGGTAATTAACCTTCCCAACAACAACACCAAGTTTGTGCAGGATAATTACCTAATCCGTAGAGCAGCTGTTGATGGTGGAATCTCTCTCCTTACTAATTTACAGGTATTTCTCATAGTCCCATTGAATCTGTTATTGCATCCTATTGAGTAATCCCCTTCCCCTCCTCCTCCTCCTCCTTCTCTGTATTGTATTTCACTATCTTGTCACCATTAGTTTTAAAACCATTTTTATTTAACAGAGAGCAGGCTGCTGATTTTCAGAAAACTCCTATCCATAAGAGCTAATACACGGCAAAGAGATTGAAATCTGATCCAGAGATTTCTGGTGCATGTCTCTGTTGGATAGCCTTAGGCAAAACCTTCTCTTCCCCAAGCTTATTCCTTAGCTGCAATACAGACCTAATGACAGCAGCCTATTTAACAAAATTGCTGATATAATTAGAACAAGAGAATGTATGTGAAGGCACACAATAGTAGTAGGGGAGCAAAGTTATTGCTCTCTTCCCCTTTCTTCATTCCTATGTTCCTGTTGTCTGTGAGAGCACTTTACCTCTCTATCCCCTCAGTGTTTGTCCTCTAGGCAGTGCACAGCTCATCAGCATTTCAGAGAGAAAAAGAAAAAGAAGAACATTCCTCCCTCTCCTCTCTCTGCCTCTTGCCAGTGTCGCTTTTGCTATCATTACTTAGAAAAGGAAAGGACAACATGGGCATTTCCACATGCCACACTTTTTACACTCAAATCTCCCCAAGCAATTTGAAATGGGCTGCCAATCCTTTTCGCCCACTCCCCTTTTCTTGAATCCTATCAGCTTGTGCTCATTTTTCAGCTAACCAAAAGGAATATGCAAATAATACTAATACTAATACTACTAATACTACTACTACCACTACTACTAATAATAATAACAACAACAACAATAATAATAATAATAATAATAATAATAATAATAATAATAATAATAATAATAATAATAATCTTATATTTTAAGAAGGTACTTGGTTGATACCTCGGACTCTGGCAGCAAACAGTATCAACTATTAGCACCAGTCACTGGTATTTGTAATGCATTTTTTGAATGCTCAGTTGGCTGCGTTTCATGTTTAATGAATAAAGTTGTTAATAATAATAATAATAATAATAATAATAATAATAATAATAATAATAATAATAATAATAATAATAATAATAATAATGGTGATGCAATCTGTGTTTTGCTTCGCTCCCCACAAAGAAGAAATGAAGTAAATTGCTAGCTGTGCACATTATTTGTCAAATGAACCTGAATGTTTTGATGGGATGAAGCTGCCTTATTACTCAGCCATAATTCCTATTATAGATCCTATTAAAAATTAGGAAGTTAACTTTCAATTTTGATTATAGGCTGCAATGATGGCAGATGGATCAATATGGATTAAAAACAAAATACTGTACACATTTTAGACTCTAGTAACTAGAACCACACCACTATGCTAGAATAATACAAACCTTCTCAATACAAAAGGAGAAAAGAAGAATTAACTCACTAAATGGCCTGATGGTTTACATGTCTCCTTGTTTTCTGCTCAAAAGAAGGAGAAAATATAACTCTCTTCAATTTTACTCCAGGAGGCCTGCCAGAATGATGAAAACTGGCTGAGTGGGCAGAAAAGATAACTCTGATACCATGGCTGCAAAGATCTATAAAACTGCTAGATGGCAGTATAAAGATGAAAGAAAACTAATTCTGAACTGCCATCCTAGTGGTCCCTTGTCCTTTTGGTGACTAACATGATAGGCATGGAGAATGCAGGAATAAATATTTCTCCAATGTGGAAGTAGACTATTCAAGGGCAAAAATAGGTAAAAGAGATTATTCAGTTCATCTGTATTGCAAAAAGAAAGATTATTTGAGTTCCACTAAATTCATTGGCTAAATTAATCTTATGCGCATCTGCTGAACTCAGTTGATATTGAAAATCTCTTTACATGCTTTGAACTAGCACACAATCCTTAGGTAGTAAAGACCTAATATGTTTCTTTTTTGTGGAAGGAAGAGGCAAAGAGGTTGGGAATTCCACATACACACATAAAAACATACATACATGTATACATACCCATATACCTATTACACCACACTGTTTCTGGGTAAGCAACAGAATGCAAAATTCAGAAAAGGAAAATTAGTAAAAAGAAACTGAAGAAATTAAAGGTATGTGATTTGAAAATGAAAACAGAAAACAAACTAGTTTTCACAATACCAATTATATCTTTCCATATTTCTTCTTTCCTTGAAAAACATTTTGTTTCTTATCCATCTCATAGTTTAACTTGAGCCAGAGAAAACAAAGCCTACAAACAAAAATGTAATTTATATGCTTATTTGAAATGTAGAAGGAAATTATAGAGAAAAGAGAAAGAAAAACAACCAACTATGAACACTTTTCTTTATGAATGAAATCACAGGCAAACTTTGAATACTTTTTTTTGAGGACCAAGTTTGGGCAGAAGATTTTAATTGACTTTTGCAACATTTACTTATTTATTTAGACTTATAGCCCCTTTTCTCCCGCAGTTCATGGAAATATACATAGCTCCATGTCATTCAGTTTCTCCCCACAATAATTCTGTGATGTCTGAAAGAGTGATTGTCCCAATGAGCTTTCATGGCTGCAAGCAGAATTAGATCAGGATTTCCCTGGACCTAATCCAGTATCTTAACCCTTGCAGCACATGGGCTCTCAGCTCTTATCACAGTAATAGGAAAAGAAAATTCTATGCACATCACTACAGCACAGCAGTAAACATAACTACTCTTCAGAATTACTATCCCCTTTTTGCTTTTGCTCACAGGCTAGATTCTGGAATTTCAGGTTACACATTATTGACATATATAGAAACATGATCCATAGTTTAATGTAATGCAGAGGTGGGTTGCTACAAGTTCGCACCGGTTCGGGCGAACTGGTAGTGGTATTTTGGCCTGGGTCACAGAACCGGCAGTGGCCCAGGCCAGCCAGCCACACCCCCAAACACCATTTCCCCAGTGTTTTTTAATAATTTTTTTATGTTCTGCGCATGCACAGAAAAAAATTATAGTCAACTGCTCATGCGTGCACAAAGTGTGCACAAAGCGAACTAGCAGCAACCCACCCCTGATGTAATGGTATGCGGGAATGAACTTAGGAGACAAGGAAAGAGGCAGAGCCAAGGCAATGGTTGGATAAGAGACAGATTAGCCCACAAAAGGAATACAGACATGGGAAACAGCTCAGAAGGGACCCTCCCTAGTTTCTTGAGCTATAAAGACAACAGGGGGAGAAATATATTTTCAGAATTTCAGGTTTCTATTGATGTAACCTCAAAATAATGTAGAATTAGTTCATCTGGGTGAGTTTCATGTCTAGACTATCTAGCAAGGCTGACATTAAGGTAGAATGGATACAGTATATAGCAAATTCTCAATAATTGCTTTATCTCATATATTTTATTATATTATATATGTGTTTCCCATTTTGTGTTCAATTTGAACCTTTGTGAGTGGGGGGAAGACTGGATCTTTTGTTTGCTTGATTTATCCCAAAGTAAGTCTCTCAGTTCTTAGCAGGTGGCATCTCTGGCCCACTGTGTCTGAGCTTAGAATTTAAGTAGAATCAGGGTATACCAGGAGAGCAGGCTAGAGAAGGAATAGATGGGGGAGCATAACCATCCAAGAAAACAGTAATGGGAAATCACTTCCATACTGTGCCTGGAAGAACTATATAGAAATCATTAAGCATTCAGCTAAGCTCAAAGGAGACTGTATTTAAACCTTTCAAATGAATTAGTTTTAATAAATGCAGCAAATCAGTCCTTCCTCCTTTCACCACCCCCTCTCCCACTCCTCAGCCATAATGATTATTGTATAAATTGAACACCAAAATAATTATCTTTTGCATCAGCCATACAATAGATTCTTTTAATGGAAAAATCTGCTGAAAATAATTTATAAATGAAACTGAGATGGAATTTGCCTAATTCTCATTAATTTGTTTTGTTAAACATTTGTACTCTTCGTGGATTTTATGGTTTTAGGTAGCAAAACTCTTCACTGAAGCTCTCCAGTATTCCGGAAAACTGGACTGTAAAAGCCTGTTTCACTATAGATGGTTGAATAGCAGCACTGCAGCATAGAAGAAACCATCTCCCAGCAATGAAGAAATTCCATTCCTAAATGAGATTTTTGTTTATTCTGTAAATCCTAATTTCAATTAATATCTTTGCACCAAACATTTTATCTTCTTTGGAGCTTTATGCTAGCAGTTTTCCCAAACTGGATTTGTACTGCCAATATGGCAGCAATCATCAACATCATTTTTAGCCACCAGTAGATTAAGGTTACCATATCCAGGTGATAAGAATTGAAATGACTGTTACCTTACAACAAAGAAATAAAAAAACCTCTAATTTTTGCTGGATGGGTAATTTGGAATTTTGCAACTTGGATATGGCAACTCAGAATAAAACATGATTACTCCAACATATTTCAGAAATAAAAAGGTTCTGTTCTTGAACTTTATTCCTCTGTGGGATGACTTAATTCCAAATTATCTTGAAAATTGTTTAAGCAAGTGAAACAAATAAAATCAGTAGCTGTTGTAATTGTTTTAATATTCTAAATTGTTAAGTATTCTAGCACAGCCTGATCTGTTTTGAGGATTTAAATAGATTTATATCTTGTCTATTCTTCAAGAATTCAAGGCAACTTGCAGAGGGATTTCCCATGGTTTTATGTCCAGAGCAATAATCCTTTGAAGTAAATTGTGTTGAAAGAGCTTGATAGATCCAAAACACTGAGAAAGCTTCTGTGACTCCTTGGTTCCAATTCTACATATTAACCAATAATCTACGCTTGCTTCCTCACCATATATGACAAAATATAATATAATAGACTTGTATGTCATACCACGGTCAGTAACCTGGTTTTTTAAAATAAAAGAGTATGATGGTAGAAGCACAGAACATAGAATATAGGGCTGGAAGGGATCTCAGAGGTGTTAGTCCATCTCCCTGCTCAAGGCAAGATAACTTATTCCATCCTAGTCAAATGGTTGTCCAATCTATTTTTGAAAACCTCTAGGGATGGAACACACACAACTCCAGAAGGCAAGTTATTCCATTGATTGTTTTCACTCTCAGGAAATTTATCCTTAGCTTTAAGTTGGATCTCTCTTTGATGATCTTCCATCCATTACTTCTTATCCTGCCCTTTGGTGCTTTGGAGAATACCAATCCCCTCTTCTCTGTTATATTCCCTCAAGTACTGGAAGACAGTTATCATTGCCCCTCCCCAACCTTCTCTTTGTTAGGTTAGACATATTTAGCTCCCTCAACTGTTCATTATTCCATGTAGTCTGCAGACAATTTATCATCTTTGTTGTTGTTCTCTGCACATTTCCTAGAGTCGCAGCATTATTATTTTTTTGCATTAGGGTGACCAGAACTGGATGCAGCATTCCAAGTGTGACTTCATGATATAAAATGGTATTATCACTTCTTGTGATCTTGATGCAGCCCGTGACTGCATTGGCTTTTTGGCATAAAATGTGAAATTGCATAAATTATCACAGATTCCATTTTTTACAAATAAGCTAAATTCATTTCTCTCCCCCATCCCATCCCAACCCAGTCACTGTTTGCTGGGACTCCTTTGGCAAAGAAAGAACGTGTGACTGTTCCTGCTGGTCTGAAAATATTCATTTGCTTTTGTTGAAGATTCACCTTGTCTATTCCTTCAGCAATTGGGGATACTTTCAGAAAATCCATAAGGTGTAGTTCAGAGCCATCATTTTAGTGTCATGTACTCTTAATCTATTTTCTTACCACCATGGCTCATTCTGAAGAATTTCCTGACTTCTCTTTTACAGCCAGTAATCAGCCTTCTACCACTTGATTTACCTCAGCAATACCACAATCACTTGCTACTGAATATGATGAATGTGACAGGAACTCTTTCAAATAAGAGGATGACAATTCCAGCTTTTAGATAACAGCTGATGGCAGATAATACAGCTTTTTTTGTTTGTTTTTCATCTTGAATTGGCTCACTGTCTTTTATACATTTGAGGCCTGATCCCAATTTATCTCATTATGTTGCATAGCAATTCCTCCACAATCTCTTTTGTAATTAAAAGCAATTCAAGTAAGATTTGAACTTATGCCAACCTCACAAAACAAAGGAAAACAGAATCCTTGTTGCTGTTCAGTCATTTAGCCTTTTCCAGCTATTTGTATCTCTGAATATTTTTTCACTAGGATTTTCTTGCCAGTAACAGCTTTAAAGATGAAATATATATATGTTTGCCCTGGTCAAGTGACTTCTTTAAAATATGGGGAGGAGTAGTGAATACACTTTCAGGCCTAACAATTTATTCAAAACTTAATTTCTATTTTGTATGCCATGCCTCAACCTCATAATGATGTATTAATAATAGAATTCCATTTGTACAATCCAGAGGCTCTTTACTATCACTATTAAATATATAATATTAATCATATGAAAAAGGACGATTACATTTCCACAAGAGTGTGACAGGCTGTACATAGGTCTGCCCTTAAAGATTACTCCATAGCTATAGCTGATGAACAATACAATTAGACCTTGCTTAACATGGGCCTTGTTTAAGGATCATTCAGAGTTACAATGACACTGAAAAAATTATTTTATGACAAGTCTTTGCATGTACAGTTGTTGCAGTGTCTGCAACAGTTGTTATCGTATGAATGCTTCATAAATGGCTTCCAACAAGCAGAGTCAATGGAGAAGCTAGCAGTAAAATTGCAAGACACAGTTGCATGAACAACACATAGTGCTTCAGAAGGAGATCATTGTCGATGGTATAGAAAGCCACCAAGAGATCAAATAGAGTAAGGATGGCTGCACTACTACCATCTTGCTCCCACCAGAGATCATAAAAAAACATGACCAATTCTGTTTTTGTCCCATATTCAGGCCTGTATCCTGATAAGTAGGAGTCTAGATAATTCATTTCATTCAAAAACCTCTGGAGCTGGCGCGCAACCACCTTTTCAACAACCTTCCCCCAAAAAGGAAGATTGTTGACAGGTTGGATATTATCCAACAGGGTGGAATCCAGTAATGGCTTTTTGAGAAGAGGATGGACCGTAGCCTCCTTAAAATGCTGGGGCACTACCCCCTCCTGTAGGGAAGCATTCATCATCATCAGCATTCACCACCTGTCACCCCCCCAGGAAGTTTTCACAAGCCAGGAGGGACATGGCTCTAAAACACAGGTGCTTGCATGCATACTCCCTAGGATCCTATTCACTTCCTCAGAAACAACAGGGTCAAACTGTTCCCAGATAACAGGGCAGGAACCTGCCTCAGGGCCTCCACTGGACCAGCAATCATGCCAGCAGCTTACTGGGAATGAAGTGGAGTGATTTTGTTTTCCAGAAAATCCTCAAATTCCCCAGTGGTCCCCTTTAGATGGACCTCAATCTTCTCCTTCCCCAGGAAGAGATGGATCACCTTAAACAGGGTCACTGGTCAATTATCTGCAGATGCAATTAGTATAGAGAAGTATTTGTTTAACTCTTCGTTAAGCTTCCACCCATTCCTTCCTGTCTTCTTCTCAGATGATTTGGAGAATATATTGACCCCCTTGTCTCTGTGACAGCCCCTAAAATAGTGGAAAACTGCTATCATGTTACTCCTAGTCTTTCTCTTTGTTAGACTAGACATACCTAATTCCTGCTATTGTCCATCGTATGGTTATGCTTCCAGTCCCCTAATTATCTTTGTTCTCTGCATTGGCTGCAGACTCCATTGGCTTTTTGGCAACTGCAGCACACTGCTGGCTTACACTTAAGTGGTTGTCCACTAGGATTCTTAGATCCCTCTCACAGCTACTGCTGTGGTACCTGGAACCAGGTACCACCTATTCTATACCTGTGCAATTCTTGCATAAGTGTAAAACTTACTTTTATCACCACTGAATTTCATTTTGTTCAATGCTTAATGCTCAAGTCTGTCAAAGTCCTTCTGGACCTTGAGTCTATTTTCTAAAGTGTTGGTGTGTTGGCTGTTCCTTCTATCTTGGTGTTGTTTGCACATTTGATAAGTTCTCTTTCTATCCCTTTACCTAACCAGTTTATGCAAATATTAAAGAATACTGGACTCAAGACAGAACCTTGAGGTACCCAACTGCATGCTTCTCTTCACACAGATGTAGTTCCACTGAGGACTACACATTGGGGGCAGCTGGTCAACCAATTACAAAGCGATCTGGTGGGGATGCTGTCCACTCCACATTTTTCTATCTTACCAAGAAATAGGATATGATCTACTTTGTCAAATGCCTTACTGAAGTCCAATTAAGTTATGTGCCTCACATTTCATAGTCCACTAATTGAGTCACTCTGTCCAAGAATGTAATAAGCTTTGTCTGGCATGATATATTTTTGACAAACTCACGTCTGCTTCTAGTAATATAACATAGAACTTACTCATTTCTAGGTGTTTGCAGATCTGTTGCTTGATTATTTTTTTCTAGAATTGATATCAGACTTGATATTTCCTGGGTTTATTTTTCACCTTTTAAAACGATTGGAACCGTGTTAGCTCTTTTCCAGTCCTCTGGTGGTTCCCTGGTGCTCCAGGATCTTTGAAAGATATGGCTGAGTGGTTCCAAGATCACGTCTGACAGTTTCTTCAGAACCCTAAGATGTGATCCATCTGATCTTGGTGATTTAAACTTGTCTAGATTAGTTGGTTTTGTACACAACACTTTTTAGTAAAGAAAGAACAGAGTAGCTATTGGCCCTGGTCATAATCAGGCTTCATACAACATTCCAGTGTTACAGAAACATCTGATCTGGTTCCAAGCGGGGAGAAAGATGCTGGAAATAAAATGGAGTCTGGCTGCAGGAAAGAAGGCCTTTGTTTATTTGGTTTTCCAGAAACTTCAGTGAAAGTAATAGGTTTTGGGGGTGGCTGACAAAATGGGTTTGAGATAGAGGGGCTTTTATACATTCTTTGGGGCTTCGTGATTGAGATGCCTGTTCCTGTGCAAGAACATGTCTTTTCATATTTTAATGGCTGTTGCCAAATTCCTATGGGATTATGTAGAGGGGTCATGGCTGGCTCTACAGCTGTTCACTTAGTGACCTTTCGAAGTTATGACCTACCCCCCAAGTACTTACGACACAGTCCCAAAATTATGAATGTTGCAGTATCACGGCAGTCATTCACATTTACGAATGACCACAGAGGCTCTGCTACATTTGTCCTGCCTATTGCCCCCACCCCTGGCCAGGTCTCCACAGGTACTAGGCCTGTGGACACTCAACTTGTGAAGATCTAGACAGCCTTCAGTTTCTTGGCCTGTTTGGTGTTTCAGACCTTTGTTGCGTTTACAAAGAATGGAGGCTTAAAGTACTGCAAGATTATGTGAGATCAGTAGTGCAAGATCTTGAGCTCCTGATTTTGCTTGATCTCATGGTATTTTAGGCCTCTGTTCTCTGCAAATGGAGGCCTAGATGAGATTTTGCAAATGGAAGGAAGGCCTGAAGCACCAAAGCCTTCCCTCCATTTTCAAAGCCTTTTGCTGTATTTGCAAAAACCCTTTGCTGCTGAGAATGTAGGCTGGAAGGGGTGTGCTCATCCCTTCAGGACTCTGTTCTTGCCAGCAAAGGGGCTGAGAATGGAGACCCGGAGTGATCCATGCAGCTGTCCTGGGTTCCATTCTTGTTGGCAAAGACTTTACAAACATCTGGAGCCCATAGGGACACAATCTCTCATCCCTATAGGCCTTGGCAAGCCTTTGCTCCAGATGAAACTGTAACAGAGGGGCTGGAAAGGAGACAGCTCCATTGATCATCAAGATCTACCTAAGATAAGTGACCTGGTCCAGGCAGGATTAGGGGAGAAGCATGAGATAACTCAGTGGGTTGGGGAAAGCACTACCCCTCCGCCCCCAATGGCCTTCCCTGCCTGAGATACCTCATGTGCACACATTCAATTAGCAAATTTGTGGGTGAAAGCAGGGAGCGATCATGTTTAACTTACGTGATTCACTCCTACAAATCCTTGGGTTATGAATGTAATTGATAGTCTCCATTACATCTATATCTTATAGAAGATTAAGCCAGAGGAAGGAAAGACAAAAATGGTATAGCAAGACAATGATACACACAGATTCTGATTCTATTTATAAATTGGAGTGTTCTTATTTGCACATTTGGAGCCACGTGTGAATCAGTCAAGTTGTACAGGCTACATAAGACCAAATGCAATAAGCCAATGTATATGGAAATCTAGTGATATATGGAGACATATATGGAAAAGAAAGAAGCCAATATGCACTATACTAATGGCACGTGTGATGATATTGTGAATCAATGCATCTAACCACACATTGAGTATAAACAAATAGTTCTCACATGCATAAAAACTTTTACAAGATTTTCATTACACTTTTCAATAAAAAGGTATTGTTGTACATCATCCAGAGTTACTCTCCATGAGATGGGCAGCCATATACCTAAGTTTGATTAATAAATAAAATTAAACAAAAAGGCAGTGTAGGCCAGGTGCTCCAAGAGGTCTAACAAATGGATTTTCAAAGTCTGTCCTACATCACCAAGAGAAAAACCCACACATGGAAGGAAATTAAAAAGATGTCAGTCTCCAAGGCAGACAGGACATGAGGTTGGAACATGCAGACATGAAATATTGCAATTAGAGATATAAAGTAATTTAATGCTTTTGGCATAGTCAGAATAGTGGAGGGAATCTATCTACATGGCTTAACTCTCTTAGCTGCATGCTACTTACATAGATCTCTTACTGTAAATGTAATGCTGTCAGAGGTTGACAGTTTTCTAGTTTGCAGTTTTATGAATAAAGAATTTGAACTGGTTCACAAGACAGTTCTTTTGTGCTGTGATTTTCTCTGTCTGAGAACAATTGCAATTTCTTCCCACTGCTGTGGCAACTCTTTCTGGTAAGAAATAGCTAGCTGGGAGCTTTCTTGTAAGGGTAATCCCCAAGTTAAGAATGAGCATTCCCTAATCCTGTCCTTGAATTTATATTTAAATTGTAACTTGTATTTAGAAACAGACTGCCAATTACTAAAAATGGTGGGTGGTGTTATCCTTCCTTGAGCCAATGAACTGCAATGCTTCTAGGAAATGCTAAAAACTGCTAAAAACAGATGGTATATTAAAAACACATGGTTTCAGTGTTGCCAGAAAGCATTGTATGGCTTCAGTGCTTCCTTGACTCCTGGAAGGATAGCTGTGTCTGGCATTTTTAGTAATAGGCAGCCTGTTCATGTCTAAAGGCTTCCCTTCAGTCAGACTTTCCTAACATGGGAATTGCCTGTAATGTATTTCTTGAAAATAAATCTTTATTATTATAAAACCTGCTATACTAATCATTGTTCAGGTTGGATTTCTGCTCTTGGGACCACACATGGAGAACACTTCAACTTCCAGCCTAAGTCATGTTTGTTATTTTTAGCATCCTTTGCTGACTTTAGCCTTTTCTGAACTTTTCCTTGCCTGACCCCAGTTCTGCAATTCCAGGTTACTTGTCTGCATTCTTTTGTGTTAAATAAGAGGCATTTGTAATAGTGTGCAAATCCCATTACAATTTTATGTCAGGCGCCTCTTTATTACAGAACATGAACCCCTATATGTTCCTTTTTCTGCTGTTTTACAAAGCCACATAGTCTTTTGTAAAAAAAAATACAGTACCTTTTTTTAGAGCTGCGCTGGAGCCTTTCCCTCTGCATCAAAAAGTATTCCTTAACTTTTAATACAGGATAGAACTGTCTGGGTTTGTCAGTGCATGATGCTTGTCAAACTTGAATATTTTCCCCAAATCTCTAGATAAAATACCTTACCCAAACTTCATAGTTAATTTCTAGAGTACTTTAAGGATGATACAAAGTGCAAAGCACTGCAAAACAACTTTTCCATCAACCATAAATACAGAGACATTTTCTTGATTTGCTTATTGTCTGTGGTAATATTTTTCAGGAAAGCAAAATGTAAGAAAGGAGTTGTAAACCCTGCTTACACCTCATCTTCCTTTACCTATGCAGCTGAAAGTACTTGAAACAGTTTCTTACAGTGTCCATAGCCTCTCATACAAAGGAGGAGGAAATTAGCTGAAAAACAGATGAGGGCTGAATGCTCACTAATGGCTTGTTAATTGCATACCAGCATTGCCATTTTGTGTGAGTGCCAAACTTCCTGCACGCACAGGTGCTCTCAGCACACCATCCATAGGTAATCACCTCTTTAATTATACACTACACCAAAGTCTCTCTGGCAACAACAGTCTTGTGGTTCTTTATGGCCATCTCACTTTTTGTTCTAATTCACAAAGAAAAAGAGGATTATTTTACCTCTCTTTTGCCAAATGAAGCAGTATGTTTTAGAAAAATCTTCCTTTCCTTTGCATAAGCAACATTGAATACTGAGGAAAAGAACAATGTCTTTATCCTCTACCTGTGAACTAAAATTGTAGCTGTGTTCCACTATCTCCTCCTTTAAGAACATGGCTGAAAAAGGACTCTGGGAAGACTTCAAGTACTCACAGCTGTTGAAAGTAACACCATGGAGTAAGGGGGGGAGGGGGGAGGGGGAAGGAAAGAAGGGAAAGGAAAGGCAAGCTGTTCACTTTATTGTACCCTCTTTTGTCTCATAAAAGTAGCTGAGCTTTTAAAAATAGCTTTTATTCCACATGGGAAAATTGATGCAACTAAGAATGAACATAGGAAAGCAAATTACCTGGCCATTTTTGTCAACTGTAGAGAGGGTAGACAACAATAAACTTCCTGAGGATGGGCAGTAATGATAAAGCAGATGTTTTAATGTCTATCCATATATCATTTATAGGGTAGAGATAGAAGCAACAGAAATGATCTGCTCTTGTTTTAAATACAGCTAGTCTTCATTTAACAATAGGATTGGGATCTGACTTCTAGTGAGGACTTAGTGAGTTAAAGATCCTTGATGGATCAAAGATGCCTGTTTATGGCAGAAATCAGTGGCTGAATGGTGGATTGTGACCAGCAAAAGCTCTCTGGAGAAAGGAGAAATCATGAGATTGCCCACATGTAATCGTGATAGTTGTTCCTCATAAATAGACTGCAGGAATTGAGGTTTTTGCAGTGGACTTGTGAGCCAAGGCACTGAGAGTTTAGGAATTCCATCTAAGCTCACAGTTGTAATGCAGGTTATATGGATATAAAGCTCAATTGAGGGGGATGTGCCCAGGGGGGCATGGCCAGCTTGACATCATTCATGTCAAGGGGCACCTGTGCTGGCTCGAGCGCTCTGCCAGTGAAAATGGGCTCCTGAGCTCCATTTTTTGGTTGGAACAGCCTCCTGCAACCCTCTGCCAGCAAAAATGGAGCTTGGCCCTCCTGAGCTCTGTTTTTGCTGGCAGAGGCACTGCAGGCCAGATCTGGCCCACAGGCCTTCAGCACGACACCCCTGACCTAGAATTTGCATTTCCTCTTCTGCCTATAGAGCCAACCCTGACCCCACAAGAATCTGACAACAGCCATTAGAATATTAAAGGACATGTTCTTGCACAGTCAGGAACACCCACCCACTCTCAACTCCATTTTGTCAGCTGTCCTAGAACTGCACCTGTCTCTGTGTTAGTCCAGTTAATCAATAAACAGAATCTTTCTTTCCAATCAGCCTCCATTTTATTCCTGACTTGGATCTGGACCTGGATATTTCTTCCAACAATTTAAAACTGTTAAGTTACAAGAAGGATATGGAAAAAGTTAATATACTGTACATACAGATCAATGATTGATGTTTTAAGAATGAAAAGGATCATACACATAATTAACTCAAAGAGTGATGAGATATGAAATGAAGAGAGCATTTGTTGTATTTTAAGAAAGGGAGATAAATGACTATACAAATATATTTCTTTTCTATTTTTCTTTCTATATTTCATTTTCTGTACTTTCTAATTTTTTTTACTCTTATATATTTTAGTTGGTATTTAGTTTTTATCTTTTCAATTATAATGCTTAGTAAAATTATTATTTAAAAGAAGATGGTAATTGGGACCAACAATTCTATCAACTAAGCAATGCAGCTGTAAAGCACTATATTATCTGACTATGCGATATTTGCAACAGCAGTTGTGGCAGTCCCAGTTGCCATAGTTAGGTGAATCCTGCAAGGTTGCAGCCTCCAGCTGTTACATGATTGCCATTTGCAGCTTCCTGCCAGTTTCCCATTGACTTCACCTCTTGGACACCAGCAGTAAACATTGCAAATGGTGATCATATGACTTACCTGATGCCATAATTGTGAGCTTGTTTCCATATGCCCAGATCACAATGACACGACTGCAGAGATGCTACAACAACTCCAACTATGAGAAATGATATAAATACTTCCATTCAGAGCTGTTGTAACTTTGAATGAATGCTAAACAAGTTATCACTTGAGAATTCTCTGTAAGGTTTTCTCCAACTGTTGAATGTTCATCCATACGGCGAACGAGTGTTCTGCTGAATAAGAAAACAGCATGTCATTCTAAATTTCTATGAGGACTCAAACTCCTGTATCACAGAAACCTGCAATGCTCCACATGTTCCTTTTTCTAGTTCTGCTAGTTCCTTATAAGATAAGAGGCATGGAGATGTTCTTGTAAAAAGCTTTAAAAACATACAGCCAGGAATTTAATCATGTGTTGATGTTTTTTGTTTTCTGTCAATTAAGAACAGAAAAACCATTTGACTCCATCTTAACAACTAAGCCAAATTACAGTAACCCTCTCAACATCTATGCCACGAGGAAACTCGGCCTACCACATTTGTCCAGATTGCCTGTCATACTGAATGGGTAGTTTGCTCAGCAATTCAGCTGGTTGCATTGTCCTCTTGTAGAGCATCAGACTGTGATTACAATTGCACTCTTAAAACATGAATCACATTAAAGGTTAGCTGTGAATAAGTGGTACTCACACTCTGCTCTACTTGTTTTTAGTCAAACATTTTAAAAAGCCAACATCATTCTTTGACAAATAGAAAAATGTAATGCCACAATCTCCAATTATTCATCTGTAGTCACAGTGAAGGTGGTAATACATTTCAAGAATGTGCACATTCCACATAACCATATCACTATGCTTCCTTTTATTTATTTAAATAGCATACTTTTCTGCTCCCAAATCTACAGCACTCTTTACAGAGAGAGAAACCATTTTGTAAACCTAGCATCATTTCAGAGCCACTTTGTTGGTTAAATGCACTGCAAATACCTCCATATTGAAGTTCAATATTTTGTAACAGTTGTCACTTAGATGTGGGGGTTGAGGCCAAGTTTCTGTAATTTTGTTTGTGGATTAAGCATTCCACTGATAGCTTACATTTCAATGTCATTTTATTTCTCTCTATTGTGTTTTTCTGCATTTAATTTCAAACATCTTTCTCTGCATCCATGCAGCATATGTTTCACTTATTTACTACTCTTCTATTTAATTCTGTTTTGTTTATATCATCAATATCTCTCTCAAAAACTTTGCTAGAGTCTGGAAACACCAAAAGGTATATTAGCTGTACAAAGTTTTGAACTAGTTTTAGTTGTAGTTAACAAAATCCATTGCTAGCATTTAAACTGTGAATAGTTTGCACCTGTAATTATTGCAATAATTTCATCTGTATTAGGTAACTTAAAATGTTATCTCAAAATAGCTTTTTTCACATTTCCTATAGATACACATATTGAAATATGAACTCTACTTACTTCACTATTACTGTATGTACAGTAGGATTACGGTTAATCCATTCTGGACTCATTAATGTCTGCAACTAAATCACATCCAATCTTTCTAGGAATTCAAATCATAGGATGAATATGTGAATTTAATAGAATAATAAACATTCCTTAAAATAACATTTAAAACTGCCAGAACTATTATCGTTTTCTTCTAGAAAATGTACATTTGGCAGCAGGTTCATTTCAGCTACTATCCTTATATTCAATTTTTGCTTCAAAAACCACTATTTGAAATTCCAGAAACACTGTTCTTTATATTAACACACAAAGCCCCCACCCTCTGTCACATTTCCTTAATACTTCTTTTTGTTGTTGTTTTTCCATAGAGTAAATAATCAAACTGGCAGTTGCCTTCCTTTCCCAAGTTTTAACTTGTAATATCTAATGAATATTTGTAGACAATACATTCAAGTTGTCTACGTCTACTTTAAAGTGTGGTGCATATTTAAATCAGCATCCAAATCTTTTTTATCATTTGCAATTAAAAGCCCGATAAATGTCTTTTTTATTTTTTTGTCTTTAGGTTTTTTTTCTATCTCTTCCTTCATTAGTGCAGATGTTTTAAATATGCAACTCTACATTTTGTCCTCATCTTTACAAAATTCAGTCTGCCACATTTTCTACAGTGTTTTCCATATGCTGAACAGGTTTGAATACTTGGTAAATTCTACAAGTTTCTTAGCTTCTGTTCTTGAATATGGCATTTGAGGTTGCTTAATTCAGTTTACCTGGATAACGTTTAACATTTATAAATGTCCAGTTGCTTTGTGCAATCTTAATCCCTTCAATTTACACATCACTATTTTTCTGCTTAGGAAACATCTAAAGCTTTTTTCAGTGTTAAATCACACTCTTAATAATCTTGTTACCTTTTCTGAGAAAACAATTAAGAGAATCTTTCAAGTGCCCAAATGCACAAGTCTGTGCTAATAATTTAAAATCTGATTTCTGTTCTTTCTTTATATTTTTACTATATAATATTCTTGGTGTACAATAGATTAAATTAGCAGAGTTGGAAGGTACTTTGTAGGTCATCTAGTCCACACGCACACCCTCAAGCAGGAGACCCTACACCATTTCTAACAAATGGCAGTCCAATCTCTTCTTGAAGATTCAAGTGATGAAACTCCCACAACTTCTGAAGGCAAGCTGTTCCAC
Organism: Natrix helvetica; assembly: GCF_964273705.1. Lineage (NCBI taxonomy): Eukaryota > Metazoa > Chordata > Lepidosauria > Squamata > Natricidae > Natrix > Natrix helvetica. The sequence goes on from NC_138548.1 coordinate 186,192,488, forward strand.
AGGTTGATTGTTCTCATGGTCAGAAAATTACTCCTTATTTCTATGTTGAATCTCTTAGCTTACAAAACTATCTAAGTTAAAGCAAAATGGATTTTGTTTTCTTCCATAAGGCTGGGTGACTGAGAAACAAGCTCCTTGCAGTTGCTTCTGCTCAAGATGGCCTGGCCAGAAAGAAGTTGTAGTTTTCTGTGGCCCTTGGGAAGCTCATTTCCTTCTGACAAATGTTATTTTCATTTGGGTAGCAGAAATAAAATTCAGTGCCTATGCCTAGACCAGTGGTCGGCAAGCCACGGCTCGCGAGCCACATGCGGCTCTTTACACATTTTAATGCGGCTCTTCTGTGTGCCGGGCGCCCGCTCCCCTCCCTCCTCTCGGGCACTTCAAAACAAGCGCCCCTTTCCCTTTTTTCTTTTTGACCCACAATGATTAGGGAGGATCCTGAAGTCGGGCGGGGATGAGAAGCGAGGAGGCAGAAAAAGAAACGGAGGCTAAGGAGCTTCCCCCCGCCCTCTCCCAGCAAAAATCTAACCGGGGAGCCGGGCGGGCAGTAGCAAATTAGCCGATCACGCCGCGTGATCGGTTAATTTGCTACTGCCCACACGGCATGATCGGCTAATTTGCTACTGCCCGCCCGGCTCCCCGGTTAGATTTTTGCTGGGAGGGGGCGGGGGGAAGCTCCTTGGCCTCCGTCTCTTTTTCTCCCTCCTCGCTTCTTGGGGCTCCACCAATGGGGGAGCAAGGCCCGCCCAGCGCCAGGCTTTGGGCTAACACAGAGGTCTGCAAAGTTGGCTGTTTTAAGACTGGTGGACTTCAATTCTCAGAATTCTGGGAGTTGAAGTCCAACAGTCTTAAGAGCCAATTTTGCAGATCCCTGGGCTAATATGATTGATGCCCTTGGTGGACTTCAATTCTCAGAATTCTGGGAGTTGAAGTCCACAAGTCTTCAAACTGTCAGGTTTGAAGACCCTGGGGTTTTTTTTCTAAAGGGTTAGGGGTGTGAGGGTCTTGCAACTTGACAGCTTTAAGAATTGCATGCTTCAATGCCAGAGTTCCTGAGCCAACATGACTGGAGGAGGAATTCTGGGAGTTGAAGTCCACAAGTCTTAAAGCTGTCAGGTTTGAAGACCGCTTGGGGTTTTTTTTCCTAAAGGGTTAGGGATGCAAGGATCTTGTAACTTGACAGCTTTAAGACTTGCGTGCTTCAAATGCCAGAGTTTATTGAAACTAAAAACAGTATACCATCCTATGTATTTTTGGTTTTAAAAATGTGGCTCTCAAAATAAATTTCAATCGTGGTTTTGGCGAGATTTGGCTCAGTTGAAAAAAAAGGTTGCCCAACACTGGCCTAGACTAACCTTTTACCCAGATTAAAAGGTGTCCTCTCCCTGCTGTGAAGTTTCAAAAAGTTCAGTTTTTCAGGGCTATACCCAGAGAAACCTTCATGCAGAAAATATGGTTTTTTTTCTTTTCTGTCTACAACATAGCTGAACAATAAATATAACCAGAAATGCCTAGATGGAGAGAGGGGGGGGGGAGAGAAAAGAAGAAGAAGAAGAAGAAGAAGAAGAAGAAGAAGAAGAAGAAGAAGAAGAAGAAGAAGAAGAAGAAGAAGAAGAAGAGACCCCTTCAGTTGTGAGGTAATAAAAAGAGAATTCTGAGCACTATAGAATGAAAAACAGCAATTAAACTCATGTATTTGCTCAAGAAATCAATATTAAATGATAGCAAATGCAATCTTAATGGATAGGAGCCGGCTGTAACACCTTCTGATGCCTTGCTCTTAAGTATATAGAATAGCGGAGTTGGAAGGGCCTTGGAGGTCTTCTAGTCCAACCTCCTGCTAAGGCAGGAAATCCTAAAATGCATTCATGCCAAATAAAATAATCATTTCTCTGACAACTGGTAAAGGAATCAATCAAAAGGGGAGGAAAACAAGTGAGGGCTATGAAATTAATAATTAGGTCTTTCATTTTCAGAATCTGGAATGCAATCTTCCCTCAGATATTTGGGGTTGGTTGTTTCACGCTATTTCTGGTGTTTTCTTCCTAGTTTGAGATTCTGGCTTTTTCCTGGAGGCAATCATTTTACTCCATACTATTGTATATAAATTATTACAACTGATATGGAATAATTATTGTATGGTTCTTACAAACTCTTTAAGTGAAAGCAGTTCTAATATTGATTTCAACCATATGCTTGCCTTTCAATTACTGCAATAACTCTTCCTGACATACAAATAATTGAATGAAAACATAAACACAGTAAAACTGTACTAGATCATATTAATCATAGATGTTGAAATAATTGAATTTGGATTTAAATGTCTTGGATCAAAAATTTTAAAGAAAGAAAGAAAAAGAAAAGAAAAGAAAGAAATGCTTACAATTTATTCAAGTCCTGGAATGGAAGATAGCCTTAAACCTCCCAGCCTATCACTATCAACATTGTCAGCCCTTTCATTTGTGACTCATGTTTTTCCCTGGAAGTTTACAGATTACAGATTTCTTATAGAGACTCATTATCACCAATGCCATTTGTTATGTCACTGATTCCTCTGTCAACAAGACAGAACAAGTCAAACCAAACACCAGAAGCATCTGACAGGCTATCCCATCTCCTTTATATGAATGATCTGAAGCTGTATACAAAAAATCCATTTCAAATAGAATCCCAGCTCAACACTGTCTGAACATACAATCAAGATATTACAAGGAAGTTTGGACTTGACATATATACCATTTTTACCATCAACGGGGGAAAATAGTGAAAAATGAGATATCAAGGTGCCTTAATATCATGAGCCTCGATGAAGATCATCACTACAACTACATTATACAAGCTGACAACATCAAGTACATTGAAGTTAAGAAAGTTAGAAGTGACATCATGAGAGAATGAAAAAAAATTTAAGTCCAAACTCACTGGAGGAAATACCATCAAGGCAATTAATACCTGAACAGTTCCAGTCATTAGATACACAGCTGGAATAGTGGACTAGTCTCAAATAGAACTAAAAGCCCTGGGTAGGAAGACCAGAAAAACAATAATTAAACATGCCCTTCAACCAGACAGTGATATTGACAGACTCTACTTACCAAGGTCAGCATGGAATATAACAAGTACACCAGACAATTGAAGAAGAAAAAAAGGGCATTGGAAGAATATCTGAAGGACAATGAAAAATATGCATTGAAGCTAATATATCATGACTGTTTAATGAGTACTGGACAAACCAAACTGGCCTAAAAGTGAGAACAAATGAAGAATATAAAATATAGAAAGGAAACTCATAAAATTTGTAGATGACACTAAGCTAGGTATAATAGGCAACACTTTAGAAGATAGGCTCAAAATACAGAAAGATCTTGACATACTTGAACCCTGGACCAGAGGTGGGTTGCTCCCGGTTTTACTACCGGTTCACTTCACGCACGCTGTGCTCGTGCATGCATGCACAGTTCAATGTAAATTGTTCTTCACGCATGCGCAGAACAATTTACAGTGAACTGCACACGTTCAGGCACTACTAAACAACATGCTGGAAATGGCAACGGTGACTGGGGAACCAGGTCTGTGGCATGGCCAGCCTGGGTTGCTGCTGGTTCTGCGACTCAGGCCAAAATACCACTACCAGTTCGGCCAAACCAGGCAATCTGGGAGCAACCCACCTCTGCCCTAAACCCTAGCCAATAAAATGCAGCTTGGTAGTAAGAAATGTAGGGTTAGGGTTAGGGTTAGAGTTGGGGAGAGACCCTACATTTCTCAGGTTCAAATGTGTCAAGATCTTTCTGTATTTTAAGCCTATCTTCTAAAGTATTGGCTATTGTACCTAACTTGGAGTCATATATACATGCAAGTAGAATTAAAGCAGTAGAGACCTCTCCCATTTGTTAAAATGCAAATTCTAACCCTTACACAAGTGTGAAGATGTTTCCTTTATCAGCTGCCCTGAGAGCCAAATAAACATACATTCCCATGGCTATCTTCCGTTAGGCATTAAAGTAAAACATCCCACATGGCCATCATAAACATCCCTCCAAGAGGTGATGGGATCTCAGGCATTTCGGCACCAGGAAACCAGTTGTAAGATATCTGTTGCCACAGGCACTGCCAATAAATTGACTCCAAGCCCCCCCCCCCACTCCTCTCAATTGAATGGCAGTATCACTTTTAGGGATCTGACACTCATGTTTATGACAGTGTCCCCAGAGTCATGTGACTTTCTGATAAGAAAAGTCAATGGGGAAGCCAGATTCACTCAACAATCATGTTATGAACTTAATAACTGCAGTGATTCACTTAGCAAACGTGGCAAGAAAGATTGTAAAATGGGACAAAACTCACTTAACAACTGTCTCGCTTAACAACATACATTCTGAGGTCAATGGTGGTTGTAAGTTGAAAACGTACTGCCTTTGTGAGGCCACACTTAGATTACGGTGTCCGGTTCTACTCAACATGATACAAAAAAAAAGATTCTGAGACTCTGGAAACAGTGCAGAGAGGAGCAACAAAGATGATTAGGGGTGTGGAGGCTAAAACATATGAAGAATGTTTGCAGGAACTGAGTATGTCTAGTCTAATAAAAAGAAAGACTGGGTGACATCATAGCAGTCTTTCAGAGGTTGTCACAAAGAAAAGGAGAACAACTTTATCTCCAAAATGCCTGAAGGCAAGACAAGAAATAACAGATTGAAAGGTATTAAAGAGAGATTCAACCTAGAACTAAGGAGAAATTTCCTGACAGAACAATTAATCAGGGGAATGTTTTGCCTTCAGAAGCTGTGGGTGTTCCATCACTGGAGGTTTGTAAGAAGAGGTTGGGCAGCTGTTTGTGAAGATTGGTATAGGGTCTCCTGCTTGACCAGGGGGTTGGACTAAAAGATCTCCGTGGTCCCTTCCAACTCTGTTATTCTGTATTCTATATAAGTACAGACATTTACCTAGTCTTCAAATCTGGGTTTTCTTTAGCTTAAGGAAAGGTTGAAGATTCCCTATGATTAAGTAGTCAGAAACAAATCCCACAGCTAGATCAGTAGATATTTGAAATCAAAACTATTCATTCCCTGAAGTGTAAAAACTCATATTTTCAATGTGTTGCTAACATCCCTTGAGTCATCAATTATTTTATATTTTAATGACACATTTCTTTTGTGTTTTATTTGTCCAGTCAGCTGTCGTGAGTTGGTGAAGGTCAGGCTTTAAATAACATGGAAAAGACTTATATCCAAGTCTAACTTCAACTAATTATAGCTCATCAAGTATCACTCTGCACTAATTGATGCTGTTAAGGTTTATTGAGCTAGCATCCCTTTGTCATTACCTGCAATCATTCTGCTGTCCTCTGAAATGCAGCTTTTGGTAAGGAATTCTTCCATATTTCCCCAAGGGCATACTGAAATAAACCCTTTTCCTTGTCTCTACTTTTATACTATGCCACTTTGGTGAAACAAAATAATATTAAGAAAATAGACAGCAATAATTATTCAGGAGAAAAAGAAAGACAAAACCTGAGGGCACCACAATCCTAAAAGGGAAGCAGGAGGAATGCAAAATATAAAAGGTGACTAGATCACTATTATAAGATATACTGACTTTGTATACTTTATATAGCATATGCTTTTATATATATTTTCTACATAACTCTTAATTGCAAAAGAAGAATGTAAAACATTTCAGATTATATAAACATGAAGAGAAGTAGAATAGAATTTGGCCATTGCTATATAGAAGGATAATACAGAATAATTACATAACTGATATTAATTAATAAGAATACAGAATAATTACAAATATTAATTATTGTTGTTCACAGGATTAAACAGCAAAAAGTAAATGTCTAGGATAAGTAGGAACAAGCCAGTAAAGAACCCCTGTACTCCCTCCTCCCTGTTTTGCAACAAATCATAGGTTAACATTAAATCAGAAAAAACAGAGTGTGCTTTTTTGTGGCTTTCCCTCTAAGTCAGATAAATAATCAATTAGGTTTAGAAGAACAAGGACACAACAGTGCTTCAACTATGGCTTCACTGAATGAAAGTTCTGATCACAATAATCATGGGGAGGAGGAATGTAGACACAATAAATAACATTAGTTCTACTCAGATATTTAGTCTGATACATGGTAATATAAAATATCTAAAGGGTCAGGAAACCTGTATCATTTTCTCTCATCATCTTGCATCATTATTTCTATCTCAATTAAAGGCAATTAAAATGGTATACATCACTCCAGTCCTTTACATCAGAGGTTGAAACAAAATTTAGCTTGAGGGCTGCAGCTAGCCACACTCAAAAACAGATGGGCTAAGACTAAAAACAGAGTTGAATTTGAAGAAAAACTGCATTTTTTCATTTAACTTCTCTATAATTATCTATCTATCTATCTATCTATCTATCTATCTATCTATCTATCTATCTATCTATCATCTATCATCTATCATCTATCATCTATCATCTATCATCTATCATCTATCATCTATCATCTATCATCTATCATCTATCATCTATCATCTATCATCTATCATCTATCATCTATCTATTTTGTATAGCAATCCTTCTCATAGAAATTGGGCAGCACACAGCAAACGAGTAAAAACAGTAAATGAACATGGCAACCATTATTTAAAACTATTATATAATAGTTATTAAAAATAATGATAAAGGCAGACGCAAAACAAAAAAAGAAAACAATAGATGGAGGGATATCAATAATATCAGAGCCCGCTCGTGAGTTCACCCTTCCCCCGGGGTCCTCAGATCTGCTGCATAACCAGACCTTGGGGGACCTTCAGAAGCCCAGGAGTGAGGAAGCCACTCTTGGGAGAGAAGATTCCACAATATGGGTGACCCGGCAGAAAAAGCTCACCAGGTAATATACTATTAATACCGGTAGAATATGTTATTATTTTGTTTAATTTGTCCTATTGACACATTAAAAAGTATAGTTCAGCAATAGGTTTTGAAAGGGCTCTAGAACAGTGATGGCAAGCACTGCACTCACCCACCCCTGCACACGCATGTGTGATCCCCATTTTGGTGCTAGCAGGTCTCCCTGAAGCCTCCTGGGATCAAAAATGGGGGGGCTGCATCCCCCAACCCCACATGCACCCCCCCACGTCCATCCCCAGTGACCCAAAAATCAGCTGGCTGGCAGGAGGCGGACACAAATGCACTGTGGAGCTGACTTGGGTGACGGCTCACGTGTGCCATAGGTTCGCCATCACAGCTCTAAAACCTTATCCAAGGCTAAGATACCTCTTCCTCACACAAATGGGGTTCTTAAACCTCAAGCCAAAGACTGGACTAGGGGTTCTGTCTTGGAATATTTGGTTCCTGTTCCAGATGGGAAGTTTAGCAGAACCCAGATCAAAGTGCACTTTTTATGAGATTGCAACAGTTAAAGGAAAAGATAGATAAGAATCAGTCTGAATGTCAAGCTGAGAAGGGCAATCAAAATACAGATGACTCAACTTGTAATAATAAAGATGAGGTTCAGAAAGAAAATCAAGATCCAGGCAACCAGCCCATTTAAACTCTTTATCAGAAGGCCCAAGAACAGGATGCAAGGGAGACAATTTGAGGAATACACAGTGCAGTATTTCCACAAACGGACTGTTTTTAAGTATGTAATTTAGCACTTGCTTGAGAAGTTACTCAAGAGCAACTTCTTTTCCTAATTATTTTTTCTTTTGGGCTTTTCTTTTGGGCTTAGGTCCAAGATACTAATTCTTCTGTACTCGCTGTACTAAGGTTGGACTTGCAGTTTGAATGTTTTCAAAGACTTCCTACTGTTAATTTTTCCTCTCTGCTTTTTATCTATTTCTTCAAAGTCTCCAAAGAAGGCCGGTGTACACATAATGGGTAATACTGGATTTAATCATAAAAGGATGCCCAGAAGTATATTTTATAGCCCTGACAATACACTGTGATAGATTCCATAACTTCTGCTCTGCTTTTTCCCCTCTATTCAACTATTTCTTTGGGTATGATTATTGCTAAAAATTTACGAATTAGAGAATGGACAAATCATATATAATGCTGAGTCATAGCACTAAATTTGGGACATTCAGATGGAATGATAAGGAAGTGATTCAGCAGCACATACAGATATACACACACAGATAATTTCTTCATAGGACACAATTTATAGAACTCAACTGTCATAGAATATAGATAACTAATAATAACTTTAACAGGATCTCAGACAAACACATGGTTCTTTAACTGTTCCCTACAATTACTTGCAGAAAGCAACAAATAATTCAGTGCTAAATGGATTCAAGAATATCTGCAAGCAAGGTCAAAAAAGGCAAGGTGGCCAGTATAACATGCATTTGATCTCTGCCTAAATCAGTCAAGGGTCCATTCAGAAACCCAAGTGGCTGATACATTTTTGTAGAAAAGGACAGAACTTCACCTGAAGCAGAAAGCCTTTCAGGAGGCCATTAAGCTCTTTTTAAAAATTATCCAGGTAATCCTTAATAACCAGTCACTTAATGACCACTGATAGACCCTCAGACGATAGGTGCATCTAGATAGAGAGGCTTTCTTTAAAGAGGGTGCGAGCTTCTGTAGTGCCAGCCACGAAATGATAGATTTGGAAGACCCCGAGTCGATCTCCATCAGACATGGAGAGCCCTCGATGGTAATGGTGAGGAAAATTTTTCATATCTTTGCGGTTTGCTTGGCTGCGATTTGGACATCCCAAGTGCCCAGCGAGCACTGGGAATGTGAGCACTGGGAACGAGAGGCAGGCATTGATCTGGTAGACCTTTTTGTAGAGAATTGCTCAGATTGACGATCAAGTTCAGGAAATATCGCCTGGCAGACACTCGCCAAATGCCCCTTCCGACCACAACACCGACAGATTGCAGTTTTAAAATGGCAATTTGAGCGTAAATGTTTGCCGCCACAACCTAGGCAACCCTTGTGAGGGAATTTGGTGGGTCCAGGAGTTGCTTTCGGTTTCGATTGAAGGTGGGCAATTTCCTCACAGTCCTCAGACCAAGTGTCATCAGACTCAGCTTGTTGGTGAATTAAAGCGGAGAATTGTTGGTTAGTGCCATTCAAGCTGTTTTGAATTTGCGTTGTAGATTTTTCGGCCATCTCATCCACAGCAGCTTGCAGTGTTAGTTCAGGTTTGGCTAAAAGCCTGCGCTGCAGTCTGATGTCCCTAATGCCACAGACTAATTACTCTAAGAGAGCTTCATCCAAATCACGGAAATCACAATGGATTGCCTCACGCCGGAGGGAAACCATATATTGGCATACAGATTCCCCATCCTTCTGCATACACTGTCTAAATGCGTGTCTATGCACTATCTTTGAGGGGGCTGGCGAATAATGATTCTTTAATTTGTTTAGCAGTACGTCCCAAGGTACCGAAGTAATAGGCGTAGGGGCAGGAAGTGCCTGGGCCATACTAAACATTTCAGGGCCACAAGCACTTAAAAAGAAGCCCTTCTTTTGATCATTAGTTACCTCAGTGAGATCATGGGCAATAAGAAAACATTAAAAGCGTTCTAAGAACGCCTCCCAAGATTCTTTCTCAGTGCTGAAGGGAGCAAAATTCAGAATGCGATTGAAAAGGTTTTTTAAAAAACTGTGGTTGAGATCACTTCTGGTTCCTGCTGGTGATGGGCGTGCTGTCTTCAGTTGGCTCCGTAGGGAGCACAGGGGGCTTTGAAGGGGTCTCCTGCCGAAGGGTGGCTTGCTGAATCCCCCCCGGACTCGGCGGCAGCCAACGGGGGTATTTTCAGCCTCACCTAGGAGCGGAGGAGTGGAGGGGGGCATGGTACAGTTTTGGGCTGTCTATCCTTTCGCTGAATGGATTCCGGGAGGAAGGAGTTAATCCAGGAGCGGCTGAATGCTGGTGGAGGGGGACCCATCCCGATCTCCTTAAATGTCCTTAAAGGATAAGCAGCAGACTACTGTAAGTTCATGTTCAACTTATTTGAAACTGAAGAGTAGAGGGGGTGTTTTTTCTCTTCCCCCCCCCCCCGATTAAGCGGCATTTGAACTATCTCTCTCTAGATTGGAATGGAGAGAGAACAAAGGCTGACTCGTCACTTGAACTAACTATGTGCGAAAGATCGAAATCACAGTTGCAAAAGGGGATTGCTGAGCTGTTTTCTAAAAGAATGGAAACTTTTGCTCTTCTCCCTGCGAAAGGGGGAGTCAAGATGGCTTCCTCCCCATCTTTGTTTTTGTACTTATAAATGAAGTCTGCCTTTCGAAACCACCTTTGGAAAAAAATTCTCTGGTATTGTCTTAAAATCTCCCCCTGAGGGTGCGCTGGACTTCTCCTATTGCGTGGTCTTCCTGGACTTCCCTGACTATTTGACTTTCCCCTTTTTGGTGTATCTCCGTGCCTTGTAACAGTGAAGGAGAACTAACTTCTCACTTTCGGTTTTGCCTGCCACCTTGGATCGGCCCAGCTGCATGCTCCGCTGACGCCATTTTCTTTGTAAAAGACTTATCATCTCTGAATTCAGACAAATGGGATCTAAAAAGCCACCAACGGGCAAGTCATTTTCAGCTCCTGCCTCTGCGACCTCCAGTCCAAGCATGCAGCAGACCAAATTTACTTCATTGTTACAAAAAGAAGGGGCTGGAGAGAGCCCAAAAGAATTATCGGTCAACCAAATGTTTCAGGAAATTATGAGGGGTCAAAACGAGCTGAAGAAGGAGGTGGCAGATCTCAAAGACAAACTCAGACGGGTACAACAGCATATTACAGAAAACAAACAGAGAATTGTGGTGTTGGAGGAGGGGACAGCTGGGCTGGAAAGGGAGGTTAAGGCAGTCCGGAAGGGAAATGTAGAATTGGATAACCTTATGGCAAAAATAGAACTTGAAAGAATGTCCTTTTTTCCCAGATTCCAGAACCTACCAGAAACAGAGAATGAAAATCTTAAAGATATTATGAGTACAATCTTAGCAGAATATATCAAGACAAATAAAGAACAGTTGCGGTGGGACATGGATCTGGTCTATAGGATTAATTCAGCATATGCTAGAACCCATAATGTTCCAAGGGAGGTACATTTTTAATTTCTTAGGAGAACCACAAGGGATGAGGTGCTAGGGGCCCAAAGGGAGGGATCATTAAAATATCAAAATAAAGAAATTACCATTCTTAAGCAAATTCCGAAAAAAAAAATAGAGAAAGAAGGAGGAAGTATTCCTCCTTATCAAAGAAACTATACAATAAAGGAGTTTGGTTTAGATGGTTATTGCCAGAGGGAATGCTGATTTTCTGGGAGGGAAACAGAATTAGAATTAACACAGTGGAAGAGGCTGAAGCCTTCACCAAAAAACATTTTTCTCTCCTGCAGGATGAAAAGAAGGGAGGTGGTGAGAAATGCAGCAATGTACAAGATATGGGGGAGGGGGGGCATGGCTCAATCTGGGGACAGGGAGGAGGGAGCAATATCAAAAAGGCTCAGATCACAAAAATAAATGTATTTGAAATATTATTGTAATTGTTGATATACTAGAAAGTAACAAAGAATGAGATGATTGAACACATTATTGATATAATGTAAGAATTCTGTTTATGCTCATCTTTTAAATGTTGTTTTCAAAATTGAAAAAAATTGTGAGATTTGGAGGATTTTCCATCACTAGCACGAGAGCTGCCAAAAATTTTATGCACCTTTGTACCCTTTCCCCATAAATGTTTTAAAAAACCAATAAAATCTTTAAAAAAAAAACTGTGGTTCAGTGTGGATTCGTCTCTGCTCCTCGTCGCCAGTATTAGATTCTCTGTGGTAGTGATAAATGACTGAGGCGATTCTGCATTCAACTGTCTTTATTAACTCAGAACATTAACACTACAGAACAGAACAGGCTAGACAGTTATTTATATGGTAGCTGTCAAACCATTAACCAATTAGAACACCGCCATTCTCCCACCGGAACGCCTCCGCGTTTCAGCCAATGAAAACTCTCGTCCGGCTTGAGTGACACTGGCTGGTCCTAACTCGAGTACACAACACTTTTGCCCTTGAAGTTCTCTCTGCTGAGAGGGAATCTCCATTTTCCACTCACAGCAAAGAGGTCTTAGCACTCAAAGGGCTGCCTGCCATAGGAACCTGTCGCACAGTTGAGATGTCAGAATTGTTGTTGTTGAGTGAAACAGTTATGTGAACATCTCCCATAATGACCACTTCCTCAACGATTGAGGTTGGTCCCAATACGGTTGTAACTTGAGGACTTGAGGACTACCTGAAAAAGCATAGAAGTTCAACAAGTGTGGCGGGGGTTGACTATGTTCCTTCTGTTCCTCTCTCATCACTCTCCATTTTGAAGAATAACTTTGAAATGGTGGAATTAATTTTCGTGGTCTTTTTGCGGTCATACTTTTTATTGTTTAAACTTTAAGAAAATCAGGAGTTTAGATTATGAGAATCTCCAAAGAAAGGTGGGATTGTCTGTGCCAACGTGTAGAGGGCAAGGCAGAGGGAGCACTGCCAATGGGCATGGGAATTCTTTCCTCCTCTTCACACACACAATTGGCATTTTAAAGAAAGGTCTTTAGTCTTGAACTAAATCTAGCAGTTGAGGCAACAGCTACAACCTTGGGTACAAATAAACAGTTTAAATCAATTGACTTCAGGGTTACTGAAGCAAACTGCATAGCATTAAAAGCCGAGACCTTCTTCACATTTCCTTTGACAAAAAGAAATATATCCTCACTCCAAAGCACAGCATAGAAAAGGCAAGTGAGAAATAGTCATTTCATAACTAATTTTGTTCAATTCCTGTATGTGACCATTTTTGTGTCTGTAGAGGAAATGTTTATATCAGTTTAGAAACTCACAGAAACACTTTCTTCTTGTCTTGATTCTTGTAAAGTCAGTTTTCCTCACACACTGGATTTGTCTTTCTGGGCAAAATGCCAAGTCATGTGAAGAAATTCAAAGCTGCACATGAGGTCCGTCTGAAGCAGCATCACTTTGCTTTGTGGGGCCATCTTGAGTTAGAGTGAAGGAGAAATTTGATGTGAAATATCTGGCTGTTCTGCTGGAAGTCTGATGAAATAGAGATGGACCCCCAATTCCTGGGTCCTTGGCACTTGATAAGTAACCTTGAAGATCATTTTTGACTAATGTAAAGCACTCCGGTTTCTACAGCCTTTCCACTCAGATATTGTAGTTGTGTTTCATTTAGCAACCTTAGAGAACCTTTCTATGCAAGTCTTTAAAAGCAATTTGCTAAATCAAGGAACTAGATAATATCCTCATTCTCAGTTATGTGAAGATCTGTACAATGATTACAATATAAGATTGCGTAATTGTCATAGGCTGCCATTTCTTGAGATCAGATAGCTTTGCATAGCTCTTATTTTTAGGGAAACTGGCATAGAAAATATAGATTGAAGTCTGCCTAACCTTTGCTTTATGTATGATCTTTTCCAGGTATCGCCATAGAGTTCTTAGTTAAAAATAGTCAGAGAAAATAGCATTTATTAAAAATGCATTTTGTGAAAAATGTTCACAAAAATATACAGGGAAGTATTTAATTTAACTTTTTAAAAAGAATAAAAAACAGCCACATTGGATGAAATGAGCTTATTGCTTCTCATGTTACTAACTTCACTTCATTTGTCAATTCTCCCTCCCTCCCCCCACATTAAGCTCAATTTTGTCCATTTCTACCCAAAGAATTTAAAAATGGTTGACATAATCTTTGTCTGAATTTCTGCTGCATTTTATTTTTGTATGAACTTTTCTTAACATTAAAAAAAAAACCAATTTGAATGTGTGCTGATTCAGCCCATTTTGTCTCTCCCTGTGTACATTGGGAACAGAAATCTGCAGAAATCTCCACAGAGAATCTTTATGGAGAAAATGTAACTCAAAGGAGTTATTTTAATTAAATATAAGGTGACTGATAATGTTTTCTTTCTTTTGCTTATTTTACAAGAAAGGCATCTTATATTTAGATTGGAACAGCTTCTGAACATTTTTTAAAATATTGCCTACCTCTGACAGGAAAACAAAGTAAGAGAAATAATTAGCACACATTGAACTCTCATGGAACTTTTGCTTAAATATTAATGTTTAACCAAAATTAGAGAAGGATGCTTCAGAACAAGAGTCAGTTTACACAGTTAATATTATTTTAGCTAGAGGACGAGCACAGGATTCAACTTAAATTGAAACAACTGTGTACACTTTGGGGATTGGGGGGGGGGGAGCTTAAAACCTTACCCCCAGATGCTTCAGTTCTGAATTGTCCTGCATGCAAATTTCAAAAAAGTAAAAAAAAAACAACCTCCACTGATGTCACTGGAGAGCCTTTTTCATTTTTTGATAAGAACCATATGCTTCTGTTAATTAAAATAAAATCAACTTTTCTATATCATATATAATTAATGTGTGCTTTGATCATATCAGATAATCCATATCATAGAGTTAGAAAGGGTCTTTTAAGTCATCCAGACCAACTCTCTGTTCCGTGAAGAAATAGATCCAAATTAAAGCATCTCAGCAAGATGGCTGCCTACCTTCCTGGTTTGTAAGGACTGAGACTCCCAAGGCAAAACTCATGGTTTTTCTGGTGAGCCAGAACAGTTATCTAATGAACTTAGAGCTGCTTTCCAAGGCCATCATGAGACAGGCCAAGCATCTGCTAACTTGGAGTGGCGGGAGGAAAAAGACTAAAGCTTAAACTCTGGACTATATGCAGGCAACAACACAATACATACTGCACCCACACACTTTATTGCACTGTGGTAGGTGCCACCTGCTGGGTATGAGGCTTCATCCTGGTCTTCAGTCAAGATTCTAATCTTGTCAAATCCTTTATTAGGATCTTCTGCCAAGTCAAGTGCTGAAGAAGGGCTTAAGTGTCAGGAAAGCTATGTTTCATTGCTGAGCCATGATGTGTAGTCAGGCACGCCTAAGTTATGATCAGTGAAACAGATCCCACCTTACTTCTCTGGATTATATTTACACTGTCAAATCATAGTGTAAGAAGATTGTTTTCTAACGTTCGGTTGGAATCTGTCTTATTGTAAGGTAAATACATTATTTTTGAGAATACATCCCAGAACAAAAAAGCAGCTATGGATCTTCTTCTGAGTGATCACTTTTCCATTCTTTTCAGAGGCCTACTTAGACTTAAGGGGAAAAAAATATTGCAGTAGGAGTTCACCAAACTAAATCTGAACCAGCAATATGATGTGGCTACAGAAAAGGCAAACACAATTTTCAGACATCAACAACAGGACTCTTAATTTCCTTATCATAGAATCATAGGGCTGGAAGGAACCTTGGAGATCTTCTAGATTAACTCCCTGCATAAAGTAGGAGTCCTTGTACTGTATCATCTCAGACAAATGTATGCCCAATCCATTCTTGAAAATCACTAGTGATGGAGCACCACAACTCCAGGAACAAACTGACCCATTGGTTAATTATTCTCATCATCAGGAAATTTCTCCTTAGTTCCAAGTTGCAACTCTCTTTAATGAGCTTCCACCCATTGATTGTTTTCCTACCCTTAGGTCTTTTGGAGAATAAGTCAACCACCTCCTCTCTGTGACTACACCTCAAATTCTGGAAGACAGCTATCATGTCACCCTTAATCCTTCTCTTCATTAGGCTAGGCATGCCTAGTTCCCTTAGCCATTCATTATACATACATTAGTCTCCAGTCCCCTTATCATCTGTTGCTCTTCTCTATACTTTTTCTAGGACATCAGCATCTTTTTTTGTATCATGGGAACCAGAACTGGATGCAGTATTCCAAGTGTGGCCTCACTAGTGCTGTAAAGCATGGTACTATCACTTCTCGTGATCTTGATGCTATCCCTCTCTTGATGCAGCCTAGGATTGCATTGGCTTTTTTGGCAGCTGCAGCATACTGGTGGCTCATCCTTAAGCGCTGGTTCACTAGGACATCTAGATCTCTATCACAGTTACTACTGCTGAGCCAGGTGCTTCCTATACTATATCTCTGCATTTTATTTTTCCTTCCTAAGTGCAGACCATTACTTTTCTCACCACTGAACTGCATCTTATTGAATAACATCCATTTGTCTAGTCTGCCAAGATCTTTCTGAATCTTGAATATATCTTCCAAGGTATTAGAAATTCCCTCCAGCTTGGTTTTGTCTGCAAATTTGATGAGTTCTCCTTCTATCCTCTCATCTCGATCATTCATGAAGATGTTGAAGAGTACTGGGCCCAAGAAAGACCTTAAGGTAGCCCACTGCATGGCTCTTTCCACATAGATGTAGTTCTGTTGAGGACTACACATTGAATGCAATTGGTCAGCCAGTTATGAATCTATCTGGTACTGTTTATCCCACATTTTTCTGTCTTACTAAGAGGTAGCTTGTGGTCTACTTTGTCAAATGCCTTACTGAAATCTAAGTATACTATATCCACAGCATTGCCTTGATTTATTAATTTAGTCACTTTATCAAAGAAGGCAATAAGGTTTGTTTGACATAATCTATTCCTAATGAACCCATGCTGGCTTCTAGTAATCAACTTGTTCATTTCTAGGCACTCACAAATCTGCTGCTTGATTACCTTTTCCAGCATTTTCCCAGGTATTGATATCAAAGTGATTGGTCTATAGCTTCCTGGTTCCACTTTTTTTCCTTTTTTGAAAACTAGAACCCCATCAGCTCTTTTCCAGTCCTTTGGCACTTCCTCCATCCTCCAGGAACACTTTAATATTTTGCCAGCATCTTCAGAACCCATGGATGTAAATCATCTGGTCCAGGCGTGGGTTCCTGTACCAATTGGTACAGGTTCAAGTCACACATGCTTTGCAGAGTTTTAACCAGTGCGCCATCATGGCTAATCAATAGATTAATATCAATAGAGTAAGTCACATGAAGAAAGATTGAAGGAAACGGAAGTTGAGCCTTGAAAACAAAAAACTAAGTAGACCTCTGATATGAAAATAATGTAAGGATGATTACATGGGAGATGATCCAGACCTGTTCTTTTATTCTGGGATGTAATCAGAATAACAGAATTGGAAGGGACCATGGAGGTCTTCTAGCCCAACCCCCTCTGCTCAGGCAGAAAACCCACACTACTTCAGACGAGTGGTTGTCCAAGGAGTTTAATAGCTCTATCTTTTTCATTTTGTTATCATTTTGTCTTTACTAAGCAGTTGGTTTGGTGTAACCATACTGGCTTTTTCTGCTGCCCTTCATATTTTTGTCAGAATTGTTTGCATTTGCCTTTTTTTTTGTATTTTCTTCTTTATGAACTCCCATGAATTGTATTTATTTTACATAATTTATATGACCACTTAATTTGTAAAAAGTATAACTCTGGGTACTTCATAGCAACAAGAATATTATTATAAAATTCCCAATAACAAAACAACCTGAAATCAATAATAAAGTACCAAGCTGGGACTCACCAACATAACTTATAATTCTCAGGATGAACTCATCCTGGCTCCAATGCCTACAGGAAGAGCCAGGTCTTCAAAGGCTTCCTAAAGCTAGCAGGGTCAGGACCAGTCAAATCTCAGGGAAGAAATTATTCCACAAGGCAGGTACCATGAGAAAAAAGGCCACCCACCCTAAGATGACATAGTTTCAAGAAGGTATATGGAGCATGTCCATTCTGTTGGAGTGTTTGGGATGGACAGAGACAATCAGATTTTTTTCTAATCCTCTTTCTTAGATTGAAAGGACAATTGAGAATACAACCAGGATCTCCAAGTTCTTAAGCTTCATTACAAGATTTTCAAAATCAGTAGTGTGTCTACGGTGTCATTTGCCCTTGCTTATATTAGCTGGAAGGATACCTGCCTCTGGATTTGATAACTCTTGGAAGTCGTTGGCACATCCTTGACCATGGTTCCTTCTGTAGGGATCCACTGTCGTCTTTCAGTCTGCAATGTGTTTTATTCTTCCCCTGAATTGAGCCTGTTACATCTGCAAAGGCTTCTGAAAACTATTTCAGAGTTCCAGTGAGGATCTTCTACATCTCTTGCTTCTGATTGTTAGTCCCATCCACTGGGCTTGCTCCACTGATCCTCTGCTCAACACCACCTTATGAAGAGCTGTTTCCTCTATCAGTTTCTGTTACAGAGCCTCCTTTCCATTCAATTAGCACATCCTTGTTCTTCCTGATTAGCCAAAGTGGGGTCATTGTTGTCCAGTCTTTTGAGCTTGCTTTTACAACAAATCCAGACCAAGTTATTTTCAAGTGAGAAAAAAAAGACACCCATATTCTAGGTCACAACTGTCCTTTTATATTCCCTCAGTTTTGTTAATTCTACCAACAGAAAGTCATTGCCATATTTTTCGGACTATAATATGCATCGGAGTATAAAATGCACCAAGATTTTGAAGAGGTAAATTTAAAAAATGTTTTTGCCCTCCCTGGCCCCCAGAGCACTCTGCAGGCCTCCCAAACCCTCTGCATGCCCCATGTTTTATGAAAAACGGGTCGTGCAGAGAGTTTAGAAGGTCTGCAGTGTGATGCTGGGGGCTTGGGAGGGCAAACACCCTCCCATTTCACAAAAATGGGTCCATTTTCACTCATTTTTGTCAGCCCCCAGGAGAACTTTAAAGGCCTCCCAAATCCTCCGCATGCCTCATTTTTTGCAAAAAACTGTTACGTTGGCACACAAAAGGCGATCAGAGTCGTGAGGAGAATTAACAAGTATTTATTGAACACGAACAGACTCAACGAATATACAGGAGAGAATCAATGCAGGGTTCGTCTGACAGCTATTTATACGAAGCTGTCAGACGAACCAGCCAATCCCCAAGCCAGAGTTTCCCCGCTCTCAGCCAGGTTGCGTCTTAGCCAATCAGACGCGACCTGGCTGTTGCTAGTGCAGATGCCGGCCGTCAGGGGGAATTCCCTGACGTCATCTGCATGGACACAATACTCCTTCCCCCCCAGTGACTGCGCATGTGCAGACAACGCACATACGTAGTCACGCAAATAGTCTGGGCGGCGCCGGATCCGCCCAGAACGCCTCAGTTCGACAGGAGGCGCCGGAGAGGAAGGTGGTGCTCGTTGAAGCTCCTCCCACAAGGGAGTGGAGCTCCGGGCGCCATCTTGGAGGCCCACCTCTGACGGAGAACGACAAGGACCAGGTAGGCAGGGCCGAGGGGGCGCGGCCGAAGGCGGGCTTGAGCGGGGAACTTCAGGGTAGGCATGGCCTGACTCGGGGAAGGCCAGTTGGAAACCGGGAGGCAAACGCCTAACGGGCGGCGCTTGCTCAACAATGGATGGCCGGGAGGCGGCGTCCGAGGACGGGACGGCCCCGGGCAGCTGGACCGGGTGATCAGTGACTGGTGGAAGGGCACCAGGAAACGAAGCGATGGAGGGCTCAGGCGCAGCGACGTTGATGGCCGACCTGGCAGGGATGTTGTCGCTGTTGCAGGGCAGGCGGCGCCTCAATTGATCCAGGTGCCGCCGCCATTCGGTCCCATCATGTAGCTGGACCCTGTAAGAACAGGGGCCGGTTATGGCAGTGATGGTGGCAGGCACCCACCTAACCGCCCCTGAAAATGCCTGAGCCCAAACGGAGTCGCCCAGAAGGAAAGAACGGGGAGGGGGCCCCAGGTTGCCAGGCTGTTCACTTGAATAGAGTGGGTGCAACCTATCCAAGGTGGTCCGCAGGTGCCGGCCCATCAGCAGCTCAGCTGGAGACTTCCCGGTCAGGGGGAAGGAGTGGCATGCTGTACCAAGAGGTAAGCAGCCACCCTTGATGGCCAGTCAGCCCCATCCATCCTGCCCAACGCCTCCTTGGCCGAGCGGACCGCCCGTTCCACCCGGCCATTACTAGCTGGATGGTATGGGGCGACTGGGGCATGGCGGATACCCTGAGAAGCCAGGAACAGCTGGAATGCGGTGGATGCAAATTGAGGCCCGTTATCAGAGACAATGACGTCCGGCAAGCCATGGGTGGCGAAAAGCCTAGTCAGTTCCCTGATCGTGGCCTCAGCTGTGGTGGACCTCATGAGGATGAGCTCCACCCAGCGCGAATATGCATCCACCACCACCATGAAGACCTGTCCTCTGAAGGGACCCGCGAAATCCACGTGGAGGCGGGACCAAGGCCCACGGGGCAATTCCCATTCCCTAGGAGCGGCAACCGGTGGCGCCGGTCAGGAATGTTGACAGGGGGAGCAGCCGGCCACCCAGGCGGCTATCTCGTCATCAATGCGAGGCCACCAGACATAGCTGCGCACCAGGCTTTTCATGCGCACTATGCCCGGGTGGCCCTCATGAAGGCGAGATAGCACCTGATGGCGCAGGCTGGGTGGAATGACCACCCTGTCACCCCACAGGAGGCACCCACTGTGAAGTGACAGCTCCAGCTGCCTGGCCTTGAAAGGACGAAGGTGCTCTGGCACCGGTCCCTCAGGCCAGCCCCTTTGGACCCATAGCATGACCTGGGACAGGTCAGGGTCAGCCCTAGATTTTGAGGCCACCTCTCCGGATGAGAGTGGCAGAGCCAAATCCGCTATGGCCAAGACCGACAGGCAAGGCACTGTCGGGGGGTCTGCAATGGGCAGGGGGCAGCGGCTGAGGGCATCAGCGTGCCCTATGTGCTTGCCCGGGCGGTAGAGCAGAGTGTAGCTGTATGCAGCTAGGAACTCTGTCCACCTGGTCATGCGCGGTGAAAGGATGGGAGGGGTCGGCTTGTTACCCGCCAAAAGCCCAAGGAGTGGCTTATGGTCGGTGAACAAAGTAAAGTGCCGACCATAGAGGTAATCATGGAACCTCTTAATCCCTGACACTGCAGCCAGAGTCTCCTTGTCAATCTGGCTGTAGTTGCGTTCTGCAGAAGTCAGTGTCCGGGAATAA
Source organism: Natrix helvetica (assembly GCF_964273705.1). Classification (NCBI taxonomy): domain Eukaryota; kingdom Metazoa; phylum Chordata; class Lepidosauria; order Squamata; family Natricidae; genus Natrix; species Natrix helvetica. The sequence continues at coordinate 186,213,307 of NC_138548.1, forward strand.
AAGGCTATGGGGGCCTCCGAGCCATTGGGCAGCACATGGCTCAGGACCGCCCCCAAACCCACGGGGGAGGCGTCACAAGCAAGAGTCAAAGGCAGCTTGTCCGAATATTGGACGAGGACTGCCTCTGACGTCAGCAAGTCTTTGACAGCCGCGAACGCATGCGCTTCGCGGCTGCCCCAGCGCCAGGCTGCCGATCGGTCGAGCAACCGATGCAGCGGCTCGGCTAGTGACGCCTTATGCGGCAAAAATGGAGCATAAAAGTTAAGCAAGCCAAGGAACGCCTGCAGCTCTGTCTTGGAGGCAGGCGTGGGGGCGTTCCTGATGGCTGCTACCTTGGAAGGGGTGGGGTGAATTCCCTGGGCATCAATTGTGAAGCCCAGGAAATCAACCCGGGGCACAGCAAATGAGCATTTGCTGCGCTTTAATTTTAATCCCGCGCCCCTGAAACGCTCGAGGACCTTCACTAGTACTTCGATGAGGCCCGATCGGCTGCTGGCGGCGATCAGGACATCATCGAAGTACGGAACCACACCAGGGAGCCCATGGAGCAGCCGCTCCATTAGGCTCTGGAAGATCCCCGGGGCTACGGAAACGCCGAATTGTAAGCGGTGGCAACGGAAAGCTCCACGGTGGGTGACGATGGTCTGCGCGGCCGCCGCCTCGTCATCCACCGGGAGCTGCTGGTAGGCCTGCGCCATATCCAGCTTTGCAAAGATGCAGCCCTGCCCCAAAGAGTGGAGCAAATGCTGCACTACCGGAACTGGATAGGGGTTCACCTGGAGGGCAAGGTTGATGGTGGATTTAAAGTCGGCGCAGAGGCGAATGGACCCATCCGCCTTAACTGGGATGACCAAAGGGGTCTCCCACTTGGAGTAATCCACCGGCTCCAAGACTCCCTGCGCGACGAGCTTGTCCAGCTCCGCATCAACCTTTGCCCTCAAGGCGAAAGGCACCCTATGGGCCTTCAGCCTAATGGGGGCAACCTGGGGGTCTAGGTTCAAGGAGATGGGCATTCCCTTATACGCCCCCAGCTGCCCATCAAACACCTCGGAGAACCTGGCAAGTACGTCGGCCACGTCAGGAGGTGTGGCCACCACTTGCCTTACCCCGTGCACTGATAGGCCAAGTGCCGGGAACCAGTCAAGGCCCAGGAGGGCCGGCAAAGGCTTTTCCACTACTAGGAGGGGAAGGCACCCCGAAAAGTCCCCGTACTCCACTCGCACCAGGTGACAACCCAGGGTAGGAATTAGAGTCTCCTGGTAGTCCCGTAGGGTTGCATCTGGGGAGGAGAGCTGGGTCTTTGAGATGCCTGGGCAGAGGCGGGAGAACTCTGCCCACGACAGAAGGGATCGGGACGACCCCGAGTCCACCTCCATGGTGCAGGGGGAGCCTTCAATGAGGAGCGACGCCTTGATGCGTGTGGAAGGCCAACTCTGCGGGGTTGGCGTGGAAGTCAGCGTCCATGGCGTAGCAGCCTCCGCGCGAAGGCTGCTGCTGCTGCTGCTGCTGCTGCTGTCGTTCAGCACGGCTTCCAGGTCGCTGTTTGACGGCGGCTGTGGTCGGGACGTCATCTGGACGCTGTGGCAAGGGGAACTGCGCTCGGCAGACCTGGGCCAAATGTCCTTTCTTAAGGCAGTGGCGGCAAACCGCGGCCTTAAAGGGGCAACCCGAGAGGTCGTGGTTGCCTCCACAGCCAAGGCAAGCGGTCACAGCTTCCCGGGCTCACTGAGGGCCGCGTCTTCTGGAGGACTGGCCAATGCGCGCCACCGCTCCCTCCTCAGGGTAGTCAATTGGCAGGGGAACCAGCTCGTCCACCAGGCAAGTGCGGCCTGGCGGAGGCGGCAGGTTGAACATCTCCGCCATTGACTCGTCGGAGAGTTCAGCCGCCCTTGCCTGCTCAATGGCCCCAGTCAGCGTGATGTCCGCTTGTGACAGGAGCCGCCGGTGAAGGCGCAGGTCTTTCACGCCGCTGACGAACTGCTCTGTGAGGTTGCGATCGAGATCGGCAAACTCGCACCTCATCGCCGCTGTGCAAAGCGACTGGAGGAACTGGCTCACCGACTCCTCCGGCTTCTGGACACAGCGCCTGAAAGCGTAGTGCCTCGCCACCCAGGATGGTGTAGGGGCGTAGTGGCGCTGAAGACGCTCCGTCAAGGTAGCCCAGTCCAGAGAGTGGACTGGCTGAGGGGCAGCTAATGAGCGAGCGGTGCTAAACATTGACGTGCCGCAACAGCTCAAGAAGAAGCTGCACTTCTCATCGTCGGGCACATCGCGACGGCCGTTGGCTATGAGATAGCACTCGAAGCGCTCCAGGAACGCTTCCCATGTCTCGCCGTCGCAGCCAAAAGGGACGAAAGTTGGCATCGCCGACATGGTCTCCTCAGGTTCGAGCTAGGCTGGAAGGAACGGGTCGCCGGTACGATTGTGCCAAGATGGAACGTTCGGTGGGTTAGCGGCTGTATCCCATCCTCGTCGCCAGTGTTAGGTTGGCACACAAAAGGCGATCAGAGTCGTGAGGAGAATTAACAAGTATTTATTGAACACGAACAGACTCAACGAATATACAGGAGAGAATCAATGCAGGGTTCGTCTGACAGCTATTTATACGAAGCTGTCAGACGAACCAGCCAATCCCCAAGCCAGAGTTTCCCCGCTCTCAGCCAGGTCGCGTCTTAGCCAATCAGACGTGACCTGGCTGTTGCTAGTGCAGATGCCGGCCGTCAGGGGGAATTCCCTGACGTCATCTGCATGGACACAATAAAAACCAGGCCCATTTTTCGCTCATTTTTGCCCTCCCCATCCCCCAGGAGCACTTAGCAGGCCCCCAAACCCTCTCTGCATCCATTTTTGGTAGGGCAAGGTTTTGGGAGGCCAAAAATGCTGTATTCAGTGTATAGGACACACCCAGACTTTTACCCTCTTTTTTGGGGGGGAAAAAGGTGCGTCTGATACTCTGAAAAATACAGTATTTCTTATTAATGCTTACATAAGCTCTCAGGTTTTTTCAAGACTGGACTTAGAGAGAAAATATTTTGAACTATTTTGTCAAGCTCCTGTTACCTTTACCTGTTAGCTCATTCAGGTACACTTCAATCAGCAATTGTTATCATATATTCAATAGTTGCCAGAATAAATATTAAAAATGTGTAGTTTTAATTTGCAAATATTTTAATTCTTGTGAATTACATGCTCTAGGGTGCCACAATGAATTTTCTAGTGGAAGATCACACTGTTTCCTTTGAAAAGAAACCATACATTTTCTGTATCTTTATTCCCTTCATTGTGACTAATTAATGTAGAAAAAATATAACACATATCTCTTATGGAAAAAGTAAGGTAGAGGAATAGAAAGGCTCAACAAAAGATATTTTTAGAAAAACAGTGATAACCTGTGAGGATTGTTTTAGGGAAGGTGAAGGAAGCAAGGGCAAGAAAGATAAAATGTTCAAAATGTCCAACTGATGAATCATAAAATAAAGTTTTGTTGCTGAGGCCTTTGAATGAACTGGTATTTAAACATTATCTCTCTGGATGAGCCAAAGGAACAGAAGATGAGCTGCTGTTAGGCAATGAAACCCCTGCTGTTGCTGTAAGGGTTTAATTACTTGCCACATTACAGGGGAGTGAATGAAGCTGGCATTGCAATAACTGAGGATTTATTTTTGTCAATGAAGGACAGAAGTGGCTGCAAAAAAATATTACAAAAAGGTGGCTAATAAACTAGGTTTTATTAGCTATACTTATTTAAAATGTTTATAGGCTAGCATGCTGATGGGCATTTGATGAGATTGCATTTTTTAATTGTGATCACGCTGGGACTACTAAACAACATGAAGCATGCCAGGAATCTGAAAAGCATAATGTATGCATATGTGAAATCAAGATTTATCTATCCAGACTATACATAATCAGTTTGGCAGCTGGCATGCTAAGCTGCTGAAGCAGTTCTGGCAGTGGTCTGGTCTAATTTCTATGTTGTTTTAAAACAGGATTGGCAAAACTGGTGCCAATCTCAGAGCAGAAGATTTTTGTTGTCATTTAAATGGACAATAATACCAATCAGTCAGTTTGATCCACTGTTATTTATGATGAATGACAACCTATGTCTAGACTGCTTTACAGATAGTCCTCAAGTTATGAATAGAATGGAGTGTGACCAGTATGGTTGTAAGTTGGTAATGATTGTAAAACATGATCTACTCAATTATACTTTTTTTTGGTAGTCATTAAGCGAAGCAAACTGGTGATTCACTATGAGAGCAGTTTTGCCAAAAAATGGATTTACCAGTTTTGGTACAATTTGGTAAAATTGTTGTAAAACACAGTCACACGTCTGAGGGACACTGCAAATGATTATAAATGCCCCTGTATTGTTGAGCCAGAAGTGCCATCATGTGTGTGTGTGTGTGTGTGTGTGTGTGTGTGTGTGTGTGTGTGATGGTCAGAACTTTGGATCCTGGTTATAAATTACAATTTTTTCAGATAGGTTGTAACTTTGAATGGTCACTAAACGTCCGTTCCTATGTGGAGAATTACCTGTAGTTCATTTCAGGTGGCTCTTTGAGGATTAAATCACCTCTGTAAACTGCAAATTCACAATAATTGTGAAAATAACTTAAATTGTGTACTTGTTATTTTGAAAATGCATGGTCATTTTATAATTGGAAATATGCATGGTGAAGTGGTACAATAGAACAATACAAATCAATATAATTGTAGTAAAAAAATTATATTTTTTAGTAGAACTAAATCTAAAAGCAACAAGTAAGAATTATAGAGAATAGCCTAATTTAAACAGAGCATAAGTGTTAAGTACTTTGAGCACTTTGCATGTAAATAGCTATGTAAGTAGTTTCCACCAAGGTCCACTGTTACCATCAGGAATTCATTCAAACATGATTGGTTGAAGGCCCTGCCGGAGCCCTATAAAAGAGCTGCTGCCAGGATCTTTGCTGGATTCTAGTCACTAATAAAGAGCTGTTCTTACTGAAGCCTGAGTCTGCCTCATCCGTTCCCATGATTGAGCAATAATAGTACCCTGTTTCCCTGAAAATAAGATCTCCCCGGATAATAAGCCCAATTGGGCTTTTGAGCACATGCGCTAAAATAAGCCTTCCCCTGAAAAAAGCCCGCCCCAAAAATATTGCAACACAGCAGCAGCTATGAGGTGACTATGCTCGCCTCAACCTGCACCTCAAAAATAATAAGACCTCCCTGAAAATAAGGCCAAGTGTTTATTTCAGGGGTCAAAAGAAAAAAATACCCTGTCTTATATTTGGGGAAACACGGTAGAAGTATAAAGACTAACTCCTACATACTTCAGCAATCAAAAATCCTTAGAGGAGAATCTTCAGTGATGATCTCGAGGTTTAGCTCAAAACCAGAACTGAACACAAATCAAAAGATTTCCAAAAGCAGTTCTAGCTGCAGGGAGGGCTATAACAGTAATCCAGTCTGTCAATCCAGATCAGAAGAGATTTGTTAAAACTGGCACCTCCTCTTATTGATCACTGGAGAGAGTGAACACTAGTTGTAATATCATTCTACCCCAAAGAAAATAGTTGAAAGCTAAAGTGTTAAGATGGGGAAAGTTTGTTACTGTAATTTTCTTAGAAACTGATGTAATTGGAATTTTATTCCTTGAAAACTGATATAATCGTAGGGTAAAGTAGAATTTTAGGAAAAAACCCTCTGGAAAGTGAATTTCTCAAAGTGATGAAACTAGTCAACTCTAAAGCTGAGATACTTGAGCTGAGGCTAAAAGCCACCAACAGTCGCTTCAGAACAAAAGAGTCAGAAATAAATTGAATTTATTAGTGAATATGGGTCTGAAAAAAAGAATTGAAAAAAAGAGAAAAAGATTGGTGCTTATATCTTAGTAAAGGACCATATGTAGCTCAGTGTTGGGGGCGGGGGGGTGTCAAGGGAAATTACTGTTGTGAAGAAAAGTAGAAACCAACAGTACACAGGAAGACTTTTTCCAAGATCGGAATAATGCTCTTTTTTTTTTTTTTTTGCTTTAACTGCAAATTTATTTTGTTTAAAAAATGTCTGCAAGGCTGTTAAGTGAATTTTATCCAGTGGAGAGTTTAATACGTTTTATTTAAATTAAGGCTACCAAGGGACAAAGAAAGTTTTCTGTATCTCTTTGCTGCTATCTAATAGTAGTCTAGATTTCACAGTCAATAGTGGTAACTCTGTTTAAATCCACTTTTTCCCTTTTTCTAATATTCTAGGTGTAACTATTCTTCCAATGACATCAGGCTTTCCCTGCCTGACTGCCGGCAACAACCAAGCCACACCTGATTGGATAAGACGCGGCTTGGCTAAACGCGGGCCTTTTCTCTCCCCTGATTGGTTGCCCTGCTTGACAGCTCCATATAAATAGCTGTCAAGCAGGGAAAGCTTTGGTTCTCTCCTGTATTTTGCTGTAAGACCTGTTGAGATTAAACTGTTTGAATTACCTCAGCTGTGTCAGCCTATTCCTTGCCCACCTTTTAACACTGGTGACGAAGGTGGGATCTAGCGGCCGCTGACACTACCACGCTGACCATCGCAACAGGCGAGCCTAACAGTCATCGTAACTCTCTGAGGCAGCAGATTAATTTGTGGCTCTGGGATGGCTTCGATGCCTCCGTTCGCGCCGTTCGGAATGGCCGGAGAGACCTGGGATGCCTTCCTCGAAAGATTCGAGTGTTTCCTAATCGCAAATGGAAACAGGAACATCCCGGCGGATGAAAAGTATAGGTTTTTTTTAAGTTGCTGCGGACCAGCAGTGTTTAGCTCTGCCAGGGCTCTGGCGGCCCCTCAGTCAGTCCATTCCCTCGATTGGGACATGTTGATTCACAAGCTACAACACCATTACGCTCCAACACCATCCTGGATCGCTCGGCGCTATGCCTTCCAGCGGTGCGTACAGAAGCTGGAGGAATCCATAAGCCAATTCCTCCAGGCTCTCTGCACCTCCGCCATGCAGTGCGAGTTCACCAACATAGACTCAGCGTTGGTGGAACAATTCGTCTGCGGGGTCAAGGACATCCGCCTCAGGCGGCGCCTACTGGCCCGAGCTGAAGTGACCCTCCAGGAGGCAATTGCCGAGGCTAGAGCAGCCGAGCTCTCGGAGCAATCCATGGCAGAGATGTTCCAGCTGCCGCCTACACCGCCTCCTGTCCGCACCTGCCTAGTGGACGAATTGGTTCCCCTGCCAGAGGATCCGGAGGAAGGTGACATGGTCGCCTGCCTGGTTCCAGCTTCCTGGCATAGGACTCCACAGCGCGCTCGCCAAAGTTCCAGCACCTGCCTGAAGCCTCCAGAGGGCCTCCGGAGAGGGTGGGGGAGGCTGTTTTCACCCTCCCCAGGCTCCTATAAAGCCTCTGAAGCCTGGGAAGGGTGAAAAATGGCTTTAAAAAGGCTGAACTCAGCTGGCCAGCACACGCATGCACGCTGGCCAGCCGGCAGGGCAACGCCTCACGTGTGCCATAGGTTCGTCATCCCGGTACTAGGCTATTGGATCAGGGCTCTAAAAATCCATACAATCACTAGATGTGAGCAAAGAGATACTGGCCACTTTAGCAACTTGGTATCATCCAGTTGTGTGTACTTCTGCATCCCAGATCCTGTAGCCCTGAGGTTCATTTCAACATCTAAGATCTTTCTTCTATGTCAAACGGGGTTGGGGTTTTTGTGTGTGTGTGTTCATATAGAAGGTTGATCATTAATGTCATATGAACCCCAGCAGCAGTTTGAAATGATGTAGCCCACACACTAGATTTATTACTTTGGTGGCAACAAGGCCTTGGAGAAAATAAAAGAACATTTGCATTATTATACATCAGGACAGGTGAAATAATGATGGCACCAAGGAGTAAATAATGTTTACTTTCTTCTTAGTTTTTTTCCTTGGCACAGTTCTTCTAGCTAGTACTGACTGGATCCAACTATGAATAAAAGCAAAGATGAAACAGAATGACATGCTTCAGAACAAATAAGAGCTATATTCTAAATAGCATCTATTAGAGACTAGATTGTATCAGTTGTAACTGCTGCCAGGCAGCCTACTCATAATCCCCTTGGCAATTTTTATGAGTGCCAATTTTGCAATGAATAAGCGTTGTAATACTTTTTTTTATCTTCCAGCCTACAGAATTTGGCAGCATAGCATGTGCTAATTTAAACAGCTGAAAAGAGGAGGGAAGGTACCAAGCACTGATAATTAGGGACCACTTCTGTCAATCTGAGCCTTAAAGTTAACAAAAAAGTTTTTTTCTTATTTATGTGATTAGTGTGATGGTGATGGGGGCCATATGTGTTAACATCTGTATCAGGAGATCTAGGACTAATCATGCAGAATGAATGAGATTCACTCACTGCAATGCCATCTCCTTCCATATGTTTGGTTGAAAATTGCAAGTGGTTACCAGGATATTGGGAAAAGACATATGGCTCTATTATCTTCAGAGAAGAGCCTTTATTGGAATGAAAGAATGTGGAGAGTTAAAATATAATATTGGTAACACACACAAGCATACTCTCCCATAAGCAATATTGGCAACTGTAGTTTCACAATTACCATATTTGGCCAATGTCCTCTCAGCTTATGTTTTACTTTATCATGCACAAACTGCTGGAACTTGTGTGGAAATTAAAAGCTGGCATCTAGAAATGTATCTGTTTGTGGATGAATGAAAGCGCTGTTTTAATACCACACTGTTTTCATAACTCTTATTTATAATATTTAAATGTCCCAACACAAGTCTATGACTTTCAAAAAATCTTTCAAAATATGTACTTAAATTTGTATAGTAAACATAGCCAATGTGCATTTCCTGATGTATATATAATTTAAATAAACTACCAAGTAATGTAGTATTCAGGTTAGATAAAACAGGTGGATATTGCTTACCTGTAGTTTGTGAGATAAAACCAAATAGTAATTTCCAAATATCATGTTTCTCAGATTTTCTCTTTCTTTTTCTCCTTTACAGAATTGTGCTGGCAGCTTCTCAAGAAGAAAATAATCAGTGTTTTTTAAATAATGTTTTTTTCTGAGCCTGAAAGAAATGTAGCCCCAAATAAAAATAATTTGGTTGGAAAGAAGGCATAACTTGACGTCTTGAATTGTTTCAGAAGCATTATTGAGTTACAATAAATCTAACTTTCTAAACCCATTTAACATTTCCTGTGCTCATAAGGAAGTGGCGATAAAAGAAGGAGAAACAGAGTTCGTAACCATGGTTAAAGCAGCCCCACTTGTGCCCAGATAATGGACTTCCATGGAAAGTTATGGCTTTCTTTCTTTTTTAACATTATGTTCTATAATTTGTCATAGCATTTTCCAAAAATTATTGAAAAGGACTAGTCTGTTAACAAAATTTGTGTATTTTCAGCTTTTGAACTGTAAACCAATGGAAAGATCAAATAATAATAAGCTTTATCACTGCATTGTATTGTATGTGTATGTATATTTTTGGGCATGTATATGTGCAACATACTTTACAGTGGTGGGTTCTGGATTCTATTCCAACCGGTAGGGTTGGAACGGCCCTGGCATCATCCACATGGATGCATGCGGTGCACGCCCACATGTGCGCAGTGCACACATGCATTGTAGCTGCAAACAACGCTTCCGCAAGCCTCTGCAACATTCCAACTGCTCGGTGGAGTGTAGCGCAGGCACTGTATGTGCTATGGGTGTGCACGGAAGAACCAAAAGCTTTAAAACACAGTAAGGAGCTCGGGCGGGCGGATGGTCCCTCTGGAGCACCGGAATGGAACGGTACCCAGTGCTCCGGGCAGGTTCTGGTATGCCCGTACCGGGGCATACCGCCTGAAATCCACCAGTGATATTTTATCTTGTACACAATTTGAATGTACCATTGCACACACAGACAAACATTAATTTTCTTCTAATTTTGTATCTATTTTCATTTGTAATATTCAATCTTTCAAATGCATAGTTTGAATTATTTGAATGGCATTTACAATATTTTGCTTTTTAAATTCTATTTCTGTTTGTACTATTTAAGAAAACCATTAAGCAAAAGAAAAATGGTTATGTTTTATATGCAGAAATAGAACCTTGCAAATTTATGTATATTTTATCTCATCTCTAATATTATTTTCAGTTCAATTAAGTTTATTATAATCCAAAATCAGCCAGAAATAGTACAATTCAGTACAAAATACAAATTAAAAGATAAATAATATACCCCAGTTTACCATAGACATCTCTAGTGCATTGATAGTAAGCAAGATAGCAACATTTTGCAATTTGAAATGTTATTTTAAGTGCCTTGTGTCAACCAATCATAACAAAATATAAAGGAAAGCAGATATATCAAGATAACTACTAGAATCAGCATAACAAGTGATAAATGTACTACATCCTATACCAGTGGTGGGCAACCCGCGGCTCGGGAGCCACATGCGGCTCTTTACACCCTTTAATGCGGCTCTTCTGTGTGCCGGGTGCCCGCTCCCCTCCCTCCTCTCGGGCTTCGGAGGGAAGCTTCTGCAAAAGCCCAGGCGAGTGACAACCAATTTTGGTCCTATGACTGCAGAATGCTGCAAAATACCATAAATGCAGGCCAGTTGTTGAATGTTTCAAATGTGATTGGAACACTCAACAAGGTGACCACAGTGTGTGTGTGTGTGTGTGAGTGAGTGAGAAAGACAGACAGAGAGAGGAACAGAGAGAGGGAGTGAGTGAGGGAATCAGAGAGAGACTGACAGACAGACACACACACACACACAGACAGAGCGAGAGAGAGGGGGGAGGGAGGGAGAGAAAGATAGACAGACAGAGAGACACACACAGAGTGAGTGATTAAGTGAATGAGTGAGAGACAGACACACCCACATACACAGAGTGACAGAGAGAGAGGAAGGGAGGGGAGAGAGACAGAGGGAGAGACAGAGACAGACACACACACACACAGAGTGAGTGAGAGACAGACAGACAGACACACACACAGAGTGACAGAGATGGGGGAGGGAGGGAGAGAGAGACAAAGAGCCAGAGAGAGAGAGAGAGAAAGAAAAAGAAAAAAAGAAAGAAAGTGGGAGAGAGAGATGAAATTAAAAACAACAACATACAAACCTGACTTACTCAAACTATCCAAGGAAATGCAAGGCCAATGTTCACATTAGTGGTTGTGACTTTGTCAGTCAATGTCAGGATGTAATTTTCTCTACATTGTAAGGCAAATTTTACGGAATTTAACGTTATCGATAAATAATATCGTTCTAAAGTTTTTGTTTTATTAGTTGTGTTATTTGTATCCTCCCGACCTATGAGGATACTTGCATGCAGAATATTCTCAATAAAAACTTATTGAAACTAAAAACAGTGTACCATCCTATGTATTTTCGGTTTTAAAAATGTGGCTCTCAAAGTAAATTTCAATCGTGGTTTTGGCGAGATTTGGCTCAGTTGAAAAAAAAGGTTGCCCACCACTGTCCTATACTATTAGGAGTGTATTAAAAGATAAATGTTCCCCCGCACATGTGTGCTAGTCATTTCTGGCTCTAGGGGTGGTGCTCATCTCTGTTTCTAAGCTGAAGATCCAGTGCTGTCCGAAGATGTTTCTGTGGCAATATATGTCAGATATGTCAGCATGACTAAACGCCGAAGGCGCATGGAGCCCAGTTACCTTCCCACCAGAGTGGTTCCTATTTTTCTACTTGCATTTTTACATGCTTTCAAACTGCTAGGTTGGCAGAAGCTGGGACAAGTAACAGGAGCTCACTCTGTTACGGGGCACTAGGGATTCGAACTGCTGAACTGCCAACCTTCTGATCAATAAGCTCAGTGTCTTAGCCACTGAGCCATCGTGTCCCTGGAGGAGTGTATTAGCACATGGCTAATTGATTCCATGTCTTCATAACCACATGGACTAAGTTATTTGGAGAAAGGACTCTCTAAAACTCTTATAGGCATAGCATCAAAATGTGCTGATGTACATGCCCTCCTCAATTTGGCTTGAGAAAATCCATAGAGATAGGTTGCCAACTGTCTAAATTGCCAACAATTAATGATCTTTTTATTATCATTCCTCTGGCAATGTCTCGTAGGTGCTGTTTAACAATTTTTCTTGCCTCAGAAAGTACAGTGGCAGGTAAGGTTGATGGGTGTAGGCCTATAATAGCCATCTTCTGCTCGATTTCATATATCCAAATTGAGGGTTTGTCATGGGGAAGGCAAAAGCCCATCAAGAGCAAAGGGTAGTATGGAATAGAAAATACGTATATTAGAAAGGCTTTGGGGAGACATGCCCAAAATAAAACAAAAGTCAAGAAAACTTGCTCTGTTGAGAGGAGAGGATGGGAAAATAATTATTATCTATATAAATAAAAATGTAATGTTTGCTTGTTCAAAATCTCAAATTTCTGAAAGTTCTTCACCGATTGCTTTGAAATTTTGACACAACGTTGCATTCGAATATGCGCATGTTTTTATATATGCATATTATATAGATGTCACACCTGTGACAGGTAAAAACATGCTTTTTTGTAAAAACATGCTTTTTTGAAAACCAGCGCCATCTGCTGAACGTAAAAGCAACACACACTATACTAAATATTTCATGATTCCGTTTCAATGTTTTTGATTGCATTGTTATTGCATTGTCTCCAACAGAGTTATGGGAGAAATATAAATCGCGCATGGCTGAAGATATTTTCCATCAAATACGCAAGGAAAATGCAAATATGAACATGGATTTCACATCAGAAGTCTATAACGAAGCTTTGATAATGATTGACGATTTATGCTTAGAAATTGCGAACAAAGTTCTCAATCAATTGGGAATGCCATCACCGAATCGATCTACTGCTGCTTTGTTCGATGTAGAATTGCGTCATGAACACAATTACAATACAGGTGATCTTTTGTCGTATATTCAATCAAATATTCCTAAGCTAACGCTTGAGCAAAATGGCATTTATGATCAAATAATGCAAACTGTCAATAACGGGGTTGGAGAAATCTTCTTCTTAGATGCGCCAGGAGGAACTGGTAAAACATTCCTAATTACATTGATTCTGGCAGCAATTCGACCCCAAAATGACATAGCCTTAGCTCTTGCGTCATCGGGAATAGCTGCAACATTGCTACCAGGTGGAAGAACTGCTCATTCCACTTTGAAATTGCCATTGAACATGCAATTCATTGAAACTCCCACGTCCAACATTTCCAAAGCATCCGGCATGGGAAAAGTATTGCAGAAACGCAAACTTATTGTTTGGGATGAATACACAATGGCGCACAAAAAATCGCTTGAGGCTCTTGATCGATCATTGCAAGATTTGCAAGGAAACATCAGACCATTTGGGAACACATTAATATTGCTTGCAGGAGATTTCAGGCAAACATTACCTGTAATTCCTCGATCAACACCAGCGGATGAAATAAATGCTTGCCTGAAACAATCTACTTTGTGGCGACACATAAAGACATTAAAATTAACTACAAATATGCATATCCAGCTGCAAAACGATTGATCAGCTGAGATATTCTCACATCAATTGCTGGAAATTGGGAACGGAAAAGTGCCGGTTGATCTGACCTCAGGACGAATTTCATTGCCTCATAACTTCTACAATTTAGTGACATCAAAAGAAGAATTGGTTGTAGAAGTATTTCCCCATATTCAAACCAATTATAAGAATTCACGATTGGCTGAGTGAACGAGCTATTCTTGTGGCCAAAAACAAAAACGTCTACGAACTTAACAATATTATTCAGTCTAACATTCAAAGTGAGGCAGTCACATACAAGTCTGTCGACACTGTTGTGGAAGTAGATGAAGTGGTTAATTATCCAACAGAATTTTTGAATTCACTCGATCTGCCAGGGATGCCACCGCACGTACTGCAATTGAAAATTGGTGTGCCAATTGTCATGCTGTGAAATAGCTTTGCAACGGCACGCGGCTTGCAGTAAAAAAGTTAACAACCAACATCGTAGAAGCAACAATCTTGACAGGACCTTTCAAAGGTGAAGATGTCCTCATTCCTCGCATTCCTATGATTCCAACGGATATGCCATTTCAATTTAAGAGATTGCAATTCCCAATTCGATTGGCATTTGCCATCACCATCAATAAAGCTCAGGGCCAATCTTTAGAATTGTGTGGTTTAGATCTAGACACGGATTGTTTCTCACATGACAATTATATGTTGCGTGTTCTAGAGTCGGCAAACCAGACAATCTCTATATCTGCACACACAATGGAACAACAAAAAATATTGTATACCCACAAGCATTGTGAAATTAAACATATTAGAAACTTGCGCTCTCTCTTTTCTTTCTTTTCCATTTAACCAGCTAGTGGAGAATAAGGACAAGGTGGAACTGCTTAACTCCTTCTTTGTATCTAACTTTTCAAGAAAGAAAGAAAGCCCTTCCATACATGATTTTGGGGGAGGAATGCAGCTCATGAATTACAAAGTAAGAACTTATTTTAATTTCTAGTAAATTTTAGTCTTTCAAATCAGACAACTTATATCCCACATACAGAAGGAGCTGGCTGTCATAGAATCTTTGAAAACTTTTGAGAACTGGTGAAATACCTGAAAACTGAATTTTTTTTTAATATTGGAAAAAGAGAAGATCTGAAAAAATAGAGACCAGTTGCGTTAAAATCTGTCCTTGATATATATATAATAGTATGTTCAATGACCAGTAAAGAACAAAGTAAAATCAGATAGATGAGATAAAATCCTAGCATAACAAAGATAAAATAATGCACAAAAATGTGACATACATTGCTATAATGGTACATTAATTACCCATGCTAATAAATATCTGTAAATATTTAACTTATTACATATTATGAAGTAAATATATACAGTATATATCATCTAAAAACAAGATGGCTGGTATGTGTTAAACCTAAAGCAATAAATAAAATGGATGTGATTATTTTTGCAATAGTCATGCTTTATTTTCATTGAGGCAACACAGAATTTAGCTTCTGTGCTGGTGAATCTTCTAGAAGAGACTTCACATAGAAATTGTCTAATGTATTTGGATAGTTACATGTTTGGGGCAAATTATAAGGAGACTTGATATCCTCCTGTAGAATTTGTGATGTAATAATATATGCAACATGGTTTCAATCATCTTGTCACCGCATGGGCAGGTACGTTCAGTTGATGGGATTCTGCAGTATCTGTCTTGCAGCAATGCAGATGGTGAGATGTTATGCCTGGCTTTGAGAAATGCTATAGAGGAAAGTTAGATTTGTAAATACATTGCTGATTTCTGCCATGTTGGAAAAGCCTATTAATGTCAGTTAGAAGCACTCTAACCCTTATCTTTGAATGAGCAGTTTGGCTGGGCCATATCCTAAAGAAATTAGGAATGGTACATAAAGCCCATATAATGCAAACTTCTGCTCTTCAGTCTCTTTCCAGGGAGAAGGAAAATTGCGTATTAAAACTAAAGGGGTCAGTCTGATTGGAAAGAGCTGGATTTTCAGCCAGTAGTTTATTATCATTCGCCAGGCCTTTACCTGGATCATAAGCTTTCTTACCTAGAGCATTAACTGTAAGCTTGCTATTTCATTGAACTGAAAAATGTTATTTTCCCTGTTTCTACCCGGTTTTCCCAAAAATAAGACCTTCCAAAATAATAAGCCCAATCAGGCTTTTGAGTGCATGCACTAGATATAAGCCCCCCCCCCCACTGAAAATAAGCCTTCCCTGAAAATATTGCAACACAGCAGCAGCCATAAGGTAACCATGCTCGCTGCCTACTGCACCTCAAAAAGAATAAGGCCTCCCTCAAAATAAGGCCAAGTGTTTATTTCAGGGGATCAAAAGAAAATAAGACCCTGTCTTGTTTTTGGGGAAACATGGTAATGCATCTTACTTTGCATAAATTCTTACTTGTGTCCCATAAAAGATTTTGGTTGTTGGTTTGGCCTCAAAAATTTTTAATGCCTCAAGCATTGTCTACTGCTTATATGAAAAAAGTGCTTAACAGCACTTGTAAATCTAAGAGCCAGTTGCACTAAGTGATGCAAGAGTATTTAGGGTAGAGGTTCTCCTAGCAGAATTTTATCAACATTAAGGACCAACTTATTTTATCTGCAGTACCAAAATGTTGCTGCTTTTTTCAGTCCTACGTTTCTGTGAAATTATGGTGGCATCAATAGCATAGAGGACTACAGGGATTTTGCACCCAGCTAATGTAAGTGAATGGAAATCTAGATAATGAAGTCCAGCATTGAATTGACATGCAAGATGACAGAAGGAAAGAATCCCTGTCACACTCCTTTCTGGACACTCATTGCACCAGAGAGAGACTCTTGGATATTACACTTTACTGTTAAGGTGGTGTTGAAGTATTTCTATATCAGAAAAAGGAGGTCAATAGTTGCTTTTTTAATTTTTTCCAAAGTGGATTCCTGGAAATTGAGCCAAAGGCATATTATAAACCTAAAAAGGCCACAAAGTGGGAGGATTTCTTTTTAATGGTGTATATTTTGCAAGATAATGGAACAACAGAATGTGGCCTGCTGTTGACTTCCCTTCTCAGAATCCTGCTTGCTCTTCTTCTTGATATAATTCACTAACAACACTCAAAGTGCTGATAGGCTTATAATTGCATGGATTGTTCTTATTGTCCTTTTAATAAATTTGAACTATTATTGTCAACCTCCAATCTTATGGAACATAATCAGTCTGGGCTATGAATGTAAATAGGGATGCCAGTAATGGCTTTTTAATTATTTCAGGCAAAACAGTCAACACCTGGAGCTTTGTTCAATTAAAGGGATTCAATCTATTGGCTTATGTCTTGCACAGAGACAGGGAGCTAATTTTGAACTTGATCCAGGTTGATCTCACTCTCATTTATGTTATAGGCAGAGCCTACGTACAACTCTCCCAAGCTTGATTCAGTACTTGATTGAGTGGGGTCTTCTCAGCCTTTTGGTTAAGATCAAATGTACCATCTGCTATGGATAAAGTTTCAAAATAAATTGTGAAGCAGCAGATCCATAAGAAATCATTGCAAGGAACCAGCTCAGGTTTTTTAAGGATAACTCACATCAGATCCCCCCCCCCCCCCATGTCTATTTTGGTAGAATAGAGGAAAGTTGTGGAGACGGTATGTACTTTGTTCTTGGTAAAATGTCTGACACCATCCCTTATGATAATGCTGAGGATCCAATCTGGGATGGTCACCAGGACTAGAAGTTTTGTCTTTCAAGCTTTTGGATTCATACTGGACTCTATCTTCAGGGAACTTCTGTCTAGCAGCCTTATGATAATCTGATGCTACAGAGCTGCAGCCAACTGAACAATTTACCCAAAGGATGCTTATAAGTGATTCTGAAGCAGAAACTATTGAGTGGGGCACCAGTGCCCCTTGGCCCTGTCTTATTTAGCATCTTTATAAATGACCTAGAAGTTGGAACATAAGGGATAATTATCAAATTTGTAAATTCCATCAAACTAACATTATTGGCTTAGAGAACAAAATCAGAATTCAAACTTGCTTGAATATAGGGCTGATGATAATTTATGACATTATTATGTAAAGTCCTTGGATTGTTTCCTTGGATTGGAAAAATCAGTTGCAGCATAGAACTGGGAAGATCTGGCTTGGTGGAAGTCCTACTGGATCACCAGATGAGTACGAGCTGTTTTAAGCTATAATAATACAATTTTTTTTCATAATGTATATACTTTGATCCTCTATTTGGATAATTTTCCTATTGAAGATAGAGTCCTTTCAGCTGCAGTTAAGATAATCAAACTAACACGTGTGTCTCTAGAACAAAGCACTAATTTTGCCAGCTGCATCTGATTCAGCATGTTAGCCAAGCATTTTGTTACAGCAATAGGAAACGGACATAAGGCTCCAAATTTGGATTGGAATTTTCCCTCTGCTTTTTTTTTTTTTTGGCTCTCATTAACACTGACACTTTAAAAAGAGTGATGTTCTGATTAGTTGCAAGTGGGATAGTTGTTTGAAATGGGGGAGGGGGAGTGGAATTGTGAGTGGCATATAAGAGCAATTCTAAGTAATCTACAAAACCTGACAATGAATAAACATCAGATAAATTATTCTGAAGTTATCAGTGACTGTTTAACTATTAGGAAAGTATTTGAATCTATGATGGCAGTACTAGTCCTCCTCTTCTGGGCCTGGAAACCAAACAGGTTACTTATATGGTTGGGAGAACAAGTCTAGACTAGACAGAGTAGTTGAAAAATATTTTCCCAAAAGAAAGCAGTGATGATACTTTTACATTGCTTGCAAGTAAACTCCATGGTTGTATAGTCAATAAAAATCAATTTGTCTTCATAATAAAAATCAAACTTGCTTCAAGAGTCATCTTATAGTTAATTAATTCTACAGCAGAATTGCTCTTAGACCTCTTTGTTAAAAGGTATCCTCCTTTCTGGGACTCAGCTCAGATACATCAGCAAGTTTTTGCAAATTTCAACTTTAAACCTAGTGCTTCTATGTGAAATTCTAAATCTTTTACCTTCAGAAGTGCAGCATTAGACTATAGACCTAGATATCTTTTAAAAATATATCAGGCAATGACTGTTTTCTTTCTTTTTTTTTAACAAAGTTTTATTGGTTTTTTGGTGTTTTACAAAAGGAAAAGGTATGGGGAAGGTTACAAATTGTGGCAGCCGCAAACTGCAGTAGGTGTACGCCCCCTCCAGACTCATGGTGTACATTTGCATAGCATTCAAATATTATATAATAACATATAGTCAGTGTGGTAAATTCATAAGTAATTTCAATCAATTTGTGTCATGTGGATTTTCTTACTTATTTGTGTGATCTGAGCTTTCTTGATGTTGCCCCATCTCCCCCTGTTGGCAGTGCTCCGGCCCCTCCCGTGTCTTGTGCATCTACTGGGATGTCTTCTGGTTTTTCTAGGAGTAATTTATTTTTTTCCATAAAGGCCTGCACCTCTATGGGTGTATTAATTCTGACCCTTGTCTCCTCCCAGAATATTAACATACCTTCAGGCAGCAACCAACGAAACCACACCCCCTTCTGGTATAATTTATTCGCCAATTGCGAATAGTATTTTCTTTTCTCCCTCACTTTCTTGGGGATCTGTTTCAGTATGGTTATCTCCTTGTCTTTGTATATCAGGGCTTGTCCCCTTTGTGTAATCAGAATTTCATCTCTTGTGCTTTTCCTAAGAAATTTAATGTGAACCTCCCTGGGGACATTGTGTGTTCTAGCATATGCGGAGTTCACTCTATAGACCAGGTCTATTTCCCACCCCATCTGTTGTTTTTCTTTCTGGGTATACTCAGCCAAGATAGTTGTCATGATGTCCCTAATGTTTTCATCATCTGTCTCCATCACATTCTGAAATCTAAGATAAAAGGACATTCTCTCAAACTCTATTTTCATTTGTTGGGTGTCAAGCTCTTTGTTTCCCTTTTGCACGCCCTCCACCCCCCCCCCCTCATCTCAGCCGCCCCCTGCTCCAAGAGATCCAGTCTCTGTGAGTTCTTATCAATTTTTTCCTGGTTCCCTCTAATTTCTTCTTTCATCTCCTTCAGCTGTTTCTTAATTTCCTCTTGTCCCTGTAGAATTTGCTGAAACATTTGATGAAACTCCAAGTCCGTAGTTTTAACTTGTTTAAAAGCTGTCAATGTTGATTGTGTGCTCGGACTTGAGGTTGCAGATGTCGGGGCAGAGGCAGCAAAGCCGGACTTTCCAGGAGGTGGTCTTTTAGATGTCATTGTTAGTAATAAAGAGTCCAATCAGTATAGAGAAGAATCAGTCAGAGTGGTAGAGCAGCCAAGGGAGTTCGGGGGGTAGAGAGACCAGGCACAAGGGAACTCTCTAATCACCCTGGGAGGGAACAGACATTTTTCACTCCAGAAAGTTCAAAAGCAAACAATCCACAAGAGAATTATCCAAATAACACGGAGACAAAGACCGGAAGCCTGAAGCTAAGAGGTGGAGTCAAGTTCACCTTTCATGAAGACAATGGAAGTGTGCCATCTTGCCCTGCCAACTTCGGGTACTGAGGCAACAAATAAAGTTTTCAAAGTTCAAAGTTCCCAAGGCTTCCAGATCCCATTGTCTTGAAACTTAAAGGTTTAAATCCGAAGATCCATTTAGTTGGAGTGTGACCTCTTTGGTTTGGCTCTCCCCCTCCTCCTTCCCTTGGGGCTACGAGCACGTTTGTTTCTAGCCGCTTGTCCGAGGGGGAGGAAAATCCCCCTCCCCTCCAGCCGCACCTCTCCGAATTAACCAAAAGTTCCGATTAGACACAACTGACGAGTTTTAGAGTTGGTGATAGGTATGAAAGGAGACTACACCTCACCGCATCACTGCCGCATCCTTCAAGTTTCTTTTTTTCTTCCGGACAGTCTCGCAGTGAAGATGCTTCAGCGCGTCTCCCCTTCGCGCTCCTCGGTGCCTGGAGCGAAGCGAGAGCCCCCCGACGGCCGCCGCCAATGCAGGGGCCCTCCCGCTGTGCCGCTCCTCTGGCAGAATGTCTCTCCGGGGCGTCCTGTGCCCCCCAAGGGGTGGGGAGCCCACCGGGGATGCGCGGGGCGAGCAGTCTCTGCCCGTCGCCGTCAGCCGCCGGAACCAGAAGCCAGGCAATGACTGTTTTCCATCATCAATGTTGGGAGAAATAATTAAAAGGTTTTTTTTAAAATAATTTACTGCATAAAATCATAGCTCAATATGTAATCACTAGATGTTCCCAGAGTTAAAACATTTTTGTATTCAGATTTTGCAGAGATAGGGCTTATGCCACAATGCTGCAACTGGTTCTTCTCTTTCTCTCATACTTGTGCTGCAGGGGCTGCTGATTTTAAAATTGCAGACATGTTGGGAGTTGCATTGGAAAAGTAGGTAGGCCCATTTTCTTCAAAAATTTTACTAAAAAGATTACTTTGTCATGCAATTCTTTGTTCAAGAATTTAAAGCATCAAGGCTTTCGTTCTTTTAATACCCACCATGCATTACAATAGATTAGTTCAAACATAGCTATGATTCTTTGGATGACATTCAAGATACAATAATAACAGGTCTCAAGGTCCTGTCCCTTGGCAGCTCTTCAACTGTCTCCAATCAATGGTGGGGATAAATACATGGAATCTTTTCTGGGAAATAAGCACCCTTTGAAGGAGAATTGATTAGGAAGACATGGAAAATTCCTTGCATCCCAAGAAAATTTCCTTCTTGGTGATGCAATATTACTGGGACCTAAAAATGGCACTCAAGAAAGCTACTGAATCATCCTGGCTTTGTATCTGGCTTTGAAAAGATGTAAGATGTAACGATACAAGTCTTGGTGCAAGGGTGTTGCCACATAAAATGTAACCCATTTGTTGCCAACTTTCTTACTTTTAAAAAGTATTGACTTTCCCCAAAGGATAATTTTAAGGTCTGGCCAATTTCAAGTGGATTTCTTGGCTTGAACAGCAATTAAATATTGCTTTAGGAAAGCTAACATTTTGTGTTGTTCTTCATAGCAAATTTAGTGGTTTCTTGATGTTTAAGAGAATGCCAATCATTATCCAAGGCACCTGAAAGTGATCAAGGAGAGATTCAACCTAGAAATTAGGAGAAATTTTCTGACAATGAGAAAAATCAACCAATGAACAGCTTGCCTTCGGAAGTTGTGGGAGCTTCTCACTTGAGACTTTCAAGAAGAGATTGGACTGCCATTAGTCAGAAATGATGTAGCATCTGCTGCTTGGGCAGGAGGTTTGGACTAGATGACCTACAGTACAAGATCCCTTCCAACTCTGTTAATCTGTTACTCTATTGCTGTCATTGGATCTAACTCTCCATTTCTTTTACTGGTTTCTCATTCTTTTCCTTTCTTTCTTCCCCTCTCATTTATTAGCTGTGTAAAATTACCTTGATAGTCCTCTCATTTTATGTGAGAAATGTGGAGGCCCGGATTTAAGCCAGCCCCTGGTGTTAATTCTTTGCTTGTGAGATAACAATGTCCTCTCGGAAAAGACTTCCTTCCAGTATTGAAGAGTTTGCATGCTCAGTAGCCATTCACCCCTACTGCTTTGTTGCTATGTGGGAGTACAAGGTGACAGAAAACATCCTCTGTGATATGCAGTTCTGAGACTTTCCAAGCTTTGAAGAGCCTGATCAACCTCTCAAAGCAAAAGCACGTATGGCATAATCTCTAGCAAGACAGAATGTATTTCAGTCACCATTCCAAAGTTTCCTCTGAGAATAAGAATGAAACAGTTTTTTTCAGAAGGAAGAAAAACTCCACAGCAACAGCTTCAAAGGCAGAGGCTTCTCCAGTGAGAATATTTCAAAATGCCTCTTAAGAAACCCAGTAAAATAAAGCACATGTCTTTCTCTCGTATTTCTGCATTTCTGTACAGTAAGGTTTCAAAAATAATAGCAACAAAACAACAAAAGAAAAAAACCTTCAGGGAGGGGTGGAGAGAACAAACATATCAAAAATAGCAGGGATGAAATAGAAATGATCTGAAAACGATTAAAATCTTCATAAAAGATGAACAGTGCTTGAAATGAAAGAGCTTACTATTGTGTTGTACATTTCTTTTAACAGGGAAAGCAAGAGCCTGAACTGTTTATGACAAGACTGAGGAATTTCACACGTTCTCTTCAAAAGTTGTGGTCTGTTTTGACTGCAAGATGATGATATTCTGTGGAGAATTATAAGAATTTAATGGAATGCAAATGCCTCCATGTTAGGTTAATTTCCTGTAAGGAAAAAATGTCATTTTGAGATTGCATATTATTGGTGGGGGTTTCTGCACACCTATTTATCTAATTTGATTAAATAAAATTAACCCACAAAAATTAACATGCAGGAGTCACTGTGTTCATACTATTGACATGGAAAATAAAGGACCATCCATTTTTTATACTTGGTGATACTTTCCCTAATATATATAATCCACTGCAAAGCCAATACATTTAGAATAATAATAATAACAATTGGTGGGACCACAAAATAAATGAAGTAATAGAAAACGAAGAAGCTAAAGTATCCTGGGATTTTAAAATTCAAACAAATATCTGCCAAATAACACCTAAGAATTAACAATTGTCAATTTAAAAATATACTTTATAGAAAAAAGTATGGTGGAATAACATGAAATAGATGGCTGCGGGGAAAAACGATACAGCTGGAGAAAGCGTAGAGAGGAACAAATTCCCATGAACTACACTTCTCAGCATCCTTCATTCTAGGCCATGTTGATTGGGGCTGCTAAAAGCCATCGTTCAGCAACATTTGGAGAGTTGCAGATTTCCTACCCCAGATTTACATATATACGACATGGATTTAATGGTTCAGTAGAATAGACTGAACCATTCAATCCATTAGATTAGACAGTTACAGATTCAAAGTAGGCTAGAAAGATTTTAAAATATGCGATATCTAAATTAGTATTAATTTTTTTTCTCCTGCCGGGATTAGCAGTTTTTCTTTATTTCTCCATTCCTAACAATTTCATGAGTGTTGAAAATCCAGAATGCAGGGCAGTGGGGAAGCCAGAGGAATATCAAACTCCTCGCTTTCCCATAATTTTATACATACAACAGGATAGCTAATAAACAGTAATCACTCCTTCAGGGTTAACGCAAGGTCAGGATGCTATTCTCTTTTTTCTTCTTTTTCTCATTCTTCTTTTGCTAAATAAAACAGTTACAGATTCAAAGTAAACTGGAAACATTTTAAAATACGAGGTATCTATATCAGTAATAATAATTTTAGTTTTATTTTATTACATGTACATATACCCTGTAGGTGGCATAGCTGGTATTTCCACCTCCTAATTGCTTCCCCTAACAACTGCCTTGAGGGGTAGTTTGATTTAAGGGAAAATGCCTGATTGTTCCCAGGTGAAGGTAAAGAAATATCTCATCTGTTTCTAGGTGTCCCCTTGTGAAGTTCTCCCAACGGCAGAGTCAAACAGCTTAAAACCAGTCTATTTCTTCCTAAAAAGAAGGTGGGGGGAAAAGCAGAAACTGATCTTCCAGCCTAAATTAGAGTGGTATAAGAATTTAAGCATTGAGTTCGCTAGAAATAGAGCCTGCATTTAATACATAGCAGTTGATAGAATTTTCTTAAAGGGTTCATTTGTTTTTCTACATAAATCTCTTTATCAGAAGCTTTGTGTCCTTGAATGCTGCTTGTGCATTGCCAAGAGAGGTCTAAGAGTTAGACTATCTCATGGTGGAATTCAATTTTATCCCCTGCAGGGATGAGGCTCTATTAAAATTGCGTCCTCAGATATTTATAGAATCCAATAGTTTCCTGAATGTTCTGGGAAATTTTCCAGGAACTAGAGTAGCCATTGGACAGTGAGAATAATAGCCCATTAATGTAGCTGCTCCTGAGTGCCTTTTCTAATGCTATCAAATAGAGACTGTTCTTTGGTAGACTGCAGAGCACCGAACAATGAAGCAGATTGGACAGCACACAGAATGCTGATGATGAAGGACTCGGTATGACAATGCACATAATCATTATGGGCACATAATGCACATGAATATGTCAAATGCATGTCAGTGAGGACAGCAAAGACCTTGCTGCTTCCATTGCTTCCGTAAGAAGATGCCCAGCAAAGATCTTCTGAACTGCATGGGATTTAGTGTCACTACCCTGGAAAATGTCCTTTTACAACCTTTGGAGACTTGTGAAAAATTGTATTGCATCTATATAATGATTTTGGTGCTCTCATTTTGTCATTCAGTGCTTTAAGATAAGGTGTCCTGTTATCTGACTGTATCCAATTCCATGGAATAATTTCAGTTGCTGGTCAAGGTTTCCCCCTTTCATTGTTCTCAATTTTACTCATGAAAACAAAATTGAGCAAATGGGATTGTAGAGAAGTAGCAAATTAGTTAAGTAGCAAGTAGTTAAGAGACAGGGCAATCTATCTTGCATTACAGAAGCTGTTTGTATGTATAATCCAAAAAATCCCTCAATTGTCATAGAAGATGATACTCCCCCACCCAGTTATTACTTGTTCTTGGGCAATGTGCTCAGGAGGATAGTGATAGCCAAATTATGAACATTTCTGCAAGATTATCTAGGTTCACTTTAATTTGAATCCTAGCTTGGATATAAAATGAAATGAATATTGGTAATCCTGACATGACATGGTTTCTCTTGCTGGATCTGTCAGTAGATTTTGATGTCATGACTGTACATCTCCCTCAATTGAATCCGTAGAATATTGTTATTCAACCCAGATCCCAATACCATTGAATATTTATAGGTTGATCCCTTTGTGAACTGGTTGTGCAATACTGCTTATTATCTATATGAAACAATTGGACACAGTGATTAGAAGTATGTTGATGATACCCAGAACTATATCTTAATGTGAAGTTTGCAAAAGATGCCCTAAGTAAATTACGAGCCTTGAGACAAAGTTCAAAAGAAATCCAGTCATTTATTAGGAGCAACATTTTGGCATTTTCTTCTGCTGCACAGCCAAATCTGATTCCCGCTTAATGGCATCTGAACTTTACCCCTGTGTCTCCCCTCCAACTGTGTCATAAATCACATCCACCAATGAGATGTTGCAGCAGACTATAAACTTGCACACTTCACATGCCTGCTGTAGAAATATGAGATCCGACTCTGGCCAAAGGTATGCATGGAATTCTCCTCCTTTCAATGTCAACTTGATAATAGTCATGGAAATGCTTTACAAGTTGACCTGTGTGAAACAAAAACAATTTGAGTACAGGTATATAATTTAGGGATGCGTCCCTCCTGCAGGCTTGCTTGGATTTTCTGCATGGAATTTTGCTATAAGGTGTCCAGACTTCAAACGGTTTCTGGCCCCCTTCCAACAGGTGTTTCCAGGTTAGCAGTGCCCACCTCACTGCGAAAGCCTCCTTTTCCCATGCGGACAATCATCTCTCTGTGTCTGTGAGCTGGCGGGAGGTGGAGGTGCAGGGTTGTAAGTTTCCTTGGTTGTTTCTTTGGAGTAGCACTGTTCCCACTGCCATGTTGTTGATGTCTGCTTGGATCACAAAGGATTGCTCGGGGTCAGGATGCTTAAACACCGGCTCCTTTGCAAACATTGAGGGGAGGGCACTTCTGCATAGGCACACGGTGCATACAGCATCTGTGCAATGCTCCACTGAGCAGCTGGAGCATCACGGAGGCTCATGGAGGCATCACTGGAAGGTAGGATGCATGTGTGCACTGCGCATGTGTGCACACGGGCTGCACGCCTTCATGTGGAGGATGCCGGGCCCCTTTGCAACCAGTTGCAATGGGTTCCGGAACCCATCACTAGTCTGGCCTTGGTTTTGGGGCTGGGGTTGAGCACGCAGGTGCCATGTGGTCCATGCTCCTGCATCTGTAGCATCTCAGCGGACTTCGAGGAGGGGGCTGGTCTCGGGGCCTGCTATGGTGCTGTGGTTCCCCATTGGTTGGGTGGTTTTAGGTTAGGTTGACTTCCATCTGGGGCTTTGGAAGCCTGGTTTGTGCCCAGTCCCACATCCAGTCCACCCTTGCCAGCTCACTCGAGACCCTTCCCTTTATCTGGGAATTGGGGTAAGGGAACTCAACTTCAGCTGACTTAGGGGCTAATTTCCACCACCACCTCATCTTTCTTGCTTCTGCTGCTGGGAAAGGCATCACAGCTTGAATGTCTGGAGCTTTGATGTCTGGAGCTTTGATGTCTGGGGCTGGCTGAACTTCTCCAGCTGAAATCAGGCTTTCTTCCGATAATCCACCTTCTGCCATGGTTGCCTGATTTTTCCTCCAAGCACCCCAAATATCAGGAAGTGATTGGAGAACCCAGGATTCAGGAGACCCGCAGATCTTGATAGTTTTTAAAAGTCAGCATTGGCCCTCTGTGAAATTTCAAAAAGACGCCCTAAGTAAATTACGAGCCTTGAGACAAAGTTCAAAAGAAATCCAGTCATTTATTAGGAGCAACGTTTTGGCATTTTCTTCTGCTGTGCAGCCAAATCTGATTCCCGCTTAATGGTGTCTGAACTTTACTCCTGTGTCTCCCCTCCATCTGTGTCATAAATCACATCCACCAATGAGGTGCTGCAGCAGGATATGAACTTGTGCATCTCACACGCCTGCTGTAGAAATATGAGCTCCAACTCTGGCCGAAGGTAGGCATGGAATTCTCCTCCCTTCAATGTCAACTTGATAATAGTCATGGAAATGCTTTACAAATTGACACTTAATGGCATCAGAATTAGGTGAGACTTTTATTTAACTTAAAATTAATTAAAGGTAAATGTGGACTAGATGAGTTTCAATAAATTGAAGCTGAATCCTGGTCAGAAATAAACCAGTGCTTTTTTCTATATATTGTGAATCAATTATTGTCTAGGACAATACCAACTTGGGCTGTTACATTTTCTGCAACTGCTCATGAATAGGAGTAACTTTACAATGATTATTGCATTCATAATCCCAACTGCAAATGCCATTTCTAGAGTATTAATTAAGGTGCATTATTACTAGTACTCAATCTATGGTCAACCAAATTCCATGCCTAAAATCTATACTATAAATAACAGGAGATGAAGTTACTTTAAATAGTATCTTTTAACCTCAGCCTTCCAGGCAACTGTACCCTCAAAGTAGGACTTCATTTGATGCCACATTTTGTGAGTTGTTGGTTGGTACTGATGCAGAGAATGGCCTTCAGTATGTATCCTAAGGAATGATTCATCTGTGATATCTCAGTGTCAGAAATGTGACTTAAGTGGCACTGACTTCCTGCAGCCTATTGACTAGAAGGGGAAATTAGATGTAAGTAGAGAATTAAAATTTTACTCTGTCCCAGATTTCCAGAAATGGTGAACTAAACATGGCTCCATGAAAAGCAGAACCAATCACTGCAGCAGAATGAAGAGATGGGAAGATGACTGATTCTTCATAATTTCTGAGATTGGTCACTAGTGCTCTAGAGTCTAGACAGTTTCTCCTTATGAGAAGAACACAAGACAGTGGTCTACAGCAGGTTTAGAGTTCTGGGAGTCAAGATAATTTTCTTGCTCAAATCTTGGTTAGTGTCTTTAAAAGGACACCGAATTTGCATACTTCCTTTTTTAATCACTTTTGGAAATTGTTTGCTAACTGCTTTTCAGATATAAGGAACCTTTAAATTGACAATGTTTCTCAGTTTCCTTCAATCCTTAGTGAAAGAAGTTTGAAATACAAGTTTAAGGATTTTTTTTTCTGGAATAAACAACAAAAGGAGAATTAAAACTTTGATTATAGATTCCCACAATCAGAAATGCCATACACAAAGACTTTCCCTCTAACACTCAAGCTAAAGCATTTCAAGTTTCTTTATATACAGGCCTTCTCCAATTATTAATATTTGGTAAAAAAAATTTATTGATAGTTTTAATTTTGCTTTAATTGGTTTCTAAATTATTCTTTTTTAATTACTGCAAACTCCTTCAAGATTTTTAAAATAAATGGTCTATAAATATTTCAAAAATCATAAATAATAGATAGTACACTTTTCCTTCAATCTTACTATACAGTGAAACTACTGTACTAGGAATATCTGAGCTGGGGGTGGGGGTGGGGGTTGGCAAGTGGTGACCAGACTGTAAAAAAAAGTCCCACCCTGAGCTTTGCTCTACACATTCTCTCCCCAAGCTGCCGGAGCCCCTGACTGAACAAAGCAGGCAGCTAGATGACAGAAGCTCTGAGACACCCTCATGATGATTACCTGATGACAATTTCACAGGCTGTCAGTGACCGTCTTGCCTGAATAGGTTTCCTGAAGGGTAATGGGGTTTAATTGCCCTTTGGAGGAGAGAGAAGAGGAATTGTGGGAAGCATTTTTTAAAAAATAATCTTCATGAGACAAAGCTCAAATGTGGATGCTGACAGAAGTAGATTTACACAGCACGGGGAAGCTGTTCTGTAAAACAAACCTATCTGCAGATATATTTAAAAAATGATCCCCCTTTCCCCTCCACTCAGATTTCCAAGATCAGCATTGAGCAGAAATTGCTAAGGTCCATGAAGGGTGATCTGCATAGGATTAAACAAATCAGCAAGCAAACAATCCTTCATTTAACTGTCTGTTCCATGGTGTCACATTTATTGGAAAGAGTGATGCTAGGCAAGGCTAAGCAAGGTTAATTGGTTCTTCAAACATCTCTTCATTTTCAGCTTGCTCAAGACTGTTACTGAAAGGTGATCTTCAGTAATCATTTGAATTTCATCCTTACTACAGTTTGGCCCTGTTTGATGCTTTCAGTAAAGGACTGGAAACAACAGAAAAGCTTGTCCGGTCCAAAGGAGTGGAGCCCTGATAAAATCACTACAGGAATTTCCTTTACAAACACAAAGGCTGGCACAGGTAGAAAGGATTAGTTTTTTCCCCCATTTTGAATAAAAATAGACTTCTGCCATGCTCTGGAGAATAAATACAGATTTGCCCTCCTGGAGCAAATGGCTCCAATGATAGAGCAAGGTCAGCTTGTACCAGTGGTGGGTTTCAAAAATTTTTGGAACCTACTCTGTGGGTGTGGCCTGCTTTGTGGGAGTGGCTTGCCGGCCATGTGACCGGGTGGGAGTGGCTTGCCGGCCATGTGACTGGGTGGGAGTGGCTTGCCAGCAATGTGACCAGGTGGGGGTGGGATGTTAGAAGATCCCAAATGAAGTTAGAAAGGCTGGGTCCCAAACCCAGCTGGCTTAACTGGGATAGGGGGAATAGGGGGTAGAGGTTCACCAAGGACCCTCTTCTCCTTTCCCCCCAAAAGCAGAGGGCGTCAGTATTTAGAGGGAGGTCTCCCAACTTCCCCCCTTTGTGTGTCACTCTTTCTCTCTCTCTTCCTCTGCCCTGTATCTCTCCCCCCTTTCCTTCCTCCTCCTTTTCCTCTGCACAGTTCCCCCCAGTTTTTCACGCTGAGCCATTGGGGGAGGTCAGAGGGAGAGAGAGACGGATTGAAGGGTGCAAAGAGATGGGGGCATCCCATTTTGAGAAGCCTCCCTTAGCAAAATATCGCTGAGAGGAGGAACAGGAGGATTCCCCACCCCACTCAGTGCTGTTTTTGATGGGAGGCTTTCCCCCCCTCTCAGCTCTTTTCCTTCCCAAAAGATGGCTGAGAGGAGGAAATGGAGAATTCCCCACCCCACTCAGCGCTGTTTTCAATGGGAGGCTTTTCCCCCTCTCAGCTCTTTCCCTTCCCAAAAGATCGCTGAGAGGAGGAAAGGGAGGATTCCCCACCCCACTCAGCGCTGTTTTCAATGGGAGGCTTTCCCCCTCTCAGTTCTTTCCCTTCCCAAAAGATCGTTGAGAGGAGGAAAGGGAGGATTCCCCACCCCACTCAGCGCTGTTTTCAATGGGAGGCTTTCCCCCCTCTCAGTTCTTTCCCTTCCCAAAAGATGGCTGAGAGGAGGAATGGGAGGATTCTCCACCCCACTCAGCGCTGTTTTCAATGGGATGCTTTCCCCCTCTCAGCTCTTTCCCTTCCCAAAAGATCGCTGAGAGGAGGAAAGGGAGGATTCCCCACCCCACTCAGCGCTGTTTTCAATGGGAGGCTTTCCCCCCTCTCAGCTCTTTCCCTTCCCAAAAGATCGCTGAGAGGGGGAAAGGGAGGATTCCCCACCACACTCAGCGCTGTTTTCAATGGAAGGCTTTCCCCCTCTCAGCTCTTTTCCTTCCCAAAAGATCGCTGAGAGGAGGAAAGGGAGGATCCCCCACCCCACTCAGCGCTGTTTTCAATGGGAGGCTTTCCCCCTCTCAGCTCTTTCCCTTCCCAAAAGATCGCTGAGAGGAGGAAAGGGGGGTGAGCGAGCAATGGAGTGGCTTCTGGACGGGCAGGGGTGATAGGGGTGGGGCAGGAACGAGTGAGTGATAGGGGCGGGGCAGGAACTTACTTCCGGGTTCATTGACCAACAGGTTCACCCGAACCGGTGCGAACCGGCAGGAACCCACCACTGGCTTGTATCTTCCCTCTCTTCTCTTTGCCCATTCCTTGATTGGTAGGATATGTTTTGGCAAATCCAATTTGTTTGTTCATTTTTCATTCTCCATAGTACATTTGGAACTCTTAACTGGTAACTTGGGAAATGAGCTGTGATCGCTAAGCAACTGCCCCCTTTGGATGATAGTTAGCTGACTGATCGGTCACTCCAGCCTTGCAAACCACCTCTGTGTTTTCCATGGCAAAATAGCTGAACAAAGAACACAACTGTCCATCACAGCCCTAGACAGTAATTAAAGTGAAGAAGCAGAGTGAAAAGAGGAAGATTAAATATAAAAAATATTAAAGCAATTACAAAAGCCATAGTAACCACTCTTAACATTGATATTGAAAAAGTTAATAGCATCTGTCGGGACGACTTCCGGTCCCCGAAGGCGACGGACATGCACTTCTGCTGCTCGCCTTTTCGGTGGGCTCCTTTTGGGGAGCACAGGGTGCCTTGGAGGGGCGCCCTGCTGTAGGGCAGCTTGCTGGGACCCCATGGATCGGCGGCAGCCGCAGGGGGGTCTCCAGCTTCACCCCAGGAGCCGGGAAGCATGGGTGGTGCGCGGTGGTGCTGCATGCTTCCGCGCGTCTTCGCCGAACGGAGCCTGGAAGGAAATAATCAATTTGAAGGATACAGCTGAAGTGCGGTGAGGTGGGAAGTCTCCCCAAGTCTTTTACTGTTTTATTCAATTGATGAACTGCAGTTTTCTTAGAACTTTGTTTCAACCTTTGGAAGAATTAAGATTGGAGGGGGGGATTTCCACCCCCCTCGGAAAAGTGGCACTTGCAAAATCTCTCCCTCTCATAGGAGAGAGAGAGAGTTAAAAACTTACTTTCACTTCCTCTAAACAATGGGAGAATGATTTTTGACCACAATTGCGAGAGAAAGGATGGTTGAACTGACTCTTCTCTAAACTATGTATGGGAACTTTGGACTTGTTGTTTCCTGACCCCCTGTAAAGGCTGAGCCAAGATGGCCAACTTCCTCCTTCTTCTTTGTCTTTATGAATGAGATTCCTCTCTTGGAAGATTTTATGCCTCTGAACTAGTCTCCACCCCAGAGATCTCCAGGAGCCTCTCTAAATACGCTTTTCCCTTGGATTTGGAATATTTTGATTCATCTATTTGATTTGGAGCTGCATTAGAAGATTTATTCTCTTCTGAATTTGCCTGCCTTGTGATCTCTTCCGGCTGTGCTTCTCCACAGACGCCATTTCTTTGCATAGATGCATAACTCTCTCTCAGGTTCATGATGGGTCCTAAAAAACTACCGCCTGGCAAGGCCTCTTCGGCCCCGACATCTTCCACATCCAGCCCGATTACGCAACAGACACCATTGGTGTCATTTCTACAACCTAAAGCGTCTGAAGAGAGTACAAAGGACTTATCTGTTCACCAAATGCTTCAATCTCTCTTAAAGGTACAGGACGAATTGAAAAAACAACTGACAGACCTAAATGATCAGCTCAGAAAAACACAACAACAAACCACACAAAATAAACAGAGAATAGATGTACTGGAGGAGGGCACAGTTGGGATGAGGGAGGAGGTTAAGACAATCCAGAGGGGCAATACAGAATTTGAAAACCATATGATAAAAATGGAATTTGAGAGGATGTCTTTTTTCCTTAGATTTCAAAACTTGCCAGAAACTGAGAATGAAGATTTTAAGGAGATTATGACTACAATCCTAGCTGAATACATTAAAAGAGATAAACAGCAGCTCTGGTGGGATATTGATCTGATTTACAGGATCAACTCAGCATACGCTAGAACACACAATGTTCCAAAAGAAGTTCATGTTAAATTCCTTAGAAAGACCACAAGAGATGAGGTTCTAGGAGCTCAAAGGGGGGACCATTAAAATATAAAGATAAAGAAATAACCATTCTTAAACAGATTCCAAAGAAAGTAAGAGATAAGAGGAAGAAATATTCCTCTTTAGCAAAAAAATTATACAATAAAGGGGTCTGGTTCAGGTGGTTATTGCCAGAAGGCATGCTGATTTTCTGGGAGGGCAGCAGAATTAGAATTAACACAGTCATGGGGGCGGAGGCTTTCACTAAAAAACATAATGCTTTCCTAGATGAAATAGGGGATGGTACACAAGAGATGAAGGAGGGAGGGGCTGAGGCTCTGCCACTAGACGGGGGGGATGCAACAACCAGAAGACTCAGGTCACAAAAGTGATTTTGTTTCACTTTTTGCAAACATTATTGCAATTGTTGTTATAATGTACCTTTATGGAAGTGATACAAAAAAAATGATTGAAATATATTGATGATTTAGTGTTAAACACAAAACTGCTAATATCTATTCAAATGTTGATGTTTTTCTATTTTTTTTCTGTAAAAGTTGTGAGATTTGGGTGGACTGCTTTCCCCCGCACAATGTAGCTGTCAAAATTTTCTATACCCTTTTTAACCCTTTTTCCTTGAAAAAATTTGTAAAAACCAATAAAACTTGTTAATAAAAAAAAAGTGAATAGCATCTGTCTTTTAGGCTATCAACAATAAAGGAGCAATATCTGTGGTGGTGGCGTGTTTAGAATGCAATATTGCAGGCTCACCTAGCTTGCAGCCAGGAGTTTGACCTTGACCAACTGAAGTTTGACTCAGCCTTCCATTATTCCAAGCTTGGTAAAATGAGGACCTAGATCGTTGGGGCAATATGCTCATTCGATAAACCATGTAAGTCTAAGTGCTATTGCTATCAAGAATGGATACTCCATGGAAGTGGAAGTTGGACTTTAATGAAGCAGCCAGAAACTCTAATGAAGCAGGCTAGAAACAGCACTCATGCTTGTAATATTTGATATTACAGAAGACCATGGATATTCAAGAAAATAAATTAATCCTAGAACAAATCAATGCAGAGTTCTCACTTGAGGAATACATGTCCAACTCAAATGACACTTTGAGTATTTTGACAATTATAATCTATTTTCTTGTAAATAAACAGAAAGCTTCTAGTTTGAAACCCTGCAAAATATGTTTATATTATTATTTTTTCTTTCTCTATTTTTTACTAAATCTTTTATTTATTTTTCCCTGGGATTTAAAAACATCTTTCCCTCCCTCCTTCCCTCTTTTGTTTACTCTTCTAGCTCTGTTTCAAACTAAGGGTTTGCTGTGTCTTGGCTGCAGGTGTGATCATACCATTTACCTCAGCTTAAATAAAGTTTAAGCAGGCTCCTGGACCTCTAGAGAAAGTATATTTAGCTCACGCAGTAATGGAAAGAGGCAGACTCCACTGTGGGTACTGTAGTCATATCTTATTTGTCTTATAGATGGAAAGGTTAGGATTTGTAAGAGTGAAGTGATCTTCCAAACCGAATTCCTAAGAAAAATAAAAAATGTCTCCAGTTATCAAAAGTATGAAATACTTCAGTAACAAGACTCTTATTCAGAATTTAGAGTAAAAATCAGGCTGTGCATAATATCCAATATTCTCAGTAATCACTCATTGTTTGGAAACTCCTTCATTTATAATGGCTCTTCTACACCAGTCTCATGCGACTGCTTATAATGGCTTTCTGGTGCCACGTTGACAGTTAGTAATATAGTTCTTTTTCCATTTAAGAACCCCAGTTGAAAATCACAGGGTGCGATTGTTAAGATAAAGTTCAAGGGAACATTATTTATTTATTTGTTTGCAGGATACGAAAATATACCCTACCCATGTTTCTAGAAATCTATTAGTCAGCAAGTAATGGAATCATAGCAGGTAGATGACTTAGTGACAATTCTAATATATACCTTGGTAAAAAATCAGAAAGTAAAAAACAGGTAGAAATCTTATTTGTGTAAATGTGCTTTTAGAGAAGAATATTTATAGCTCAAGGTTGAAAAGAAGAGTTCTTGGTGCTCTCTGAGCTTGGTTGATTTCTTGCAGACATTTCATTACCCAAACTAGGTAATATTATCAATGAACATCACTGAACATCATTGGGCACTGATGATGTTACTTAGTTCTGTAATGAAACATCTGCAAAAAAGCAACTCAAGACCCCTCAAATGTGACTTTCATGTATGATGCATTCAGATCAAAGCCAAGCACCCTCTGACTAAGTATATGCTACAATAGAATGAAATTAGAAAAAAAGAACAGGGTAACAAGGATGACTACATTTCTCTGGCAAATCTTGAGTGCTCAATATTACTTAATTTTTAATTGTGTAAGTGATTCTGTTTATAACCTTTTAAAAAATAATCATCCTGAGTAATTGATCATTATCAGGACACTTGGCAACCTCAAGCTCACTCACTGTGAACATATCCCATGCTCCCCACATGCACCTGCCATCCCTGTGGAATGGCCTTGCAGAGGCCACTCCCTCAAACCCTTCTCTCAGTGGCGGCTGCAAAAGAGTGGCAGGTCCAGCAACACTAGGGCTGGCAAGAATGTGCCAGAAACAGAGACAGAAGTTCCATCCCTCTCTGGATCCACAGGCTGCAGGCCGAGGTTAAGGGGCCTCCTGCACCTCTCTGAAAATAAGGACAATCACTTATTTCAAGGGTCAAAAGAAAATAAGACCCTGTCTTATTTTCAGGGAAACACAGTAGAGTTGGAAGGGATCTTAGAGGTCTTCTAGTCCAACCTCCTTTAGGAGCCGGAGATCTTATACAATTTCAAACAATAGACTGATTGTCCAGTCTCTTTTTGAAAGCCTCCAATGATGAAGTACTCACAACTTCCAAAGGCAAGCTATTCCATTGGTGATTGATCTCACCATTAAGAATTTACTCTTTAATTCTAGATTGCTTCTCTCCTTGATTAGTTTTCATCCATTGTTACTTGACTTCCTTTTGGTGCGTTGGAAAATAGCTTGATTTCTTCATCTTTGTAGAAGCCCCTCCAATGTTGGAACACTGCTATCATGTCTCCCCTAGTCCTTCATTTCACTAGACTAGACATACCCAATTCCTGTAACTGTCCTTTGTATGCTTTAGCCTCCAACCCCCTAATCATTCTTGTTATAGGGAGGTTGGACTAGAAGATCTCCAAGTTCCTCCCAACTCTGTTATTCTGCTATAAGGAGCTATTTTAGACACAATAGAAAATGACAATGGTATCTTGTGCATGCATATCTGTTCTGACCCCCCTCTTCCCCCGCCAACACAGACACACTCCGAGCCAAAGATACTGCACGAGGTTTATTGCACAGACAGACAGATCCTTGGCAGCAATCCAACACAACTCAACTTTCAGAACCCTCCGGCACTGATACACAATAGCAGCTATCCAGCCTGCCATGCTCACAAGACTGTACTTCCACAATAGTTCCTGCGTTGACTTCTGCAAAAGGGCGTGTGCACAAGCAGTCCTTTTATAGTCTGGAGAGGAGTCTAATTATCATCAGTTGAGCGCAATTACCTCCAGTAACTGCGCAATTGCTCCTGACGCCGCTTAGCGCGCCAGTAACGAGCATTTAATAATTCACTGCTGATGTCTGACTCGCTGTCCCGTGACTCCTCCCCACTGCTCCAAGGCATGACATCAGGAGCACCCTCCCTTTGGCTTTCACCACTGCTCCATGCCTCAGGCGCCTCCTGGTGGCCGACCAGCCTCTCTGATCCCTGCTCGGAGTCAGAACCCTGCCCAGGGTCCTCAACATCCTCCAGAGGCGACTCATAGGGACCCTCACTGTCGGAGTCTGGTGGCAGCTCCAACGGCTCCTGCTGGGCCACAACACATATCTATGTTCTGTTTTCAGTCCCAGCATTGTTAGTAGTTAATTTAGAGAAGAGAGATCCGTTTTCCACTGAGAAGAAGCTGGCTGAGCAAATAATTAGGGTCAAGTCAAGATCTGTATGCCCTGTTCAAGAAGCAGATAAATTGTTACCCTCATGGAGGCAATTATGATGGCAAAGCTACAGAGAAGGGTTGGGTTTATTGCTCACATAATGGTTATCACTGTTGTGCTGGTTGCTGCAGGTTTCATTTTCCTTTCTGGATGCTCTAAATCCTTTAATCTAGGGTCAGAGAATGAAATGCTTTTATCTACTGTCATGTTGTACAGTTTATGGCAGCTATAGCCATATTGGAACATTTTGGTTTTGATGGTGGGTATTTCCTTTTCATTCTGAACTCTAGGATATTTTTGTTTTCTCATAGCTACTTTAGCCTGTTACAGAGAAAACAGCCATTTTTCCCCACATTCATGGCTGAAATACAAATTGATACAGTGCTCTAAAATCAAATATGTTGCTGAATGCATTCAAAGTATATAACAGGAATTCAGTGCCTTAGAAGTAGCATTTTCCCTATTTGTCACAGCTGTAGTGAATATGTCCACACAGTTAAGCTGAATTAACTTTGCACGTATTCAGCCAAAATCAATCAATTTAAATGGACCCTTTTTCAGCCTACTTTAATCAAGATATCAATCAGCCAAGCTAATATCTCAATTGCTAAGTTCCTACTGTACAGCAATATCCATGAATGGTCATAGGAAGAATCAGTGTTTGTGAGTGAGCTCATATGTTATGCTTGCATTTTTGAATAACAGGAAGCATATGGGGAAAAGACACTCAATATAGTCTGGTATAATATGCTTATTAACACTGACATTTTAAATTATAATTAATATACTCAGAATACCTTTTGTTTTCTATCTTTAATGGCCTAAAGTTATCTAAACATTAGATTGTCATCTTTAGTCAACACTGTATAAATATCATTGTATCAAAATAATATATTATGTCTTATAACAATATAATGTGTGTGTATGTGTGTGTGTGTGTGTGTGTATGCTTTTAGTCTTTTCGCCAGATGAGCTGTGTATTTCTTGGTGTTTTTTTTTACCCCATCAGAATCTAAAGCTCCTCTGAATTTTGCAGATATGGAAACCAAGGTAACATGCCTCCTTCCAACTTTCAGGTCCCCATCTTTGGTAACTCATTTCCCATCTTCATATTAATTGCATTTATTTGATGCTGTCAACAACTTTCATTCCTTGGAGGACAATGCCCACGTAAAACATCTAAATCATATGAGATATACATATTGGATTTTATTTTTTTTATTTTTTGAGCTAAGTCAATGTAGTCTTTTTGTTGTTAAGATTCATTATCAGCTTTGTAAATAAGTGTCAGACAACACAATGCAGTAACCCTTGATCTCCCTAAACATATTATTTCCTCAGATCACTTAGCTCACAGCTTGCAGTCTGGGTTTCTAATCAGTTTTATATAGATGAACAATAAAGCGAATGTGGAAAATAAATCCATTTTGCTTGGTGATGCACAACATATTGGTGCTTTATTTTGTTTATATTAGACCAGAATATTTAATCTATAATTCAGGACATGAAAGATAGAAGGGGCGCTAGACTGACAGCTTTATGACAAGATATGTCCAAGGGCATTTTTGAGAATAATATATAGGCTTAGATGGCGGTAAACACAATGTCTTAAATTCTGCACGAATGTTGTAAATGTGGCCACCTCAGAGTTATTACTCCATTCAGTGGCGACAGTGAGGCTAGGCCTATGGTCCTGTTTTAATTTATTTAGTAACCTTGGTTCTATTAAATAATTAAGATATTTAAGAACAATTTTGAAATATTTGTTTTTTTCTCATTGGCTCTTCAGGGCTGTGCAATGAGTGGGGGAAAGAAGAGAAATGTCTGAAGCAATGGGTGTGCAAAAGCAGGTAGTACTGAGAACCATGAGGAGATGTTGAGACTTATGATAATGAAATAATTGAGCCTGTGGAGAGCTTATCCAGTTTTCCCTCACATTTTCCAAACATCACTTATAGCCTGCTAGTAAAATTCTCCTTCCTTACATGGTGTTTTTGTGACACAGGTTCTTCCCATACCTAACTTTCTCCTTTGTTTGTTTCCAAAAGATGAAAAATCCATTTTCCTTTGATCAGGAACTTCTATCCCTCTTCAGCCAGCAGTCTATTTTCCATAGGAGGGATTTCTTACACTATCACAAAATTTCTCCATGCCTTAGCAATTTCAATTCCATCAGTAATATTCTCCCTCTCCCACTTGGTCAGCACACAGATTCCAGGGTCTTATGGTTTGCTTACAATTGATCTGCATTCATTCTCCCTCCACTCCCACCCACCCCACCCCACTCCCACCCCCCACTCTCACCTCAAAGCATTTCAAAGGGCTTTTTCCATACAGGTTAGCCTCTGCTGAAAGGTTACCTTCAAAAAGACCTTGAGCACAGGTGAGAACTATTATATCTTATTCTATTTTAATTCTGTATAATTTATATATAATTCTATTATTCTGTTATATCTGAAGCATTTCTTTCGATTTTGTAGATTTAATGTCCTCTCACATCACTTCTAAATATCTCAGAAATATTTCTGTATGCTTTTGAAAAACCAGCAAACAAATATATGAAGACTTGTGTAGATCAAACTACGGATGGTGGGGTATGAGGTGGTGGTGATGAGAGGAGACTAGTATATTCTTTTCCTCTTGTGGAATAAGAATGGAAGAATTGTTAATTCAAAAGCAATTGTTAGGGGATTAGAATCACCTGGCTGGTTCTTTTCACACTTGGTTTATCCCTCTCATTCCTAAGGTACATCTTATCTAGCAAAAAAAAAAGGCTTCAGATCAGCTTGGAGAAGAAAATAAGGAGGAAAAGGCAATTGGAGGTGGTACACAGGTCCGTCTCAGTGCAGGAAAGAGCAGGATTTGGGAAGGAAAGAGAAAATTCACTAAGTTCAAGATGAAGGCAGGAAGAGTTCAATCAGAATAGATCTGGGAGGGACATTGGAGGTCTTATAGTCCAACCCCCTGCTCAATCAGGAGATCCTATACAATTTGAGACAGAAAAACTTGAAGTAGTAGGCTAGCCTATCTCTCAGGGATGGGTTTCAATTTTTTTACTACCAGTTCTGTGGACGTGGCTAGGTAGGGGGGGGGTATGTGACTGAGAGGGCATGGCCAACTTGACATCACTGAC